>NC_091197.1:34177416-34499916 GCF_040958095.1 Procambarus clarkii | reverse complement strand
CGTTTCAGTACTTCGGAAATCTAGAACTATCAAGAATCTCTTATCTGCAATGAAACAATACATATTATTGCACTTACCAAAACATGGATGAATGTAGAAAATACAGAACTATTAGCTGAATATCAAATAAATGGATTTAATCTATTTCACACAGATATATTAGACCGTGTATGTTAGGTAATACCTAACATACACGCCTCCACACACACTACATTTGAAATGTAGTCTCGAAAAGACTACATTTCAACAGAAACGTGCCACAGACCAGTCACAAGACTGAACCTCGTCGAGGCCAAACGTCTAAATGAGAGCATGAACAAGAAAGAAATAATTTTTTAACATCAGGTATCATACACACACTGAATGCACCTGCAGACACACAACAAGCACTATCAATATAGCAAAGATTACTCCATAAAAAAATAATTAAATTATTGACCAACATGAGAGAGGGTTAGCCAACATGAGAGGGTTGTGTTGATTGCCTGAAAATATTTAAATTGTTTAATGTATTGAATGGCATTTTTCAAGTTACAACATTTTTTAAATTACTGAACTAGGTTCTAGGCTTTGCTAGGCTTAATTCAATTATTACAGATGAACCTAACCTAGCCTAGAACCCAGCGGGTTTTCTTCCTATTGGGGAGTGTTGTACATGCTGTTATGGCGGTGTGTCCACTCACAAGATGAGTGACGCTGCCCAATAAACTCGCCCCTCGGGGCAAAATTTAAAAAAATTTAGAACCTTTTTTTTTTTTTTTTTTTTTTTTTTTTTTTGGAGATATATACAAGAGTTGTTACATTCTTGTACAGCCACTAGTACGCGTAGCGTTTCGGGCAAGTCCTTAATCCTATGGTCCCTAGAACACGATCCCCTGCCGCGAAGAATCGTTTTTTCATCCAAGTACACATTTTACTGTTGCGTTAAACAGAGGCTACAGTTAAGGAATTGCGCCCAGTAAATCCTCCCCGGCCAGGATACGAACCCATGACATAGCGCTCGCGGAACGCCAGGCGAGTGTCTTACCACTACACCACGGAGACTGTATGTAGACTGTGTGTAACCTAGTTCAGTAATTTAAAAAATATAACTTGAAAAATGCCATTCAATACATTAAACAATTTAAATAATTTCAGGCAATCAAGACAACCCTCTCATGTTGGCTAACCCTCAGCAGTGCTCAGGCCCCTGTGCCCAGGCCCTGGGGCCTGAGTCCTCAGTTCCATACACTAGCACTGCCCGGCCTCGCCTCCACATACACTAGCACTGCCCGGCCTCGCCTCCACATACACTAGCACTGCCCGGCCTCGCCTCCACATACACACTAGCACTGCCAGGCCCCGCCTCCACATACACACTAGCACTGCCAGGCCTCACCTCCACATACACACTAGCACTGCCAGGCCTCGCCTCCACATACACACTAGCACTGCCAGGCCTCGCCTCCACATACACACTAGCACTGCCAGGCCTCGCCTCCACACACACTAGCACTGCCCGGCCTCGCCTCCACATACACACTAGCACTGCCCGGCCTCGCCTCCACATACACAGCACTATAGCCAGCACTAGAATCTAATAATATAATAAAATATAAGTGTTTACTTACGATAATATTTGCATGAAGCGTTTGTCCTCTGTCCACTGACTGCACTGACGACAAAATGGCCGCTCTGTTGATACTGGCGCGGATGATGCTGTGACGTCACAGGTGAGGGCAGCAATGCGCATTTCGTCCCTCGACCCTTAATCATTCCCTCGTATATATAATTGGCGAGACAATTTACTTATCATTTACTTATCTTAGTTAGCAAATAGGGGATATTTGGCTAAGATTTCTGGTAGCAGATCGTTTTGAATGAAATATTTAAACATCTCTGGAACATTTATTATAAAACTGTCTCTGAATTCAGTTCAATTCAATTCAATTGAAGTCTTTTGGCACTCCATCACATAGTGACAGAGGGTGTGCTTGTTGACCCAGTTTACATTTGGTTAGGTCTACATCAGCAGATAATTAGAAATCCCAGAGAGAGTTGAAACACAGTTTAAGCCGAACAGTAGTAACATCTAGAAGTCTGCTGATTTTATTGGATGATCCATAGATGTGTGGCTCCTCTTGCATGATAGTATGATGATAGATGGAATTACTGGTGTCAATTTCACTTTGCCTCAGATCTACAAGATCTAGTTGAAGTTCTCGGTGTACTGCTGCTCTCAGATTACTCATTGACAATCCAAGGCTACACTCATACGTCTCCTTTAAAGGCAGATTCTTTGGCTAACTGATCAGCTCTATCATGCATTCGGAGGCCAACATGAGATGGAGACCACATGAAATGGACTCTGTTACCATCCTTAATAATTTTGTTGTATTTGTGTCTAGCTTCGGACACGAGCATGTTACAGTTATGTCTTAAAGAGTTGAGAGCATTTAAGGATGATAAGGAGTCATTTACAATTAATGTATCAAGTTTGGAGACTTGTACACATTTCAGTGCAAGGAGCAAGCAAATAGTTCAGTCTGAAAGGTAGAGGCCCAGTTGTTTATACGGACTCCCCACTCAAAGTATAGGCCATCGCCCATTGTCAGAACAACTGACAATAGCATAGCTATAATGATGTGGTCGTTGGGTTTGCTCGGTACAGAGTTTAACAGCGTGTTTATTAAGATATTAAATAAGGTAGGACTGAGGACACCTTCCTGTGAGGTACCTAGTTCGAAGTCTCTTATTATCATTAATAATTTTGTTGTATTTGTGTCTAGCTTCAGACACGTGCATGTTACAGTATGTCTTAAAGAGTTGAGAGCAATTAAGGATGATAAAGAGTCACAATTAATGTATCAGTTTAGAGACTTGTACACATTTCAGTGCAAGAAGCAAGGAAAATAGTTCGGATTGAAGGGGGTAGAGGCCCAGTTGTTTATACGGACTTCCCACTCATAATATAAGCTTTTGATACAGTGCCACATAAAAGACTGATTAAAAAGATAGAGGCTCACTATATTGTGGATTCTATATTAAGCTGAATTAGGGCATGGCTATACCAAAGGAATCAAAGATTTAGAATCAATGGGGTTGTAGCGAGTAGATTATCCCAATAATATACTCGCTCCAAATATAGTGTTAATATTCCTGTCAACCTTTGGAGATGAATGAGCTGAGGCATTGCCCGGGCAACACGGTGAGGTGTTGCCCGAGCAATATAAGCAGCGGTGTAGCGAACATTAACTAGTTTACTTTCAAGTGTGGTCTAGAGCAGACACTTGCGAGATACTGTACCAACGCTCAGTGCGCTCAACTCACACCAACATATTCGACCAAATATATATATAGTATCTTAGTGTCTGTGTTTATTTGTCACCATACTTTACGTAACAATAGAACCGTTACATTGGTGACCCCAGAGAGTTTCGACGATACCCAGCCACGATGGACTACAACATGGACTCTCACTGGACCTCTACTGCTACTGTTTGCTGTGATGGAACACTGCCAACACCCTCGCCACAGCTATGATTTTCATCGCGTCCATCTCTGCATTTTCATCTAGTACGGCTTGCTGCTCCACGATCGTTACTCACTCATCTGACAGCCTCATCAATGATTACATCATGTTGGATCTACAGCCTGCCCTGCCGACTCTCCGTCGCTGCCAGGGCACTGCTTGTTCTACAGGGGCGCCCACGAAAGCTGCTCTTTCGTCAGATTCATCTACACGTTCACTGCATTTAGATACTCTGCCGACTCAAGCCCTTTGCGCAGTACAGGACTTACAGCTTGCGTTTCCGACACTTCGTCGCCTTCAGGACAATTCAGCTCTAGATGTGATTACCTCGTTGTCCTAACTACGTGCCTACATTACCTCCTAATGTCCTGGTGCCCGAGCCCATCCGCCCCGGATCTAAATGCTCCACCAGCGACCCAAGGACGCAACAATTATGCACATTCTTCTCTCCTGCTACACCGAGCTTGTCCACACACTGCCTACATCTTTTGGTACCAGACTACAATTTCCACAGTCAACAATGTAGTACTCGGCGTGTACAGTCCTAATCAACCCAAGACGCTACAGCTTCGACACAGAGCAGACAGCAGACTACGACCGCATCGAGCCGCCACGCTCTCGCTCCCCGAGTTTAGACACTCACAAATCTCAATCGAGCCGCCACGCTCTCCCACATAGAGCTCCACGACTCCGGCCTCACTCAGCTCTCTGCTCTGCTCCAGGCTTCGTCTCAACGTCTGCGACACTGCTAAATCCAGAGACACATCCGCCGACTACGCAGTTCACTTTTCGACCCCAATTACCAGCCGCACCACAACCTGATCCTACGACGACGGACGATCCTGTGCGACCTCCCACCCTACGACCCCAGTTAGATGACATCAGCGAAGAGGAGGAAGTTAACTTTGATGGTTATGTAACGCGAGCAGGGCGTACAATTCACCGACCAGCTAAGTTCCTTGATCAAGTATTTTTCCTTTCATCCCCTGGGAGGGGGAGTTCTGTAGCGAGTAGATTATCCCAATAATATACTCGCTCCAAATATAGTGTTAATATTCCTGTCAACCTTTGGAGATGAATGAGCTGAGGCATTGCCCGGGCAACACGGTGAGGTGTTGCCCGAGCAATATAAGCAGCGGTGTAGCGAACATTAACTAGTTTACTTTCAAGTGTGGTCTAGAGCAGACACTTGCGAGATACTGTACCAACGCTCAGTGCGCTCAACTCACACCAACATATTCGACCAAATATATATATAGTATCTTAGTGTCTGTGTTTATTTGTCACCATACTTTACGTAACAATAGAACCGTTACAGGGTTAAGTCGCAACACATGGTTTTACACATGGCCGTTCATGTTTAACAAATTTGCTCTCTTTTTATTCCAGCATAGTTGAGGCAGTTGATAGTGGTAAGGATTGTGATGTTGTGTACCTTGACTTTAGCAAAGCTTTTGATACAGTGCCACATGAAACAATGTTGACCTTCAATAAAGACATTCTGGAAGGCTTCTGTGCAAGAGTTAGGATGAGCTAGCCTTAACATTTTTATACCAATTTGACAGTTAATTTCAGTAACACGATAAACAACGCTCGGAATATTAAGTTCCTTCCTCATGTTAAGTATCTTTGTGGTACGAGGGGCATCCAAAGATAATCTTTAAGGCTTCGTTCTGCAAGTTTTCAAGCCCTTTAAGCTTTCTTTCAGTCATCAAGGCAAGCAGAGGTGCAGCATAATCCACTAAAGATCTGATGTATGCAAGGTACATCATTTTGACAATTGTAACATTGGCACCATAGCCTGAGTGATAACCTGCAACATCTCCAAGAGGGCTTATGGAGCCTCTCTTTATACTGACGACAGAGTTTGAATACAAAAGGACAATACAAGGCAAATTTTAAGGTATTTGAATCTGTTAACATAGTCAAGCTGGGAGCCATCATACAGTTGCATCTTGTGAACAGCTCCTCCCTGCCTGGGTGGACACCCGTTTAGTATCTTTGTTTCCTCTGCTGAGATATGATTAAACCTAAGTCCTGACATGAGACTAATACAGAGTTAAGAGTGTTCTGCATGTTAGCATAACAAGTAGTGTGTATCATTATATCATCAGCATACCCAGTAGTGTGTATCATTATATCATCATGTATGATGATACATGATACAAGGAGGTCTAAATTGATCGATCGAACGATCTAAATTGGGTACTGAAATATGGTCAAAAGATTGGCGGATGCCGTTTAATACTGACAAATGTAAGGTTTACATGTATGTAAAAATGTAAGGTCATTTTTTTTTTTATTTTTGATTTGTTTAAAGGATAGGTAATGACGATAGATCGAGTTACAAGATATAAGCTAGATGCATGCATGGTGCTACGATTATGAAGTCGAATTATGAAAGGGATCTGGGAGTTATGATTAGTAAGAATTTAAAACAAACAAAAATCAATGAATAAATGTTTGTAATAAGGCAAACAGAACACTGGGATTTATGTATTGAAACATTAGTAATAATTAAGATATCAGTTCATTGTTCTTCAGATATATCTTGCTCTGGGTAGGCTCCATTTAGATATATATGCACTTCACTTTTGGTCACAGTATATCCACATCATGGATATAAATTTACTAGAAGGCGTCCAGCGGAGGATAACAAAGTTAATACCCCAAAAAAGAAACCTGTCACATGAAGAAAGATTGTCAAAGCTTAAATTACATTCTCTAGAAAGACAAATAATTATAGCTAGGTGACATGTGGTTTATGTTTTTGTTGATTTGTTTCTATATTTTCATAAATAAAGCATGCTTACTGTCTTATTCCAAGTTTTACGACAATTTTACAAGGTTTAAAATATAAAGCTCAATATATTTCAGCTTTTTTATACCGGAATTATACGTTAATATAACATTATAATAACGTAACGATGTCATGGAAATAACGTCATATTGACGACATATAAATGTTATATTTATGTTATAAGAACGTAAATTGGATAGGTTTACATAAAGTAAACAAAAAAAACGAAATGTTGACTGAAAATTGTTTATTTTTATATATAAAGCATGAAAACATTATAATTCCATAGCATTCACTACTATTTTAAAATTTTTACATAAATCTTAAAAAACTGTGTCTCAAGAATACATGTTTTTAGTTATAACTAGTGGTTTTAAGAACGTCAGAAATACGTATTTATGTCAAATGTTAGAGTATTACCTTTGTGGCACCATTTAAAAACGTTCACAAACGTTCTGTGTTTGCTGGGCACCAGCCTCCTCTCTCCAGCTCACTCGCTGCCGGCAGACTACTCAGCTAATCATACAGCACCCCTATATCCAAGTTTACTCAGATCTACTTTACTAATACTCTCTAATCATTTGTAAACATAGTTGATGCCTATTTTATTATTTAATAATCAACCACCAGCTCAGTCTTTAAATGCTCTGTGAGAAGCAAGAATCGTCTTACGTCTGGCAGGGAAGATACAAACAGACAAACATCTCCAAGCGTCCCACATATAAAGAAATTGAAATGAGTTTATTGATGTAAAATACACACAAAGGGATGAGGTAGCTCAAGCTATTCTCACCCCATTCAGTACATCGTGTTAATACATACATATACACACATCACAAACAATAAACATATTACCAAACATTGAGAGATAAACATCTACATTTCCTCCTTTACACAAGTAGTATGGTATCAGACGTACACACAAATACTTTTATGACCTAGGTATACTGTATAGACAATTTGCAAGAGACATGCAGATAATTCAACAAAAAATTACAGTCTTGGTGCAAAATTCTTATATCTCTCAAGAATATCATCAACCTTTCCGTTGTGACACATCCAGGCTATTTGTTCCGGAACAGTCCTTATCTCAGTGTTTCTATATACATTAATGAACGGACAATCAAGAACAATAATGGGCAAGGGTGTGAGACCTTATCATACCACATAGTTTACACTTCGTGTCATTATCATGAACACCTATCCCATATTCCCAGTAATATTTGTACCCAAGCCTGAGCCGCATGTACACAGAGTCACTCCAAGCATTTCTCCTTTTACCATAAGTGAAATGTGTGTTTTGACTCACATACATGTAGTGTTGCATGGTTTGACTTCTCTCATACATTATATCTCTCCTCTCCACTTCTGCCTGTGCCTGAATATTTCTGATTTTGCTTCTTATTTATCTCATTGTAAGTTCACATTCAATGTCAACTTGTGGTTTTGATGTGGCACGTTTGGCCAAGTCATCCGCCACCTCGTTGAGCACTATTCCAACATGAGATGGAATCCACATGAATTTCACACTATAACCTTTCAGCTGTATCTCAGTTATTCTTCTCTTACAGTCCTCAACTATAGACATGAAGACTGGGTTTCGACTGTTTAAGGACTCCAGTGCTCCTCGGCCATCAACAAATACAAAAACATTTTTGTCGTCATGACGTACTTCCTCCAAACACGCCAGAATGGCCTGCAGTTCAGCTTGTGTGGATGATATATAATTACTAAGCCGGAGTTCAATTATCCTGTCCACAGTCCCAAGCTCCGTATATTCCCTTATTAGGACACCACACCCTGCCCTGCCATCCTCAGCCACCGACCCGTCGCAATATACATGTAAACTGTTGCCTCTTGGTAACCGAGATATCATGCTTCCATACAAAAACCGTAATTGTCCAGGTTCATGATGAATCTTTTTCACCTTGAGGGGTACAATTTCGACGTCTATTTTCTGTACTTTCCAGGGAGCAGACCTATTACACTGTCGAGAGGGTTTACAGCAGTCAAGTACATCGTATTCCCTGAGGTCATGAGCTAATTCCCTCGTGTAGCGTGTCTCCCTCAGTTTTCTGGAAGTGTGTACGTCACTCAAGCAGGTCTGAACGCTCTGAAACAGCTTATCCCCTCCTTTTCTCCGCATGAAACGAATAGATACTCTAGTGTTAATGTCACGGACTCTATCATACACACTTTGTAAATTTAATTCCATTCTCATTATTTCAATCATTGCATTTCTTTGACATCCAAGAATAATCTTCATAGCCTCGTTCTGTATCAGCTCTATTTTTTTAATTCTGCCTTGGCCTGTGTAAGACAAAACGGGCGCTGCGTAATCTATCAGGGACCGAACAGTGCTTATGTATAACATCCGCAAGATAGGTACCCCAACACCTTTTCCAGAAAAAGCCAGTGCTTTTAGAGGATGCAGACGGGCTTTACATAAGGTGCTGATATGATTTATTTCAGCAGTTTTACTCTCACATGTGTATCCAACATACATGCTCAGATACTTGTACTTCTGAACCCGGCTCAGTTCCACACCATTTAGAGTAAGTGTTATATTTCTTCGTTTCCTATACTCATATTTGGTTTTATCTGCATTTATAACTAAGCCTAACTTGTGACAGGTTGTACCAAATATGTTAAGAGCAGTTTGAATTTTGTTCCCAGAAGTGCCTTGTATAAGAATGTCATCAGCATATATGATAGTCGTGACCCCTGGAGGATACATCTCTGATGCTAATCTGTTCATTAATACATTGAATAAGGTGGGACTTTAAACTCCCCCTTGGGGGGTACCTAACTGAAACATCCGTTCCTCAGACATGTATCCCTGATAATACACCTGACCTTTTCTGCATTGTAGATAATCCCTTATCCAGTGTAGTAATCTCCCTGTTATTACCAGATTGGCTAATTCGTATAAGATTACTTCCCCATTGGCTTTATCAAATGCTCCTTGTAGATCAACAAAAACTCTACAATTGTCATCCACATTAGACAAACACTTTAAGAGACAATCCGCAGTACTTTTGCCTTTGATAAAACCAAAGAGATTACTGGACATGTTATCACGTACAAGGTAGAGTAGCCTATTTACCAAAATCCTTTCCATCATTTTACAAAAGCAGGATATTAAGGAGACAGGTCTGTAGCCTCCGTTTGACTTAGGGATAGGAATGATGACAGCCTCTTTCCATTTTCTTGGTAACTTTCCCTCTCTATAACTCATATTAAACAAATCAAGTAAGGGACTAGGTTTCATACCGGCTAAATAATTAAGAATGTCATACGTTACTCCATCTTTTCCCGGAGCAGTAGAGCTGCCACTTTTTATTGCATCCAGTAGCTCATCGTGAGTTATCTCAGTGCATGTTATAGATCATGTATTTAAGGCACATAAAGTTACTCCATTTCTAATATTTTCCCATAACTCAATGGTGACTCTCGTGTCTGCAGGTAAGGACTCCATACCAGCAGTACTTGCCCATTTATCTACTAACTCATTAGCAACCTTCCCTGGATCTGAGTGAGCGATGAATTTGGGCTTAAACCCCTGATTTTATTTACTGCTCTCCATATGTCTTTAAGGTTCTTAGTATTACCAATGGACTGAGCTAAGTCTTACCAGTATCTGTCCCGCGCCTCCTTTCTCACCTGACTGCATTCCCTAGCCACTGCCAACATTGTATTTTTCTATTCATCCCTCATTCCATTTTTTAACCATTCTTTATGTGCACTCCGTAGCATTCTCTCCCACCCCTTAACTTGAATATCATTGGAATATTTAAATTTCTTAGGACGATGCGTCTTGCTTCCCCTGCCCCCCATTATTTTCCCTCTGTACTAATTTCTCTATGTTCTCGACCATGTCCTCATAAAAACTATCAACGCAGAGCGGCGTGTATTGTTGATACCAATCTCCCATATTTTGAATAAAATAATTTTTCATATCTTTATTAATATTTAGCCTTTTCCTTTGAAAGTGGACTTGTTTTTTCCCCAGTGGTAATTCAACGTTCAAGGCAAAGTGGTCACTAAGTAGTTCCCGAACAACCCGAGCCTCCCCCATAATCCCCTGAGAGTTTAACATGCAGGCATAGTCAAGCCGTCCTCCCCTGATGTGAGTTGGCTCATTGTTTCCCAAGAGACAGGTATCTGGATGATCTTGTAGAAACTGTAACCACTTGACCCCATTAGCATTAATACTACCCACTGTCCCAAGGCTTGTGTGCCGAGCATTAAGGTCCCCAATGACCAGTGAAGGATTAGTATAAATGCAGTCAGGTAGATAGTTAGCGTCGAAGCAGTTCCTGGATACATACAAATTAACTACAATAAATTCCCCTTCCCTTAATGATAATTTAACAGACACTCTCTATACCTTGCGTTTTTGATGGCGGTTCTACTAACTCTGCTGGTATGGAGTTCTTAACATAAATCGACGTCCCTCTGATGTTATTTGCGGCGAAGAGGTGAAACCCTTTATAGCCATTTAATTTCAATAAGCCTTCATTCCTATCCCCTGTCTCCTGGAGAGCTACAACATCAATATCATTTCCCATCACATAACAATGAACATCTGTAACTCTGTTTCTTAAACCATTAACATTCCATGACAACACTTTCAGTCTAAGGTGATCCATTATTAAACAATTCACTGTCTAAGTCATCCCCAATAAGTTCACTAAATGATAGTCATACCTTGTATAACATCTCCCACCTCCTCCCAAGTTCACCAGTAAAAGCGACATTGCGATTCTCAAGAGATTTTTTCAGTCCTGTGACGTCCATTATTGGCCCAAATGATTCCTTCATTTTATGTGTAGTTATAGGGTTCTTCCTTTCACTACGACTACCATCATTCACACACACTTCACTTTCCTTCATTTCATCACTCAATGTTTCATTATTGCCCTCAATCACTATATCCTGACTTTCCTTCACTGTGTTGTGATTTTCCTTGACCTCCTGAACGTTTAATTTCGCCTCGATGGACTCGATTCTCTGCCCAAGATTTCGGAGGAACTCACCAACTTTTCTTAGTTCAGCCCACACTTCCTTGACCATATCATTATGGCCCCTCTTTCTGAGCCCCAGTAACCACTTCACTCACCGTTACACTGTCACTGCCGGAGTCCTGAGTGGTGGCCTGACTGCTTGTTGCTTGAGCCTGACGAATTAAAGGTGACTCCTTTACCCACGCATTCGTCCGGTTCACTGGCGCTGTTTGAGGTAGACTGTTTTGCTGTGCTCCCGGTGTCTGGGTAAGAGCTCTTGCTTGCTCTGTAACATTCACCGGCCGGGGAACATCCATACTCGGCCTCTTGCTACACACAGCCGAGCTGGCATTGTGAACACCTCCACAGTTGCAGCATCTGGGAACTATTTTCTCACCCAGATTAAGTCTGTTTCTACACACATTAGAGAGGTGAGACTTTCCGCAGAAACGACATCGTGGATCATGTTGACAGCTCCAGGATTTATGCCCCCATCTGCAGCATTTCAGGCATATTATGGGCTCTTCCACATACTTTGCTACATGACTGTAGCCAGCCCCGGTGATGAACACTTTCTCGGGAACTTCACCTCTCACTAGAGACACCACCTGACTCCTAGCTTCACCTTTAATAAGGTGACGCTTGGCCCACACAAATCGTTGGTCGTCGAGGATGAATTCGGGGTCTAGAATCTGAGGGTATTTGTAGATAATTACCTTCGTCAGCTTCTCATTCTCCTCCGGCATTTCCATAACAATTCCATCATATCCTTGCTGGGTAAGATACACAACTGCCTCCATAGAACCTACCGTTAAGTAAGGTCTGTTTACACCTTCCTTCAGCAGGGGCTCGAACTTGCGGTGTTCTCTTCCAAGTCTGACTGTCCACAGCAGCTTCTGATGATAGGCCAGCGTGCATGAGGCAGGGAAGAAAAGCCTCCATCTCCGCTGACCCTCACCTTCCTGACATCGTTCCGTCCGTTCGTCGACATCAGTCTCGGCGTCGTTCTTCATTCTCTTGTCGTTTCCGTTAAGTGTACTATCACTGTCAACACTACGCCTTGCATCCTGTCTTCTCCGTTTCTTCTGTTGCCTTGTTAGAACGTCTTGATACTCACCCTCCTCGACTGACTGGCTGCTTTCTGAGTCTATGTTAATATTGCCGTGGGAAGTAGCCAGTTCTTCTGGTGACTGAGTCTCCATCTCAGTACCCAGCATGGGGGGAGATGTGTAGAAGGCGATTGATACTAGTCAGTCTCCTTATGTGTAGACTTAGCTAAACACCAACACTAACTTCACCCCTAGTCGCGGAGCAGGTATCTTGACCCGACCGCGTCCCAGGTAAGACTGGACATATAAAGTATTTTATATCGCTCAATTTGACCTCTGGTTTCCAACTGAGGAACCCAGGGTCGTAACAGGCCCCATTTAGATTATGCCGTTCAGTTTTGGTCGCCGTATTATAGAATGGATATAAATTCACTTGAACGTGTCCAGGGTAGGTAAGTTAATTCCCCAAATTAGAAATCTTTCATATGAAGAAAGATTAACAAAGCTTAAGTTGCAAGGGAGCAAGGGAGGAATCCCGATCATATGTGGCATTCTTCCAAGAAAGGCAGTGGGAAATGAATGGATGTCGAAGGCACTTGGTGTCAATTGCCGGCTGGAAAGATATTGCAAATCAAATGCAATATCTTTCATAGACAACTGGGGACACTTCTATGGAAGAAATGAAATGTATGCTCGTGATGGGGTGCATCTATCGAGGGCTGGGGCTGTTGCTGTTGCGAACTCGTTGGAACCAGTGGTTAGAGGTGTTTGTTTGGGTTTAAACTGTTAGTAGATAGTGGTATGGGAATTGATTTGGAGGAAGGAGGCAATAAAAGTATGTGTTTGAGGGAGAAAGGAATTGGCAAAATGATCAGGGAAATTGAAGGGCCTCAAAATAACAATTCACTTAGGGTATATTACACTAACAGTAGAAGTCTAAGAAATAAAATAAACGATTTAAATACTCTTGTCTGCACAGAAAAAATAGATATTATCGCACTTACCGAAACGTGGATTGTGAGGGAATCCTGGAGCTTTCAAACTAACATATACTTGTGGGGTGTTGAATGAAAACTTATGTTAAGGACTGTCGGTTGGGACTGGTTAGAGGCCTGTGATTGCTCTATAGAAAGAATTACAGAAATTTTCCTGTTCTGTGAAATAGGATGGGAGTTGAGTGTGAAGTGGTGTAGGGAGGTACTTGACTCTCCCAACGGTTTTACAAGGGGAGGGACAGAGGGGTGAATGTTGCCCCCCCCCCCCACCATGTGAGACATTACGCCACTGTCTTTAGGCCTTCCTCTCCTTGTGACATCACGGGACGCCTGAGGGTGAGTGAGGCCTGTGATTGGGTTAGGCCCTCTGCTCCGAGCTGTGTTTTGGTGCGAACAGCTGTGATTGGAAGCGGCACCATGGTGGTGTGCCGGCTTCCTGCTGATTGGTCAAGACAAAGTAGGGGGGGGGAGGTATGGGCATTTTGAGTTTCCTTAGCCCGCGAAATCGTCAGTTTGAGCTGGGTAGCAGGTGGACGAGGACGTAGCTGGGTGGAGGGGGAGTATCCCCCTCCACCCCCGTTAATCACGGATGTTACCGTGTTGTCCAGCAGGGATGGCACTCCTGCCATCCCGGGTTGCGTCTAGGCCCAATTTTCGTGAAATTTGGAGCCGATGAGGTACGGAAGGACCAGCAAAATAGCCTCAGAGACAGTTGGCACCCATGAAGCAGCTGGCAGAGCCTCATGGTGTAACAGGTGGATCAAATAACCTGTCTAGTGTTGATGGACAATTGGGGGAATACGGGCAGGGCCTCCTAGTGTAATTGTGGTGAGATTACAGGCCCCTGTTGGACTTTGAATTCCGCCAGGCGGCGTCAGTGTGGGGACGCCGCCGGCCATTGTCACCCCAGTGTAGAGCAAGGCAGGCTCTGGTTTGATGGAGTTGTTGGTGATTCCCCATCCACGTGTGTATGCCCGAGGGCCATTCTCAGGCCACCCCCAGGCCACCCGCCCGCCCGGCCCGGCCCAGCCACCTCACCTGCCCGCGCGCCGGCTACCCCCCCCCCCCCCTCTCAGCTCGGGAGGGGCGCTGTGGGCCACTCCCTTGGGCCACTTGGCCACTTTCCCGGGACAGCCTAGGGCCACATCTTGTCGACGCACGAGGAGCAAGCTAAGTGTTGACAGCCAGAGAGATAGTGACCTGGGAAATGAGGAAAACGTGAGTACAATAGTCAGAGTGTAACAGTGTCTCAGTATTAGTGGAAATTCCGGTAAAAGCTGTGTTGTCCCATAGCCCTGCCAGGCTAGGGAAGCAGCTGAGAGACAGCTGTCTGTAGCACGTCCAGGTGACTGGTAGGGCGGTACCTGGAGATGGATGTTGTACACGGGACCACACTGTAGTATCATAATGTATATAAGTGTGTAGACTGACTCGAGTATGTAACCGGTCAGTGTAGAGATTTACCATATAAATGATCCAGTTGTCGATTCTATATAATCGGTCAGACTGGATTAGTGCGACGGAGTACCAGCATGTATAATTATAATCATTATGTTGCAGGGATGTCAGTGGATACCCTGAGGTCTGTGTAGTTAGTTACATTTACCTGATGATATAATTTTCATTGATTATGTGAATGCCATTTCTATATGTTCATTTGCATGTTTTATGTACTGTGTTGTGTGGTGAGTCAGTAGATGTGATTGCTGACTGATTGCCTAATGATGTCATTAGCATGTGGAGTATGCTCACGGCATCATTATGTTGCAGGTTTGTGCAGTATTGTTATCAGTTTATACGATATTGCTGCCCTGGGAGCTGTGTTGAGGGTTTAAGGGACCTCTAGGATTATTCAGGGGAATTCACAGTACTTAATGAGAGCAGGCAGTTGATTGGTTAATTGCCTTGCCGAGGTAAGTGTGTGTTCACAGTAGTCCTTTGCAACAGTTGCAAGATAAGGGGGGGGCAGTAATATTGGTATACTCTTGTTCTTGCACAACCGTGTGTCATTATTGTGTGGGCACAGTAATTAACGAGTTGCAGTAGCCGCAACCGTATGTGGGCAGTGCATTTGTGTTGTTGCATGCCATTGTAGTGTGACCTATGTAACACTGGGGTTACTTTGTTTCTTTAAGTTGTGTTGAGGACTTAAGGATTCAGTGAGTTAATTAAGTAAGGGATAGTTAACTAGATAAGGGGTGCACACTTATTGTGGAGTGAGTGAGGGGCTGTTATGAGAGAACAGCATTGAGCTTGAGTGAGATACATCTCGGGAGCAATTAATTGTCCGTGTGACAACTAATTGACCACTCTAGCTAATTATGTAATTAGCCTTCTCATCATGAATTCACGTAGTGGGAGAGGATCTGTCAGAGTCTGCCAGTATTTGTGTTAACGTAATTTGCTCGAGACTAATTACCTTTCTGGGGTATAGCAATTAGTGGCCCATGTTAATTAGTGGAGTAATTAACGTCTGGAGGGGCTCAGATGACTCGGTAAAGCGAGGTCATGGAGCTAGCATAAATCGTTGTATTAATCATATCCTGTCTGAGGATAGTGGATTAATTGCACTCAAGTTAATTAGGGGTAATTAACTCCTTTCCCGTGAATTCACAGTGTTTGATGAGACCTGCTTAGGCAGTGCGGAGTGAGACGTATTTATGTATGATTAATTATCGGTCCTGGTGACAGTTAATTAATTGCTCGGAGTTAATTAGGGTAATTAACACTCACTAGTAATTTTTTGACACAGACTGTTGAGAAGCTACCAAGTTAGGGTAGGCTTAGTTAACGTAACTCAATGGGGATGTAATTAGTGCTATTAGTGGTCCGTTTGACCTTAATTGAGAATTACTCACTGAATACTTGCTAGGAGTCAAGTGTGATGTAATATATGTTGAGTTATTGTTAACAAGAGAGAGACAAGTGTTAAAGATTAACATAGAGTATCATCATGTTGTTGTCTAGTGGGAGATAATTGTTTGTGATTACCGTAGTACTTTGTTGCTGACTGCTGCGATCAGTCAATTAACGTAATTAATCACTTAAGGCAATTTCTTTTGGTTGTCGTCTGGTGACGAGAGTAGAGTCATCTAGGGATCTGTGGAGCTGTGTCCCAGAATCCCGCCTTGCCTGTCTTTGTTACTGGTTACAACAGGGCAACTTCTTGTTGGGAGTTGCACAGAGTGTTCACACTGGGTTGTGATAAGGGGGGGGGGGTCACTGTTGGACTACCCGCCTAGTTACGTGGGTCTCTCCTGGGGGGCGGGAGGACCCCTAAGTTTGTGATTATAGTAGCTGTCAGGGAAACCGAGACACTATAGATTGCCTACTTGTGTCTTTGTTTTCAGTGGATATCCTTCATTTGTTCAGTTAGTTCATGTTGTCAGCCCGAAGTGTCAGCAAGATGGAGACTGCTGTCACTTCTCGAGGGGCTGTTGAATAGCTGTGTTGCAAATGCCACTTGATGTACAATAACGTAACCATTCGCTGTGGGGTAACTTAGTCTGTGATATTTTTCTTTGATTTGCAATATTGCGTCATCAGTGGGCACACCTGTGTTCAGGTTAGTTCAGTATGCAGCCTCACAGCAAGGGTTGCTATTTAGCTGTTTGTTATCTTGCCACTGGATTGACATTAACGTAATGTAAACTCGGTAATGTAGTAGTTAGTCTCTTGTTATTAATAAATTGTTATGTTAGAGAAAACGGTCTTTGATGTCAACCCTTCAACCATATTATTCCACCATATTTCTGCATATTATTATTAAATGTTCATGTGATCTTGATAAGGCGGCTGTTCTTGGGAATTCCAATTCCAATTCATAGCGCCACATCAAATATAAATATTTGATTGTGAGAACCCGTCGGTTACCCTTTATTAGTTTTAACGTCCTGTTTAACTAGGAGGAGCCAGCGGCCTATTATGGACAGGTTTTCACCCTTGGTGGTGGAGGCCTGGCGGTTTGCTCCCGCTTTTCCTTTTTCTACTGGACTCATGCTTAACTGCCGTGAGCAGCCTTTAAACTTGTAGTCCACCTCCTAAGGAAGGTAGGCGTAGAGAAAAATCTCACACCACCAAACTTCTTTCTAACTACTTAGACAATAGGACAATGAGAATTAAGTTCCTCCGACAACACTCTGACTACTTCAACTTACATGCCGGTGTTCCCCAAGTCTCTGTTCTTGCCCCAACACTCTACATCCTATACATAAACGACATTCCTGACCCTGTTCATCACACTTCATTAACCATATGTTATGCCGATGATGTCTCTCACCTTGTCACCAGCAACACCATTGATACACTAACAAACAGAGCACAAACAGAACTTGATGTTGTCACTGAGTGGGAGTACAAATGGCGTATAAAAACCAACTCTAGCAAATCTAAAATCACCCACTTTTTCTGTAAAAGAACTATTCGCTCAATTCCTCTCAAACTATTCATACACTCCAAATCCTACTTATATCTCTGTGTCTCCCTCCTCCACAGTCCTTGGACTCACATTTGATCGACAACTACTCTTTCACACACACATTACACACAAACATGCAATAGCTCTTCAAGCCATGAAAAAACTGTACAGACTTAGATTTGCAAAACCTGACACAAAATGCACCTTTACAAAGCACTTATTAGACCTCTCCTAACATATGCTCCACTAGCTCTTTCTCTATCTGCACCTACTAACAAAATAAAGCTTCAAAGAATACAGAATAGAGCACTAAGATGGGTACTCAACACCCGATGGCAAGAGTTAAATACCAGTCAAAGTCTCCATGAAAGTACGAACATTCCTGCCCTAAATACCTACTGGAAAACTTTATCAGACAAACAAATTGATAGACTACTCACTTATCATGAACAACACATTGATTTTCTCCTACATACTCTCAGACGACCACAACACACTCATGACCTCTTCTCTACCATCCATGACCCTCCTCCTAACTCTGTATTTTGTTAAACTTTAGCTCTCAACACCCAGCATCCACTATCATTACATATTCAGCTCTCAACAACCAGCACAAACCATCCGTAAAAAGTTCAGCCCTGACGCTCTTGAGCCAATCACTGTGATGTTGTGAGTTTGTGATGTCCCGATGTTGTCACTGAAAACACCTGACTGAGTCCCTGCCTCGAATGCCGCAACCAAACGACACGCAGCTGAGTTTAGCCCTGCCACTTTTTCTCCTACAAATCTTCTTCCTCTCACCCCCCCCCCCCCTTATCTTCTTCAGTCCCCACTTCCAAGCTCGCCCCAATGGGCATCATCTCCTGTATTATTCTGATTCTGATTCGTGCACATGCGGGCTCTTAACGCCCGGGGGGGGGGGGGGGGCGGGCGGCGCCACACTGGTGGTGTCGCCCATCTGGCCGCCACTCCAGTTACTAAGATTCTTTCCTACGAGAAAGATTAGGTTTTCTTTATGTTTATATCCTACTTTAATATAAAATTATAAAATCAAGAATTACTTCAGTTCCGAAGAATCGATTCAGACGAATCCAGCCAATTATTCTTTATTATTGTTATCCTTTATAGTTATTATTATTTATTATTATTCTTTATTATAATCGTCATTAATCTATTCTTAATTATTGGATAGAGAACACCTGCTGTACAACATATCTGTGCAGTGCGCAAGTGATTATTAATCACTGGCTGGATCATCGCCCTTACTATTGTTATTCTTCATTGGTATTATTCTTTATTATTTATTATAATTAAATTTTAACCCAGCTGCTGAAGTTCCAGCTGGCGAGGTTCCAGCCGATGATCCAGCAGCTGAGGCTTCAGTTATTAAGAATCTTTACTTTAAGAAAAGATTAAGTTTTCTTTATGCTTATATTATCTTTAATAAGTCAAGAATTACTTCAGTTCCGAAGATTCGATTCAGCCGAATCCTGTCAATTATTCCTTATCATTGTTATCCTTTAGTGTTATTATTCTTTATTATTCTCTATTATAATCGTTCTCCACCTGTTCTTATTATTTATTGGATAGAGAAAAACTGCGGTACCTCATTACTCGATGTCGTACAACATAACTGAGCAGTGCGCCAGTGCTGCAAAGATGCTACTAGGGAGTATGAGTCGTAGCACGTTGTTGATGGAGCCTAGTGCAAGTGCCAATGCAATGTCGGAGTACACACAAATGAAGTCTCAATTATTAATCAGTTATTATGCCTGGTTAGGTCTATTCACTTTTCTCTGTTTATTATCATCCCTAATATTTATTTATCCCATATGTATCTACCCCATATTTAGTTATCACATATTTATTTATGGATTTATGTTAAACAGGGCAAGTGGTTTCAGGCATTGGTCTTACTACTTCTTACACGACTTTACAGTCCTATATTTTACTCTGGTTAAATCTTTAACCCTCATTTGTTGACTGCCTGCGGGCAGACACAGCTGCTGATGTTCCGGCGGATGTAGTCCCTGTCGATAATCCAGCAGCTGATGGCACAGCTGCCCTGGGGCCAGACCCAGCTGCTGAGGTTCCCGATGATCCAGCAGCGGCTGATGTGATCCCCGCTGATGACCCAGCAGTTGATGGCCCAGCTGGTGGCGATCCAGCTGAGCATGTCCCCAGGGGCCAGGCACAGATGCTGATGTTCCGGCTGAGGTGGTCCCTGCCGATGATCCAGCAGCTAATGGCCCGTCCCGGCTGCTGATGTTCCAGCGGATGTAGTTCCCGCCGATGATCCAGCAGCCGAAGGCTCAGCTGGCGGTGTTCCAGCTGTAATAACCCAATGTCTCCGTGGTGTAGTGGTAAGGCACTCGCCTGGCGTTCCGCGAGCGCTATGTCATGGGTTCATATCCTGGCCGGGGAGGATTTACTGGGCGCAATTTCTTAACTATAGCCTCTGTTTAACGCAACAGTAAAATGTGTACTTGGATGAAAAAACGATTCTTCGCGGCAGGGGATCGTATTCCAGGGACCTGCCCGAAACGCTACGCGTACTAGTGGCTGTACAAGAATGTAACAACTCTTGTATATATCTAAAAAAAAAAAAAAATGTACCATTGTATTAACCCTGTTATCTTGTGATCGTAATCGTTCGCTATCCCTGTTGTAAATCTCTTTCTCTCTTCACTCAATACCCCAGCTCAACACTGTTACAGTCCAGTATGACCCCTCACTGGACTGCCACGTATGTAAGAGGAATATTAAATGAGGAAGATACATTAAGGACAAGGGTTATTAATTTATAAAAAACAATAACAAAACTCATTAAACACTGCCACCACCTTCCCGACTAACCATACCTGAATGTGTCTATCACCGATCCCCCAGGAAGGCAAGGAATCAGTAATCATGGGACTCCAAGGGTAGTATGAATTTCAGTAAAAAATTTTGGGAAAATTAGTTTGTTTAATTTACGTTACTTATTTAAATCCAAGGGCAACTTTAGTATCTATTAACTGTAGGAGAACATGGGGGTTTCCAATTCAACACATAAAAATGACAAGTAGCAAAATATATCAAAAGGGAGTTAAGTGAATACCACTGGACAAGTTATACAATTTATTTTATGAAACATGTAAATTAAGACAATTTGAACATATACCCTATTCTATTCCCCTAGAGGCACAATGGATATCTACTGAGAACATGAGAGTCAAGTGCACCATACCTTAAAATCGCACTGAGGCCACGATGTTGATGGCTGCCCTCAGCCCCTTGGATGCGGGCTTGCGGCCCTTATTCCACACACTCCCGAGACACACTAATGAAATTTTGATTTACCAGCTTATTGCTGGGAAGGATTACTCCTCCCACCATCTACTACAGCCCCAGGGCTCCACCCATTATTTTGGCAATGGCCAACCATTTAACACTTAGGCCTGAGGTCTGGCTCTCTAGGGCCAATAAGGACTTAGCCCTTATCTCCCGCCAATCACCTTCACTGATCTGCCGTGGAAGGCTACATGAATTCCTGAAGATTGAGTCAGCTCTCCCCAGCTATCAGAAGGGAAACAAGGCGCCTCTATGGAGCCCAGTGCACCTGCGAGCAATGCTTACCAACTGATAAATTATGTTCAAGCCTGTCTCCTGCAAGATAAAGAGTAAGGACATTTGACTCGCCTGGTATGGGGAAGGGACTGGTGAGAGGGGAAAGAGAGGGACTTGAGAGGGGGATGGAGAGGGAAATCTGAGTGGGGGAAGTTGAGTGGGGGAAGCCAAAGGTATCCAAGCTCACCCTCAGGTCAACCTCTTGGTCCTGACAAATGGGCGACAGGGGGGGGAGGAAGAGGAGACGAATGACGGTCAAGGGGAGGGGAGAAGGGAGAACCAATGGTCTGAGCCCCAGATCATTACAACTCCCCCTCCTCGGAAATTAAGAAATTTGTGTGTAAAGAAATTTACAAACAATTTTCTTATCCGGAAATCCTGCCCTACCATAACCATTAACTCCAAAAACAACATTTTTAACCCAACACTATATTAACCCAATGCCTCAAAACAAAAGAAATTATCTAATCCTAACTAATTCCATACAATACTCCAACAACAATAATGGCACACCCCAAAAGGTGCGCCCCAGCATGTATTTATACCTATCAACACAACAGTAATAATACATAAAACATAAGGACAGAGACCGTCCCTATAATCCTGAATGTCCAACTTGGATGCAGCCCCGTACCCTTCCAACTACCTGGAAGACAAAACATCCTATACCTGTCTTGATATAGTAACAAATAACTGGAGAAATCCAAATCTAACAACTATCAACTAGCTAAAATCAGCCGATAGCCTTCAGCTATCCCAGTATTCCTCCTGGAATAAAGATCAAACACATCACAGCACATCACATAGAAACATTAAAAAAAACTCAATGTCATTAAAAATTAAAAGAAATCAAATAGAGAACACTACCCTTCAGGGTCCTCGTGTTCCACTCCACACCTGTGGCGACTGCCCACCACAGCGTATCCAGATTCTTAAAGTCTAAAGAAAATACACACAAAAAAAATTTATTATTAAAAAAAATTAAATGTCTACAGACATGTCTCTTAACCAACAACAACACACTGGATATGAGTTCCTCAAACTCCTAATATCCCAGAGTTCATACTAAAGTCCACAACAACAGCGGGTGAAAACATTTTTCAGACTGTGTATCTTGAGGTTATCTTGAGATGATTTCGGGGCTTTAGTGTCCCTGCGGCCCGGTCCTCGACCAGGCCTCCACCCCCAGGAAGCAGCCCGTGACAGCTGACTAACACCCAGGTACCTATTTTACTGCTAGGTAACAGGGGCATAGGATGAAAGAAACTTTACCCATTGTTTCTCGCCGGCGCCTGGGATCGAACCCAGAGGGTGTACCACACCCTTATTGTTCAGTAAACCACAAAAAAATATTTAAAAAAAAATGTATATATAAATATCAGTATCTAGGATCTAGAAAAATCTAGACAAAGTTCCCCACTGATGAACGTTTCTAGAGACACTACTAGATGGTTCTCAAACCAGTTCACTCATACAACTTATCTAGAGACAGGGTAATTTTCTAGTAAAATTTTTCTAGATGTTCACTTTCTAGATTTATTTCTCTATTTCACTAGTTCTAGTTTTCAACATTTAATACTGTTCCAGAGAACTTTCCGAAGGTGTACAAGTGCTTACTATCAGATGGAAAATTAAAAGTTGAACTAACTGTTCCGAGTTAACACAGTTTACTATATTAATAGCATTTATGTTTATATGAAACTTTTCTATAAAGAAGTTCTCTCGTTCGTTCCTGGTGACATTTCGTTGCTGTAGATTCCGGCGACTACCTCATGTTGCTTGAAGATCCTGGTCGTCTGGAAGTTCCATTCCCGGCCTCGGCCAACTGCGGACGGTACAGCGGGTCTCGTACTACCCGCACCTGACTTGAGTGACAGCTGACAGCTAGCCGCTGTCAGCTCAGGTGGACCCCGCTAACAGGAACCCGGGTTCACCTCTTCTTATCGCTCCCCAAACAGTCTTGATGGATTGTTGTTAACCATGGCTGCCACAGTATAGCACACCTTCAACGTGTCACGATGTCTCGCGTTGGTAGTGAGGTTCGAGTGGCATTGAAAAGGATGGCGTGGTGACAGGACAGGTGGGCCCTGCCTCAGCTCCTGGGCGACGTCATCTACCGGCGTTTACTTGTTATCCCGGTACTACTGGGCCGGTACACCTTCCGTGCAACCCCTCGTGCAGCTGAGCTTGGGCCGAGGTACAGGATTGTACCTCATCTGGCGATTCCGCAAGCACTCTGTAGGGGTAGTGCTGTTCGTACTCGGGACCACCGCGTTGCTGCTTGGTTTCCACAGACGACGCAACCGCAGGTTTTGAGAGAGCTGACAAGTCGTTGCAATTAGCGTTCTTCTTCGTAGACCACTCGTCTTCCACTTCCGGTTTTCCCGCAGGCTTGACTACGCGGCTGGTGGGCTTGGTTGGTGACCTTGAGACAGCTTGCCCACGGCTGTGATGGTGACTGGACTCTGCTCCGTGAAGACAGCATGGCTGGACTGGGACAACCTCGTTAGTGACGTGAGGTGTCGGCCGGGTGACTGTACGCCAGTCACCCCTTCCGGATAACCAATTGACGAGTTACCGGGTACAAGGGGGAGGACTTTATGTAACGTGCCTCAGACTCCGATCTTATCAACCAGGTGGGTCATCCCCAGACCTGCTGATCTCGATCCTTGGTTCACGTGTGACTGGGAGGCTGGAACTGGTGTACCCTCAGACCTGAAAAAGACAGTCAACAACAAATGGCGGAAACATGGATATTACTCTGAGGTATAGGAAGTTGGAAACCCCAGAGCAAGGTAAGTATGCTACCTGAGTCATGCACATCAGCAAATACACACCATTGCCTCTACAGGATAATTCTAAGATTGTTACTAAACCTGACTAGGGGAGATCATTAAAAATTTACTGTACAGCTCGCGACCTTGTTACCATGGGGTGACAAGATTGAACTTGACTACTGATGAGGTCTGACAGGTCATCCTCATCATCTGACTCAGCACTTGGATCATTAGACAGGTCAGGAATTATACTTGATGAAGGCAGCTCTAGTTCCTCCCTCGCGTGATAAGGTTTTAACTTATTAATGTGAATCGTTCTCTCAACTTGGTCTTCAAAAATACCTTTAATAACAAAATTAACCGGACCTTTTCTTTCAATTACTCGGTAAGGGCCCCGCCATCTAGGTGCAAGTTTCCTACTTTGATTGGCAGGAGCCGCCTCATTAACTCTCAACACAAGACTCCCGACTTTCAACTCAAGAGGTCGTACTTTTTTGTCATAATGCTGAGCATAGCGGTCTCGTGCTGTCTTGGAAGCCCTAGCTGCAATTCTCCATGCATTTTTCATCTTATTTAAAACTTCTGATGGGTAGTCTTCCCCATATACAATATTATGTCTGTTAAGCAGACCTGATGGAAAATTA
Organism: Procambarus clarkii; assembly: GCF_040958095.1. Classification (NCBI taxonomy): domain Eukaryota; kingdom Metazoa; phylum Arthropoda; class Malacostraca; order Decapoda; family Cambaridae; genus Procambarus; species Procambarus clarkii. The sequence goes on along the minus strand of NC_091197.1, from coordinate 34,475,108 downwards.
CATGAATGACCTGTGAACATCAAAAGGGGTTGGGTGTTAATGGACCGATGGATGGCAGTGTTCAGAGCCAACTGTACATAGGGGAGTTGTTCGTCCCACGAATTTGCATCATGCTCTGCAAGAATTGCAAGCATATCTTTAACTGACCGGTTCGTCCGTTCTGTCATGCCGTTAGCCTGAGGGTGATAAGCCGTCGTGAATGCTGAAGTGGTTTCTATAATTTTACATACTTCTCTAAAAATATTCCCATTAAATTCCTGACCTCGGTGTTACGGACCCGAGCCCAGCGTCCGAGCACGGAGCAGTGACGACCGCGCCATCTGTGGGTCAGCTCCCGAAACCCCCTCCAAATGGACGGCGCCATCTAGTGAGGACGAGATATACTGGCCACAAGGGCTAGTTTCCCGTCCTGATCAGCTCATAACACAGCCGCTGCTGACCTCTGGTGAGGTGACGCTTAGACAGCAACGCCATCTATGGAGTGGATAGGTGGGCGTTTGTGTCTAAGCCTGTAAGTGAGGTGCCCTAGAGTGTCCCTATAACTGATGACGTGTCTGATTACAGAGTCGACCTGGGACTGCTGTAATGGAAGGTGGATCAGTCTACCCAAGGCAGCCGTCTCGTCTCCAAGTATTTGCTGCAGCAGCTGTGAGTCACCCCCCGGATGAACACTGTGGTGTTAGCCTGTCCGTGACGTGGCAGCTGAGGGATTGTCGTATCCGGAACTGACTGGTGGAGACGCTTAACCACTGGGGTGTTGTGGCGAGGAGAGTGGTCTGTGGGATCACACGAGGCTCCTGACTAGGGCTCGCTACCCTAGTATCGGTCGTGGAGTGGCCTAACCAGCGTCGCTGATTGGAACCTGCCAGCTACCTGCTGGACTTGTGGTTGACGGCCTCCACGACGGTGCCCCCAGTGGAACTGCGATTTGGCTGGCCTGTGGCCAGGGTAGACTCAAGAGAATCGAAGGATTCGTCGTGAGGCCACAAGAGTACCAAGACTTTAGCATCGACGAGCACCGTGGAACACTCCGCGTCTTCAGAAGAAGACTACGTTGTACATTCTAGTGTTTATAACCCCCCCCCCCCCCCCCCCGTGTAATCTTTTATATAGTATTTATGGTGATGGTGACAATTATATTATTAAGTTTTTGCCTTTGTCTCCCTTCCTCGTTTATTTTACTTGCGTTACGGATCACATCCCTTGAAAGCCACTACTAGCTTGGGGCCGGATACCCTACCTCTAACAACACCAGAGAAAGAACCCGGTTGCGACCCGAGAGGGCCATAACACTCGGTCAGAAACTAACACTTTAGGGGGACCGAATACAGTGACGAACCTATCTAAGAACGCCTTTGCAACAGTTCGTGAATCCTTCTGAGGAAATGCAATCAGTGTGGTGTACCTGGACAGGTGGTCTACCAACATCAATACGTAACGGTTTCCTGAATGACTGATGCAGATCAATCAGATCAGCCCCCACCCGATCTAAAGGTTCCAAAATTTCTGGGAATTCTTGCAATGGAGCTTGTACCTTAAGGGTACCTTTCCTCCTTTGACAATGACCACAGGACTTAACGAAGTTAATGACCTCTGTTAACATACCGGGGAAGAAAAAGAGTGACTCGGCTTTCATGTGAGTTTTAAAAATCCCCGGATGACCTGCAATCTTAGACAAATGTGCGAGTTTCAACGCCGACTTCTTCAACACCTCTGGGATAACCAACTGAAAAACTGCACGATCCTGCTGTCCCTTTACATAAAATAAGACCCCATCCTTCATTTCAAAATCATGAATTGCTAAATTACGTTTTTTCGACGGATATTTTCCTCCCTCCAAATGTTCAATAATTTCCTTCCACCTTGGTTCGTTCATCTGGAATTCTCGCATTTTCTCACTGGAAATATTTTCAATATTAAGATTTACGTTAATAGTAGCAATGTTTCTACTCAAAGTATCTGGTACAACATGTGATGGACCCGGCTTGTAAAGTATTTGGAATGAGTGAGCAGCTAGTTCATGAGACCAACGGGACATGCGAGGGCACTTAGTTCTTTTCTTAAAAATATGAGTCAACGCCCTGTGATCTGAATAAATGACAAAGTGACGTTGGAAAAGATACGATTCAAAGTACCTGACACTTTCTACCACAGCCAAAGCTTCCCTATCCATTGCAGAATAGCGGACCTCCGGACCCTTGACCTTCCTGCTGAAATATGCAACTGGGTGAGGAAGATTGTCATTATCACGTTGCATTAAGCACCCACCAATAGCTATGCCACTGGCGTCAGTGTGTACTTCTCACTCCTTATCAAAATCAGGCGCTGCCAAGACTGGGAGTTGTAATGAGTTGACTTTTTAATTTTGCATAAGCGTTATCATGCTCAGGTTTCCAAACGAATTTAACATTTTTCTTAGTAAGCTTAGTTAACGGTGCTGTTGTACTTGCAAAACCCTCAATGTGGCGACGGAAATATCCGGCTGCTCCCAGAAACCTTCGAACATCCTTTGCTGTCTTAGGTGTAGGCATGTCAGCAATGGCACGACAGGAGTCGGGGTCAGGTCGGATACCATCTGTCGGAAAATCCGACACCATTTAATATATCATACAGATAATAGCTGTATTGTATAAACAAGTTAACCATAGAAAACGTAACTTGTAGTGGAATTACCGTCTAAAGAAAACGGGATATCATCACCACACACTATTATAATTCACCACCTATTATGGTGGGAATTATTCTTAAATATATTAGTCTTTGGACTTTACCATTATAAAAAAACATCTTATATAAATTAACTTAATTATCAATATTAAAGTAGAGTAAATGTGACCCTTCTATCACTTTCTGAAATCTGGACAATGTAAGCCAGGCGTCAGTGAGGAAGGAGGGCAGCCATTGTTTATACTGAGACCAGAGGCTCACACGGGAGCAAATTCGGCTCCTGTTAATTTTTCTTGGACGTAGTGTTATGGAAACTAAAAGTGTACCATTATCAACACGCTGTCTACAAATTCAAGTTAAGTGTCTATCCGAAACCCGTTTATCATTCATTTATGGCCATTAATGTCAGGATATAGGGTGACCCGGTTAGATCACGAAATCGCCTCAAACTAAAGGTAATTAAGCCAGGTCTTCAATGTTCCATGTACAGTTTTCTCTGATATAGCTTGTCATATATAGAATCTGGCTTTTCAGCTAGCGCCCTTTTGACAGGTCAAGACGAGGAGGAAGACTGTGCACCAGTTACTGGGTGATGGAAGCTACCTCAAAGAGGATAATTTGGTGTCTACACCCTAGTTATACCTGGTGGACTAACCTGCTGTACTATAAGATAAGGAACCTCTTCAATGTATGTAGTTAATACTGTAGTTTGATTGGCTGCATATATATAAATATAAACCCCCCCTAATGTGTAGAGGAGCGATTTGTGAGATTGAGATTATTGCAGAAATACAGTCCACTTATCATTATACAAATTGCTATCGAAGTATATAAATTAACGTAAATATAAATTCTATATATATTCATATAAATTAAATAAATATAAATCTCACAGGTCGGTTCCCACACCATCTGTGCTCACCTGGAATCCCAGAAACTTGAATTTCTGAGATGCCAGAGTGCATTTTCTCACGTTGAGTTTAAAACCCGCCTTATCTAACAGTGCCAACGTCTCAGTCAAATCTCGTAAGTGCTCATCAAACGTCCTGGAGTAGATAACCACATCATCCAGGTACGCCAATGAGTGCCTTCCCAATACTGGGTTTAGGATGTAATTTATTGCCCTCTGAAATGATGAAGGCGTTGTCTTTAACCCGAAAGGCATCCGCTTGAATTGATAAGTATGAACCCCATTAGAGAAGGCAGTCTTCTCTCTATCCTTCTCAGCGACTGGGATGGCCCAATACGCAGATTTCGCATCCAGAGTGGAAAAGTATTTGGCTGCCCCAAACTGATCTATTATTTCTTGTATCCGTGGCAAAGGATACACAACACCTTTAGTATTTTCGTTGATCTTTCGGTAGTCAACACAAAACCTATAACTACCATCCGGTTTACGTACCAGCACCACTGGCGACAACCATGGTGATGTACTAGGCTCTATCACATCCTGTCTCAACATCTTCTGACACTCATCCCTAATTACTTCCTTCGCCCGTTCCGGGAGCCTCCATTGACGGGTGTAAATAGGAGGATGCTCACCTGTAGGAATAACATGTTCGATCCTATCCAGAAGCCCGATTTGATCGTCTTCTGTTGCAAACAGTCTAGGGAATTTACGTAAAATCCCTCTCAAAAGTTTCCTATCTGACTGTTGCACATGTTGCAGATCCAGAGCCGATATTAACTTATCTATTCCTGCGTATTACTACTTTTCCCTGTCTCGGTCTTGTGTTTCCCCTGTGTGCTACTATCTGTAACATTAAGCGCATTACAATGTGCTATGGTGGCTGGCATCTCCTCCTGGCTTTGATACTGAAAAATTCCTGTATTTTCTACAATTGTAGCCTGAGACAGCCTATCACCTGCCCTGAAACGATAGGTTTTGTGCGAGAGATTGACAACTGGAATAAGGGCACCTTTATCAAGCACTGTGATCAAATGATGAGGGATCAACAACCTGTCACATCTCCCAGCCACCTGAAGGGTGGTACCTGGTGCAATGTGACGTCCCACTGATACTTTAATGAATTTAACTGAATGTGGTGGGCAACATTGTTTCACCAAGGCATGTAACCCACATGATTTCCTATCTGTGTCTGGAAGAGACTTAAACAACAACTTAGGGTAGTGACAATTGTACTTCTGTTTCTTACGAATGGAAGCAATTACTGGTGGATGATCTACCATTTTAATTGGATAAACTACCTGGCCCAACTTCAATCTGCACTTCCTTGCTCCCTCTTGAGCAGACAAAGAAAAGTTAACTCGTCCCAGAAAATCCATTCCCAACAAAATCTGACCAGGGAATGCAAGATTCTCGACAATCATGCAATTGTGTGGGTAAGCTTCTCCCTTACCCACTTCAAAATTAAGAATATCCTGGCCCAAGATATTAATATGTTGCCCATTAACTGATGTTAAATGCTTCCCACAACGCTTAAGGCGTGTCCCTTTAAGTGTGCTGAAGGCTGACTTTTTAATGAGCGTTGCTTGACTTCCGGTGTCCACAAAAACTGTCAATCTCACACCTTCAACCGTCATCTCAAACGTAGGTCTGCCACCACCCGAGGCAAGATTCTCTCATGTTTCTGTTGTCACCTTCCGGCAATTCGCTTTCACGTGGCCCCTTTTTCCACATTTAAAACAAGTACGCGGGTCCCACCAGTCATTACGTGGGGGTTATTGCGTGCGTCCACCACTCCCCGCTTTTGTCTGGGAGGGCCCTGACCTATTGCCCCCTTGCCCGTTCTCTACCTTCCTGCTCACCGCATTAACATATGGCGACGACCGCGCCTCCTCCACACCCAAGTCCTCATCTATATGATCTTCGGCGTACTGTACGAGTTCCCTAAAACTCAGGGAACCCGTGTCCGCAGCTAGGTATGGACCGATATGAGCGGGCAAGGCCTTACAAAATAACTGCTTAGCAAACCGTTCCTCCTGCTGCGCATCGTAACCCAACTCCTGAGTAAGATCGCCTATCCTGGTCCTAAGGAAGGCACCAAAATCTTTTAATTGAGTGCCTTTATCCCTCTGAAGTGACGTTAAGTAGCGACGAGCCTCCTCTTTAGTAATCTTTGCCTTAAATCGGTCCTTGATGGCCTGCACGAATTGTGGCCACGTCACCAAATGCCTGAATTCCTCAGACTTCCTCAGGGGTCCGTCGCGACCCACACATGCCCCAGTGGCCAGATTAATTTTAGTTTCATCATCAGGAGCCGCGGCTAACACAGAATCCATCTCCCACAACCAATTTTCCACGCAACGGTTGCGTTCCACTTTATTCGAAGGGAGCTCAGCACAATTTAACTTTGGCAAGGACAACTTCGGGAGTGACGCCACAAGTCCCGGTCTATAGGATGGAGTACTGGGAGTGTAAGGGGATGCCTGACCAGGGGGGGAAGGAACTATGAGGGGTTGGGTGTAGGATGGGGATTGGGAGTGGGATGAGGAGGGATTCCCCAGAGACCAAGGGGCTACCCCAGGTGAGTAACTATTGGAGGTAATACTCTGATAAGGTGGTTGTTGACCCTGTTGTTGATTGTGTGAGTGTTGTGAACCGTTCTGTCCTTGGAGTAACTGTAGCAGCAGCTGTAGTACCTGTGGTTGTTGTTGTGCAACCTGTTGTACTTGTTGTACCTGATGTTGTTGTGCAACCTGTTGTACCTGTTGTTGTTGTTGTGCAACCTGTTGTACTTGTTGTTGTTGTGTAGCATGGTGTACCTGTTGTTGTTGTTGTGCAACCTGTTGTACCTGTTGTTGTTGTTGTGCAACCTGTTGTACCTGTTGTTGTTGTGCAACCTGTTGTATTTGTTGTTGTTGTGCAACCTGTTGTACCTGTTGTTGTTGTGCAACCTGTTGTATTTGTTGTTGTTGTGCAACCTGTTGTATTTGTTGTAGTGATCCGTTTTGCCCCTGCAGTAACTGTAGTAGCATCTGTATGGCTTGTTGTGCGTCGGGTTGTACCTGCGGTAGTTGCTGAGGTTGTGGGGGTGGTGTGTGTACGTTCGTAAGCCCAGGAATCGGCAGGCCTCGAGAACCCGCAATGGCATCATCCCCGGGAACTCCTTGTACAACTGGGGTGGATGTTCTAATAGTCGGGTCCACAACCCCATCACCTCCTATCGCCTCACCAATCATCGTGATGTCGGCTGAGCAAGAGCCCCCCAATGAAATCTTGCTGTCGTCCAGGGCTGCCGCCCCTTGGGCACCCGGATCCGTTACTCCCCCCGTGGGGTTCGCTTGGCCTCCAGTGGGGTCCGCTTGGGGTCCCTCCTCAAGAGCTAACGTCTGTACTGCCCCCACCAGGTGAGGGTCTGTCGATGGTGTTCCCCCGGTAGCCTCGTCGTCTACCATACCTTTACTCCTGAGCGTCATGTACTTATCACACAACATATTCTCGCTAAACCCCGCAACCTGACCCTACCTGGGGAAAACAGGCAAAGTTCTGATCCCGACAAGCGATTGCGGTGAAATTTTAACACAACCCCGATCTCAACAACTAATCACTCGCTCAATAATTACCGAAGGTATACCCTAACCTTTTACGTTAAACCTCTTGAACATCTAGACCGGAACTACCCTTCATTTACGTCGTTCACCGCGTTCACCGCCCCAGTGAAAACCATAAATCACCCACGCTTGTTGACAGACGATGACAGCTGTCGGCGTCAGCAACTCGCTGACTACACTTCAATGAATGAAATTACTGTCTTATTAACCTCGTCTCCCATCCGTAAAATTAATACGCAAACAGATAGGATACACGACGGCATCGACTACCATTCATTACTTGTGAAACAAAACACTGTATACGATGTTGAATAAAAATACAAGCGCAGTTATAAACTACATAAAAAGGTTACGTTAATTATTAAATGATCGAACTACTAGAATAACTTGAAAAAATGTGATTAATTTCCACTATATTTATTTGACACTCGAAGATGACTGGTAACGCAAATATAAAAAGAATTATAGTACGACTTTCTTGTCTGTAAATGCAAATCCAATATAAATCTTAGAAAAATTGATAATTCCGAATTCTTGAACAAAATATACTGAAATTATACAATTAATATTTACGCGAATGGAACTACACTGAATTTACTGTAAATAATTTAGTTTCAACTCTGTTTTATTTATCGAAAATAATCAAAGTCTTGTTTACCAGCGCATAATAAATACAACACTTTACGTTAACTGAATTTCTTAATTATTTCTTGTAAATCTTAGGCGCGCTAGGAATGAATGACGTTATAGTTAATTTAACACTGGCGCGATGCTTATATCTTCAATAATTATTTAATTCTTCTTCTTCTTCTTGAGAATAGGTGCAGTTTGCATGAAGGGGTAACCCTCTCGATGACTGCACCAGGACAGATGTAAGGAGACGCGTTGATGGTGAGGAGGAGAAGAAAGTCAAAAGCGGTAGATGTGATGGGCCGTAGAGAGAGGAGTGGCGACGAAAACAGAGATGAACGTTAGAGGGAGACTCCCCGCACCGGGGGGCGGAGAGTCGTGGTCACGGCGGCAGCAGATCCAGGCACGGCGTAGCGGGGTGCGCAAGATGGGAACTAATACTTCTCCGGAAACTTGCGTATCGGAAAGCGCAAGCAGTACGCTTCCCAAATCACCCACAGGTCGGCGGGCAGCCGGCCATCAGGCAGTACCCTAGGCTGAGACATCCTATCCGGCACCCTATAAACAAACACCTTCTTGGACGATACCCAGATAGTGGACGAGCACCATGGGATCGGAAGCACCCGCGCATCCCAATAAGGGCCCAACTCCGGACCCTCACAGGGCACGACCCCAGCAGACGGGACTAGGCAACCACCAGACCGAGGCAATGAAGGAGGGGGAACAGCAGGGGATGCAGGCGCGGCAGCGACCCCACCACAGGGCACAGGAGCCGAGGCCCCCCGGCGCACATCTTTCCGCAACATCACGACGAGGTCCCGATCATCAGGGACAACCCCCCACTGCGGGGATCCAACAGGAGGAGACGCAGGAGGAGGGACACAGGTAGCAACTTCGGAGCCCCGCACAGCACCATCATCCACGGCGGGGGACGCCAGCTGAGCACCATACTCCCCCACCTCCTCCCAAGGCACACCACGAAGGGGAGACACACTCCGAGCCCGCCGCGAACGCTTCGAGACAGGCCGCACCACACCACGCCCAGCAGGCCCCGCCGCAGGCACGGCCACCATTGTTACATCCACACAGGCCACACCCGCACTGTCCGAAGAGTCCACAGAGGCCACATCACCCACACTGTTCACATCATCCACAGAAACAGCCACAGAACACCGACGTGCACGCTTCTGCAAAGGAATGGAAAGAGCAGAACTACAGTCGTTAACACACACAGGCACGGCAGGCACCTCACCACGCTGAAGCACCCCCTCCAAAACAGCAGAACCCGCGTCCCCGGGAGCCGTTACCACATCCACAGGCGGGGGCGGAACATGAACCTCCACCGGAACACCCTGCACTACACGCAGCGCAGGCGACGCCCCGTCACCCTCACACACCGGCTCAACAACCCCAGGGGCCACAGCAGTCACCAGACGTGGCGCACGGGCCAGAGAACTCGCCCCCAACAGGCGGAGCAGCAGACAGGCAGTCAGGCGCCTCAGGCACAGCACCCACACCGTCCGAACGCAACAGGGGCGGAAAATCCTCCACACGATGAACATGCACCCGACCAGTTGCTCCCAGGTCGCACGCTGCAGCCAGATGACCCTCGTGACCACACCGATAACAGGTGCGCGGTTGACCCCGGTACTGGCAGCGGAGCGTGTAACCCAACACGGACATCGACGACGGTACACTACACTTCAGCGACATCGTCAGGGTGCGGGAGCCGTCAAGCATACCAACACAGTGCCCGGCAACGACCTTATTCCATCGAACACTTAACACAGCCCCAAACCGTTCGAAACAGGAGGTTAAAAAGTCGTCCTGAAATTCGAAGGGTGCACCATGCACCGTCATAGACGTCAAGGTGACACTGAGATTCACTACCTTAACGGAGCCAGCAGTATCAGGGAGAGGGTAAACACGCCCCTCACACCGCTCGAGAAACGCCTGAAAGGCAGCCTGGAAGCGGAACTTGACCACAGCACGGTGGCCCTGAAGCAGCTGGATGCCCACCAGATCCGACAGCTCCACATGCAGCACGTCCACCAGGGCGACACCAACTAATGGATGGTCCACCGGCACCGTAAACGCCAGACCAGCTGACAGCGTCCTCGTCATTGGAGGGCGAGATGTCCCCATGGCTAAGCAAACGTCACCCTGTCAGTGGCAAACCACCACCAGCAGGGCAAACAAGCGATCACCCAACGTAAACACTAGCCAGAAGCGGAGAGACCTCAGGAACGTCCGACCAGGCCGGCGGCCACCACGCAACTCCACTATTTAATTCTTAACACCCGACGCTGACAACGGCGCTCAGAAATAATTATAAGTATTTATTAATTAAACAAAAATTAATGCTAAATTACTTATTAACGCTACTGAATGACCTCGAGGTTGACATAGCATACACTTGTTCACCGCCGGTCGCGTAGTAGAATACTCAGGAATTGACGCTGATAGCTGCGACGCTCACAGCTACCGAGTCGCGCTGAATCTTAATTAAAAATTAGTAATTAATCTCCCAAAATTATAAATTAAATACTGGCGCATAGTTGACTCGTTACTTTAACCAAATATAACACTCGCTAACCACTTGGACACGTTGGTAAGTATACAAAAATTAAAAGCTCGCTCACTGTCCCGAAGTCGAATCCTCAGAAAGTAGTCTCCGTACTAATTCTTAATTAACCAAGTATTTCTTCTCTCAAAATTATAAATTAAATACCGTCGTGTAGTTTGCTTATCACTTGCACTGAATATACTACTCGCGAGACACTTAGACACTTGGTTGAGCGCAAACAATTACTGAGCGCTGCCACACTGATCGCTGAGTAAAGTAAAACCGCTAGAAAATTCAGAGTCCCACGCAAAATCGCTTAAATGACCAAAAATCGACTTTTGGTCGCTCAAAGTTCTAACTCTGATCACTTTAATCGCACGCTTGAATTAACACTGACGACCCGTTGAACGGAGGGCTGGACACAACTAGAATTTATTCCACAATTCAGATTTTCCAAGCGACTTTGAAAAATGACATCACAAAAATTTTCAACGATTTACTTTTAATGCACTGCACTTCACGTCACTTGAAAACAGTAAAAACCACTCACCTTAGTAATGCACAACACGAAAACCAAAGCTCCAGACTTAAAATGTAAAAAAAAAAAATACTTAGAAAATAATAACACTTATTTACGAGAATTACTTAACCAAGGGGAAACACCTAACTAACGAGGGGATACTTAACTTGAAAGGGAACTTAATATACAGGGAACTTAATTAAGTACTTAAGGAAAACTCGATTTAACCTATAACCGTCCCGTCCCGGCCCGCCCTGTCGCTTTTCCAAGCCTAGGTAACCACATCCACCTAGATCCAGACAGTACCAAATAATCCGTCCTTCGCGGTCAACGGTTAGACTAGATAGCGGAACAACCGACGGATCTAACTGTCCGACACCACCGTAATTCCGTTGCTAGAGAATCTACTAAGCCATCCCTCAGTGAAATCTTGGTACCTTCATGGCTGTACCGTAAAAATCTAGCGATTGGGTCGCCTAACACGCCCTCGGGGATAATAATTAGCGTCCTAATACTTCCCTGCCCCGATAATTCGAAACCTAGAATTGTTGTTGCGAAAACCACCACGCAGCACCCTTGTCCGTAGTTGCAGAGGGTCGAGTAAATAACACCCTTTCCAACTACCCAAGGCGGCCTCCTCTAAACTGCCTGATTAGCGCATACACTGAACTACCTATACTTAAACTACCGGCCCCTCACGACGCTAGAATCGCCTACTCTATGCAAATCGCACTACATAGGATTACCGTCGACTCTATCTCGTGGGCCCCGGCTGCACTCTCACCACACAGCATAACCGAACGGACAGACGCATGAGGCTTCAATAATCGTCAAGAAATTATTGAAACACCGCTGCTACCATTGTAATAACCCAATGTACCATTGTAATTAACCCTGTTATCTTGTGATCGTAATCGTTCGCTATCCCTGTTGTAAATCTCTTTCTCTCTTCACTCAATACCCCAGCTCATCACTGTTACAGTCCAGCATGACCCCTCACTGGACTGCCACGTATATAAGAGGAATATTAAATGAGGAAGATACATCAAGGACAAGGGTTATTAATTTATATAAAAAAAATAACAAAACTCATTAAACACTGCCACCACCTTCCCGACCAACCATACCTGAATGTGTCTATCACCGATCCCCCAGGAAGACAAGGAATCAGTAATCATGGGACTCCAAGGGTAGTACGAATTTCAGTAATAAATTTTGGGAAAATTAGTTTGTTTAATTTACGTTACTTATTTAAATCCAAGGGCAACTTTAGTATCTATTAACTGTAGAACATAGGGGTTTCCAATTCAACACATAAAAATGACAAGTAGCAAAATATATCAAAGGGGAGTTAAGTGAATACCACTGGACAAGTTATATAATTTATTTTATGAAACATGTAAATTAAGACAATTTGAACATATACCCTATTCTATTCCCCCTAGAGGCACAATGGATATCTACTGAGGACATGAGAGTCAAGTGCACCATACCTTAAAATCGCACTAAGGCCACGATGTTGACGGCTGCCCTCAGCCCCTAAGATGCGGGCTTGCGGCCCCCTTATTCCACACACACTCCAGAGACACACTAATCAAATTTTGTTTTACCAGCTTATTGCTGGGAAGGATTACTCCTCCCACCATCTACTACAGCCCCAGGGCTCCACCCATTATTTTGGCAATGGCCAACCATTTAACACTTAGGCCTGAGGTCTGGCTCTCTAGGGCCAATAAGGACTTGGCCCTTATCTCCCGCCAATCACCTTCACTGATCTGCCATGGAAGGCTACATGAATTCCTGAAGATTGAATCAGCTCTCCCCATTATCAGAAGGGAAACAAGGCGCCTCTATGGAGCCCAGTGCACCCGCGAGCAATGTTTACCAACTGATAAATTATGTTCAAGCCTGTCTCCTGCAAGATAAAGAGTAGGGACATTTGACTCGCCTGGTATGGGGAAGGGACTGGTGAGAGGGGAAAGAGAGGGACTTGAGAGGGGGATGGAGAGGGAAATCTGAGTGGGGGAAGTTGAGTGGGGGAAGCCAAAGGTATCCAAGACCACCCTCAGGTTAACCTCTTGGTCCTGACAAATGGGCGTCAGTGGGGGGAGAAGAGGAGGAGACGAATGACGGCCAAGGGGAGGAGAGAAAGGGAGAATGGAAGGAGGGGAGAAGGGAGAACCAATGATCTGAGCCCCAGATCATTACACAGCTGAGTATGCCCCTGGGGCCACGCCCAGCTGCTGAGGCCCCAGCTGATGGGGTCCCAGTCGATGATCCAGCAGCTAATGGCCCATCCCGGCTGCAGATGTTCCGGCGGATATGGTTCCCGCCGATGATCCTGCAGCCGCGGGCTCAGCTGGCGGTGTTCCGGCTGAGCATGCCCTTATGATGAATAATTTATTAGGATAGTTATTATTAATTAATTATTTGTAGTCAATAATTATGTATTATTATTATATGCTGCCGATCACCCAGCAGCTGATGGCCCAGCTGGTGGTGTTCCGGTTGAGCACGCCCCCAGGGGGCCAAGCCCAGCTGCTGATGTGGTCCCAGCAGATGATACAGCAGATAATGTCCAATCCCGGCTGCTGATGTTCCAGAGGATGTGTTTCCCGCCGATGATCCAGCAGCCGAAGGCTCAGCCGGCGGTGTTCCAGCTGACTATGCCCTTGTAATTAATGATTTCTTATGATTTTATTATCAATTAATTATTTTAGTTAATAATTAATTCGTATTATCATATGCCCCAGCTGTTGAAGTTCCGACTGACGAGGTTCCAGCCGAGGACCCAGCAGCTGATGTCCCAGTCGGTGGTATTCCGGCATGAAGTTGCCCCAGCTGCCGACGTTCTGGCTGCTGATGTTACGTCGGATGGGGTTCCCGCTGATAATCTAGCAGCCGAAGGCTCAGCTGGCGGTGTTCCAGCTGAGCACGCACAGTTGCTCTCCTTATTTATATATGATTTCTTTTCTTTACATTTGTCATTCTTTATATCCTTTATAATTTACGTATTACATATTGTTAGTTCTGTTTCTCGGGGCCAGACCCAGCTGCTGACGTGCCGGCTGACGTGGTCCATGCTGATGATCCAGCAGCTGATGGCCCAGCTGGTAGTGTTACGGCCGCTGATCGAGGCCCAGCCTCTGGTGTTCCAGATGAAGAGTTCCCAGCCGATGACCCAGCAGCTGAGGCTCCAGAAGGAGGTATCCAGCCGAGGATGTCCCAGCTGCTGAAGTTGATATCTAGCGGTGTCCAACCGAAGATGCTGCAGCTGCAATGGTCCAGCTGCCGAGGCTCCAGATGGCGAGTCCTAGTCGAGAATTTTCACGGGAGAAGAAGGGAAGATCGCATTTTCTCTCCATTTTTAATAATAATTTCTTTACAGTTCTAATTCGTCTTGTTTGAGCGTAAGTGGTTTCGCAGTTCGATGCCCACTTAACATCTTACCTTGGCCTGTTGGCATTATTTAGTATTTCCTGTTGCATAGCGATATGGACATCGCTGCACTCTATGCAGTCATTTGGAGTCACCTGCAGTCCACTGTCTTCTCTGTGTTTTAACAATGACTTATAATTTGCCTTGTTATTAATAATTGCCGTACTGGAGCCTACTAACTACTAGACGCTGACATTCACTATTTCTCTTCGTTTCCCGCAGAGGTGGCGTCTGATTGTTCCAGAAGTTAGCACTTATTGTATCTGGCAGTACCATCACTAGGCTTCTATGCTACTCCCCACTCAGCTATGCTTGGGACTTCATTCAATTCTACCCATTCCTACCTTTCGCTACAGGTGTCGCATCCAGTCATCCCCACTCTTGCAGCCTAAGTTGCCAGCAGTACACATAGGGGGTGGGTTCCCCGCAACTGTGCCTTTGCCTTTCACGTTACCACTGCACGCTAGCTTCTGCCCACCCTTACTGCTTTAATACTTCCAGATCCACGATAGGACGCGCACGAGGAAAACCATTGATGATCGAGGAACACGCGATGGGGCCCGAAAGGCGGACCACTGCTCTCATGCCCGCCGTGAGAGGTATCCTGGGAGGCGACCTACATGCTTCTAAGCTGCCACCTCCACCCCACATTTGTGGGGCTCACCACAGCGACAACGACCGACACGGGGTCGATCCTGGGGAGTCGGCCTCGGTGTGGACAGCGTTCACTTTCCCACACCCGCCCTGGGGCCAGCCTTCCAGGACTGGTCTCTGTGAGGGCGGGCTCCTGCAACGAGGATGTACACGGGATCGACCAGTCATTCGCCATGATGAAAAGCACTCCCTGCATGAAGAACAAACCCGGCAGTATGTACTCCTCCCAGGGTCACGGTTGGTGGGCTCTCCCGCCCTCTATGCCACATGGCTCGTCAAGATGGCGCTCCGTCGGCCCTCCAAGGGAGCTGCGTCAGTTAGCAGCATCTGCCTAGTAGACCCGGAATGGTACCTTTTTCAGTTAGGGAAACCTGACTGTTTTTTAATGGCCTCCCCAGGCATACGGGCACGCTTACGGCCACGGTAGCGAGAAGTCATGTTACTACTTATAGCAGCCAGCTTCCGCTCGCCTTTCGGGGGTGGGGGTTCCGCGCCACTGGCCCTCACGGGATTGGGGGTGCTCCGACGGAACCCCCAAAATGATAAGCCAAGAACACCAAGAATGGAATTACCGTAAATTCAATCATGCAACTTGCAATTACTAATTAGAGATGTCACTTCACAACCCGTTCTCGCAAATTTAATAAGTCAATATTGACTTATTAGTTGCGTGCATAGGTGACATACTAAACATAATAGTTTCCCTTGAAAAGCTTCATAGAAAACACCGACCTTACCTAACCTACTTAGTATGTTAAAATAAGCATCTTATAGCTTCGTAATTACAATTGTTACTTAACCTATTATAGGTATAGGTTAGGTAATAATTGTAATTACGAAGCAATAAGATGCTTATCTTAACATACTAAGTAGGTTAGGTAAGGTCGGTGTTTTCTATGAAGCTTTTCAAGGGAAACTATTATGTTAAGTATGTCACCTATGCACATATTTAATAAGTCAATATTGACTTATTAAATTTGTGAGAACGGGTTGCACTTCACTGTATTTGATTTAATACATTATCATTATAACGGCTATCCATTTATATTATTTCTGTATAATAATTTATGGTTATTCACTAATCATTCAATCTATGGCTCCCTGTCTAAACTTCAAACCTCTCAGAAGTAACCCATGGCTGCAGAAACTGCACAACCTTGTGCTAATGCAATCTGAAGCTATTTCGGCCCTCCAAACCACAGTCACCCGACAACAACAAACCATAGACCGGCTCCTTGAATCGTCGACGAACAACAACCAAGAAATTCTCAGCTTACAAACTGTTGCAAATGATGCAATGGATCAAATACATAAGATTCAGGCCGAGGAAACCCTCTCAGCTCAAAGTGACCTCCTTCAAAAGCTGGAAAAACAGATCAATCTCCTTCAGATTCACCAGGCGGCTTCCGAAGATGACCAAGAGCAACAACAACTTCATGACTCCCTGATAATTAGCTCTACTGATCTACCTGATGATCAACAAGGTGAGAATTGTTGTAACATAGCCCACACCCTAATTAATTCAAAGATCAAAGTCAATGTTGATATCAAATCAGCTGTCAGGATAGATAAAAACAGTCCCCGTAGCAGTAGGAGAATGCTCATCAAACTTGCAAATCCCTCTGTTAAGTTTGACCTCATACAATCAGCTGCTAAGCATAAAACCAACCTTCATATATATGAGTGTCTTACAAAGCAACGTGGATCCCTCCTCTTCAGGCTGCGTCAAATTCGCAAACAAAACCCTGGTCTTATCAAGCAGTGCTACACTAGGAATGGAACGATTATTGCGAAGAAGGAAAGTGCAGGAAAAAGATATGAAATAAAATGTGACCAACAACTACTGGCCTTCTTTAGAGATTGTGGTATATCTGAAAACCTGAACCCGACCAATGCCAGTACTTAAAATAACTCTTTCAGTGCCTGAGCCTAACCTAACTTAATCTAACTTTGTCCAAGGTGGTCTCTGCCTTACCATTTACCTAATGTTTCTCTCATTCATATAATTTCCTAAATAATCCGTCAAGTCTCCATGCACTTATGCAAGCATCTACCTCAGTTTCATTGTAAAATTTTACTCTTAAATCTAATCTTACCCTATTCCATTTAAATTTTAAATTTAATTGTATTGATTTATGTAATTTATTAAAATCAATCATTGATCTCATCTTGTTCTCTTAATTAAGTTCATACTAATTATAGGTTAAAAACTAAGCTAAATAAAATTTATTATCTTTAAGATTATTTTACTTTACAATTATCATTTGTCAATTTTTTTATATATTCATCTTGACAGTCTCTACTGATTTTTTGTTCTCTCCACCAAACTTGTGTATCCTCCATGGCTATCTAGTGACCTTTATTCTACCTCTAATTGTTTCAATTCTTTTTTTACTTGCATTTATTGTTGTGTTTTGCTATAATTATTCTCTAATTTTAGTAGACTTAATACTTTGTAAGCTCTTATTGTATTGTTATATTATTGTATTGTTGTGTTTTGCTATAATTACTTTCTTTTTTACAGCAGATTTAGTATTTATCTGTTCCTGTAATTGCTTATCTTATTGTATCGTGACATTATTTTATTTATATGCTTACTGATATTGATCCTGATCGAAATCTTCTGTCCCATATCCACACAAATCAGCACATTGATCATCATTATTGCAGGTATTACACAGCAAATCTTGCAAAAAACAAACTCCTAAATAGCACCTGCTTATCAGTTTACAACCAAAATGTTAGGTCACTTGGTAAACATTTTGATGATATAAATGCACTACTTACAGCACTAGGTACTAAATTATCATTTATCATTTTAACGGAAACTTGGCTAAGTAATGACTATACCCAACTCTACAATTTAGCTGGTTATAAAGCCATTCATAACTGCAGGCCTAATAAAAAAGGTGGTGGCACAGCAATATATTACAAAGATACCTTCATTTGCAATAGTGTCATTAGTGATAGAGACGACTATTGTGAATATACCTTTGCCAAGTTCTCCAGTAAATCCCTTAAATCCTCCTTGAGTATCGGTGCCATCTATAGATTTCCTAATACCAACATAGCTTTATTCTCAGACAATGTAAGGAATCTTATCATAAATAACAATCTCAACAAAAATCACATCATTCTGGGAGGTGATTTCAATATTGACCTGGGTCTTCAAAACAACCCTCAAGTTGACTATTTCCGTAACAGCATGCACTCCTGTATGCTAATCCCCACAATCACCAAGCCCACCCGAGTCACTCAAACATCTGCCACTACCCTGGATCACCTATGGACTAATATAACAGCTCCCCTTACATCTGGGGTAATTTATGACAGAACAACTGACCACTATCCTATCTTCCTCATAGCAAACTTGGACACATCACCACCAGAAACCAAGAAACTTTCATTCAGGCTACATAGTGAATCAGCTTTAGGCAATCTCTCTAATGCACTTCACAATATTAACTGTGAATCTGAATTTAATAATTCACAGGATATAAACTCATCAACTAACCTCTTTCTCTCCAAAACTCTAAGCCTCTACAACACTTACTGTCCCCTCCTTACCAAACAAGTAACTGATAAAAGAAAAAATAACCCGTGGCTCACAAGTGGCATAATTAAATCAATCAACAAAAAACATGAATATGAAAAGAATTTTAGGAGTGGCCTAGTTTCAAAGGAAGTAGTTAAAAGGTACTCATCAGTGCTTACCAGTATCAAAAGAAAAGCAAAACTTTCATATTATGAGACTAGATTCAAAGAAGCAAAAGGCAACATGAAAAGCACATGGAATACCATCTCTAATATCCTAGGAACTAAACAACACTCCCACAACCAGATAACACTCTCTAAGGATGGCCTTACACCGTCATCTGACTTAGAAATGGCGAATAAATTTAATAGCTTCTTTTCATCGATTGGTGCTAACCTTGCAAGTAAAATCCCACAGACTCAGACACATATCAACACATCTCTCAGGCAGCTATCCATACTCTCTTCTCCTCTCACCAGTCAGCCCGACAGATGTTGTGTCCATCATACACTCACTAAAAACCAAAGCTGGGAACATTAGTGAAATCCCATCCATTGTATACAAGAGCACCTCCCATTCCCTTGCGCCACCTATAGCTCTGCTGTTCAACAAATCCCTTGAGTGTCATACCTTCCCTGATATCCTTAAAAAAGCAAGAGTAACGCCAGTTCATAAAGGAGGTAATCCGTCAGACATAAACAACTATAGACCAATATCGAACCTACCCATGCTATCAAAAATATTTGAAAAAATTATCTACAAACAGCTCTACTCCTATCTCGTAAAATTCGACATTCTTAGCCCCTGTCAGTTTGGCTTCCGCTCTCAAAAGAGTATCGACGATGCAATTATTAGTCTCCTTGATATAATTTACTCATCCCTTGGCAAAAATGAGTTTCCGATTGGACTCTTCATTGACCTGAGAAAGGCCTTTGATACTGTTACTCACGATTACCTCTTATGTAAACTCCATCATTATGGAATCCGAGGCCATGCACTGGACTATATCCAATCCTATCTTAGTGATAGACACCAATGTGTAGCCATCAATAATATAACCTCTCCCATTCTACCAATAACCGTTGGAGTGCCACAGGGCAGCATCTTGGGACCTCTTCTATTTCTTATATACATCAATGATCTGCCTAATGTCTCTAACATTCTGAAACCTATTTTGTTTGCTGATGATACTACCCTCATCTACTCCAACCCCAACCCACATACACTAAATGATGTTGTTAATAAAGAACTAAAAAAAGTCCACTTATGGATGTCAACTAACAAACTAACACTTAACATAGAAAAGACCTACTACATCCTATTTGGAAACAAATCTACAAATGCAATTCAGCTTCAGATAGACAATGTAAACATTAGCAATAAAAATGATGGAAAGTTTCTTGGCCTAGACAAGAGACTCAATTTCAGTACCCACATACAACACATATGTGGGTACTGAAACTACTGAGACTAAGAAAGTCTCTAAAACAGTTGGTATACTCTCCAAAATCAGATATTATGTACCTAACTCTGCTCTCATCTCTCTATATTATGCACTAATCTATCCCTATCTCAACTACGGTATCTGTGCATGGGGTTCAACCACTGCAAACCACCTCAAGTCCATCATCACCCAGCAAAAATCTGCTATCAGAATAATATCAAATTCTGCTTTCAGACAACACTCAGCCGCCTTGTTTAACTCGCTAATCATGCTAAACATAATCTCACTCCATAAATTCTCTTGTGTCAACTACATTTACAAAACCCTGTTCTTAAATGCAAATCCTTGTCTGAAACTCTTCCTGGACAGATGTAATAGGACCCATTATCATCACACCAGAAATAAATATCTCTTTGATATCCCCAGAGTTAAACTTAATCTGTGTAAACACTCTATGCAAATAAAGGGACCCAGTTTATGGAACTCACTCCATACTGAATTGAAAAGCTGTCCAACTTTTACATCATTCAAAATCAATACTAAAAAGTACCTAATTTCATCTTCATAGTTG
This sequence comes from Procambarus clarkii, assembly GCF_040958095.1. NCBI lineage: Eukaryota > Metazoa > Arthropoda > Malacostraca > Decapoda > Cambaridae > Procambarus > Procambarus clarkii. The sequence goes on along the minus strand of NC_091197.1, from coordinate 34,454,568 downwards.
TTCACTTTTTGCCTTAAAATTGCACTGTATCTATTGCTACCCAATCTCCCAACCTTTATGTTCCCAATTTGAACATCTTTACCATTGTGATCATTGCTGTCTTCTTATATGTGCTGCCAATCTGCTGTATGTTGTTTATAAATCTTGTTTATCTGTATCTTTTGCTACGCAGTCTCCCAATCTTTATGTACCCAATCTGAACATCTTCACCGTTGTGATCATTGCTGTCTTATATGTGCTGTCAATCTGCTGTATGGTGTCTATTAATCTTGTTTAATTTACTAATCAAGCTGTCAATGTAATCAATCAGAGCTTTAATATAACAATGTGCTTTAATATACTTACGAACATCTCATCTCTCTCATCTCATTTTTCTCTTGCAATGTATCTTTATCATTAACCAATTCTGATAGAAATTACCTACTTAAAATTATCTGCTAGATTAAGGACTCATCTGCTAGATTAAGCCTCATCTGAAAGAGACTAGAACGGGTCCTACAAGCAGGATAGATGTATCCTCGCAGCAAGGAAAAATTGTGCAAGAGGAACATGGAGGAAACAGTTGGAAGCCAACGGCAGCCCCTATGATCAACGTGTGGGAAAAAGGGACGGAGAAAGTAAAGGCGAGCTTAGGGAAAGTACATCATGCAGTGGAGAAACTGAAACCTTGTGACGACAAGGTTCAGGACAATATGGTCACCTCTGAGGTTGGTAATCAAATTTTGGAGTATCTAAAAAAACTAGATAAGAGGATTGGAAAAATTGGCTATGGAAGGTGGACGGGGTGAAGATGGTGGTGAAACAGGACGTGTAATTGAAAGTAAAACGAGACGTGAAATGGAAAGTGAAACGTGCGTAGAAGAAGGTAATGATGTGCATGAAGTAATGATGATAGAGGATAGTCAGGAAAATACACTTTCTAGTAGTGTTAGCGGTGTTCAACCACCTGTTGTGACAAATGGTGAAAGAACGGTTAAAGTAAAACGGGTTACAGAAATAACAAAGAAAATAGATATGAAAAATATTACCTTCGATGTTAGTAGTAGTTGTGAAGGTGAGGAGAAAGAAAAAATGTTACGGTGTTGGAAGGAAGTTTCTAAGGTACTCTCGTATCTCATGGAATGTGACGGACAGGGCAAAGGTAGTTTTATTATTAATCATGGATGAAAGTAAATTGAGAATATTATCTTGGAACATTAATGGATTAAAAACTAGAGCGGTGGATGTACACTATTATACTCTTAGAGAGGATATTGACATAGTAGCACTCCAGGAAACTGGGGATAGGGATGGTAGCATACTAAGGCTAAATGGCTATAGAGGCTTTCACTTATATGCTGATGGAGGAACTAGGGGGGTCTCATGTTATGTCAAAAGTACCATACCTGCCGAGATAACTGGAATCCCTCAGAGATATAGAGGTATTGAAAGTATTAGCTTGCGGATACAATTAAAGGACCGAGAGTTAAATTTCATTAATCTATACATCTCTGATAGCTCCCTTGATTTACGATACTTGCCAGATTCCTTCTTTTCTGAAGATACACTTGTGGTAGGGGATTTTAATGCCAGACATCCAGCTTTAGGATCAAGGGGTAAAGCAAATAGGAATGGTTGCAGATGGTACCAGTTTTTGCAGGAACATGAAGATGTTCAACTGCTGGGCGAGCCCTCTCCTACTCATTTGAGGGGAGGGAGATTAGATTATGCTTGTTTAATAAATGCTGAGGGCATAGAGGGGAATTGTCTTACTGTGGATGAAATGTTAAGTGATCATTTTGCATTACAAATACAGCTTAAACTAGATAAAAAGCATGCCTGCCTTCAGAGGAAAAGGTTAAAGTTTAATGAGGGAGAATTAAGGGGTCTTGTTGGCCATATTAAGTCTTGGTATGATACTTATAAGCCGGTTTCGGCAGAAGCATTTTATGAAGATTGAATTAAGGAGGTAGATGTATTTAATGCAACATTGAACCGGAAACCATCTAGTATAAAAAGGCATCCCCCCAGAAAAGAAAATTATACACATGACAAGATGCTTACGGGGTGGACATTAACAATGAGGAGAGCTCACAGGGATTGGAATAGGAATGGTAGGACTGAGGAAGGGAAGAATGCTTTACTGGCAGTTGCTAGGCTGTGTGGGGAGAAGAGAAAGGAAATTAGGAGCAAGTATTGGCAGGAATTTGCAGAGAAAGTTGGGAGTAACAGAAACTTGAAGGAAATCTGGCAAGACGTAAATAAAATAAGGGGTAAAAAGCACAATTTTGTTGCACATCCAGACCCGCATGGAATTGCAAATTTGCTCGTAAATAAATGGGCGGAAGCTGCCAAACTTAGTTCATTACCCGCTGTAACGAGAGAGTCATTAGATTCTTAGAAAGATCTAAAAAAGGATTTTATACTTACAGCAGGTAACAGTGGTGATGTCACTTGCACAAGTATTACCATAGAAGAACTAATAACGGCGATTAAAGTTGGGAAATCTACCGCCCCTGGGGAGGATGGAGTAACTTATGAAATACTTAATGAACTTGCCACTATGACGAAAAGCCCACCTTTAGACCTCTTTAATATTAGTTATAAAGAGGGCAGTATTCCCAGTAAATGGAAAAAAGCTATGATCATCCGTATCCCTAAAGCCAATGGAGAGTATAGACCTGTGTCTTTAACCTCGTGTTTTTGTAAAATGATGGAGAGGATCATTTTAAATAGACTTTTATATATAATAGGTGATCAGCTGTCTAGTAATTTGTTCGGGTTCCTCAAAGGAAAAAGTACCTCTGATTGTATTATTAAATGTCTAGCTAATGAAAATGATTATTATAGAATTTTCATTGATTTACAAGGAGCTTTTGATAAAGCCAACAAAGAGGTTATTTTATCTGAATTAGCTAGTCTTGGTGTTAAAGGGAAATTATTGCGCTGGATAGGTGATTATCTTTACGAAAGGAAGGCTCAGGTGTGGTATCAAGGTTGTATGTCAGGTGTGAGGTCTTTTGAACTCGGCACACCTCAGGGAGGAGTGTTGAGTCCCACCCTGTTTAATGTACTAATAAATAAGATAGCATCTGAGAGATACTCAAATGGGGTAACTCCGATCATATATGCCGATGATATTTTGTTTCAGGGCAAAGATATTTCAAACGTTCAAACAGTGTTGGACAATTTCGGAAACCTGTGTCACCATATGGGATTGGTGGTTAATGAAAACAAAACTAAGTTTGAATGTAGAAGTCGGAGCCCCATTGTTTTGAAAATAAACGATAAAAATATAGAGAGAGTTAATATATATAAATATTTAGGCATATATGTTGGATATACCCATGAGAGTTTGGAAGCTGAGATGAACAGACTGTTGGGTAAATGTCGGAAGAGATTACAACCTCTGAAGGCTTTGGCATGCTGTGGAAAGGGAGTAGGAGTCCCTGTGCTACGAATGATATACTTGAGTACTGTAAGATCTCTTATTGATTATGCTGCACCTGTCATTTCTTGTTTTGGTAAAGGTAGGATGGGCAAGTTGGAGAAGGTACAAAATGAAGCAATCTTAGGATGCCCACGAAATGCTATGATTGAGATAATGAGGATGGAGTTGAATCTGCAGAGTATTGGGGATAGAATTTCAGAGATAAATGTAGCCTCTGCCATTAGATTAATGAGAGGTGGGGGAGCTAATGAATTAATCCTCTTGGTTCAAAAGGTGGGAAGTAGTGAACAGTGTATGATGAAGAAGAGAGTATATATGAATAAATTATGTTATAATGTTATAAAGTATGATGTTATTACAGAGTGTATTGCTGTGCCCAAGAGAAAATTTACACCACCATGGGAGGATTGTAATGTAGATGTAGTAATTACTCCCTTGCATAAGAAAAAAAGTATGTATGAAATAGGAGAGCTGAGGGCAACATATGATTGTATAATTAGAAAACTGCCTACAGAAAACACTCTACATGTATATTGTGATGGGTCAGTAGCTAGGGATGGGAAGGCAGGATGTGGAGTCTTGATCAGGGAGTACACTGACATCGGCACTGTAGATACTGTTATTGGACGCCGCTTAACTGACAATGTCTCTTCAACGCAGGCTGAACTCCAAGGAGTATTAGCAGGATTACAGGAAGTAGTCAAATGTGGTAAAAATGCTTGCTTCTTTATTGACAGCAGAGGAGCGTTAGAGTCTTTAAATAGCAGACGCCCAGTATATCAGAATATTGTGATAGAGTGTAGAGAGAATGTTAAAAGAATAGAAAAAACTGGGTATAAAGTAAGATTCATGTGGATCCCTTCACATGTGGGAATACTGTTGAATGAGGTAGTTGATGACATAGCGAAGAGAGCCACTGAAAAAACTCTTGTTGATGTTGTATGTCAGTTAACCTTGAAACAAATAAAAACAAGACTCAAGGTGATTCAGGAGGGTGAAGAAATGATAAAGAGAATGGCAATGGTGGACAGTAGTAACACACTTAAGAATTATTCAATAATAAATACAAATTAGTCCTTCACTTATGGTAAAGGAAAGTCTACTTGGAAGGATTCAATTTACATGAGATTACGATTAGGATATAAATATATCTGGCAATACGGTGTTGATGTCAGTGAAAAAGATAAGGAGTGTAAATTATGTAGTATGCCGCACGCCCACACCTTAGAACATTATGTATTAGAGTGTCACCTTATTGATAACTATAGAAATAAGGAAATAAATAGTGTACCACATCAAATTGTTTGGATGTGTGATAATGGTATAATAGACAGTATACTTAGGAGCTACAAGAATTTTGCCCCAAGAATGTAACAATTATATGCTGTACTTGCTGTATGCAATGTTAAATGGGATTCTTGTACTGTTATATGTCTATTTGTACTCACTGAATTTGTGCGCCCCTTGAGGGACTTGAAGTAGAGGGGGGTAGAAATAGCCTAAGCTACTCTATCCCTTTGAGATGTATTTATTGTTTATCTCAATAAACATACTTGAACTTGAAATGTATTCTCACAAACCCAATGTACCTTCTTGTATAAATATAAATAAATAAAATAAATAAATAAATAAATTATTAGTCACCATAATTAATTATCCACTTTAGTTATCCATTTATTCGTTATAATGAGCTATTATGCTTCTTCATTTAAGGATTATCAATTATTTAATCACTTTTATGATTATTATTATTATTAATTAATTATTTGTATTTAATAAATAATTAATTATTATTATTATTATAAAAATAAAATAAGTCCCCCACTCTGCGAGCGTTTTCTTCCAACCGCAGAAATAAATATTTAGGCATATATGTTGGATATACCCATGAGAGTTTGGAAGCTGAGATGAACAGACTGTTGGGTCAATGTCGGAAGAGATTACAACCTCTGAAGGCCTTGGCATGCTGTGGAAAGGGAGTGGGAGTCGATTGGTTGATTGATTGATGAAGATTAAGCCACCCAAAAGGTGGCACGGGCATGAATAGCCCGTAAGTGGTGGCCCTTTTGAGCCATTACCAGTATCAAGAGCTGATACTGGAGATCTGTGGAGGTGCGAATGCACCCTGCATGGCGGGAGATGTCTCCCTTGTGAATGTGTTATGAAGATGAAGCCACCCAAAAGGTGGCACGGGCATGAATAGCTCGTAAGTGGTGGCCCTTTTGAGCCATTACCAGTATCAAGAGCTGATACTGGAGATCTGTGGAGGCGCGACTGCACCCTGCGTGACTGGAGATGTCTCCCGGACCAAGTGGTGACCAAATGGACTGAAGAGTCGATTTGATTGATGATTGATGAAGATTAAGCCACCCAAAAGATGGCACGGGCATGAATAGCCCGTAAGTGGTGGCCCTTTTGAGCCATTACCAGTATCTAGAACTGATACTGGAGATCTGTGGAGGTGCGAATGCACCCTGCGTGACGGGAGATGTCTCCCGTGGAAATTAATGAAGATGAAGACGATGAAGATGAAGCCACCCAAAAGGTGGCACGGGCATGAATAGCTCGTAGGTGGTGGCCCTTTTGAGCCATTACCAGTATCAAGAGTTGATACTGGAGATCTGTGGAGGTGCGAATGCACCCTGCATGACGGGAGATGTCTTCCTTGTGAATGTGTTAAGATGAAGATGAAGCCACCCAAAAGGTGGCACGGGCATGAATAGCTCGTAAGTGGTGGCCCTTTTGAGCCATCACCAGTATCAATAGATGATACTGGAGATCTGTGGAGGTGCGACTGCACCCAGCATGACGGGAGATGTCTCCCGGACCAAATGGTGACCAGATGGTGAGTGGGAGTCGATTGATTGATGAAGATTAAGCCACCCAAGAGGTGGCACGGGCATGAATAGCCCGTAAGTGGTGGCCCTTTCGAGCCATTACCAGTATCAAAAGATGATACTGGAGATCTGTGGAGGCGCAACTGCACCCTGCGTGACGGGAGATGTCTCCCGGACCAAGTGGTGACCAAATGGTGAGAGTGGGAGTCCCTGTGCTACGAATGATATACTTGAGTACTGTAAGATCTCTTATTGATTATGCTGCACCTGTCATTTCTTGTTTTGGTAAAGGTAGGAGGGGCAAGTTGGAGAGGGTACAAAATAAAGCCATGAGAATTATCTTAGGATGCCCAAGAAATGATAGGATTGAGGTAATGAGGATGGAGTTGAATCTGCAGAGTATTGGGGATAGAATTGTAGAGATAAATGTAGCCTCTGCCATTAGATTAATGAGAGGTGGGGGAGCTAATGAATTAATCCTCTCAGTTCAAAAGGTGGGAAGTAGTGAACAGTGTATGATGAAGAAGAGAGTATATATGAATAACTTATGTTCTAATGTTATAAAGTATGATGTTATTACAGAGTGTATTGCTGTGCCCAAGAGAAAATTCACACCACCATGGGAGGATTGTAATGTAGATGTAGTAATTACTCCCTAGCAAAAGAAAAAATGTATGTATGAAATAGGAGAGCTGAGGGCAACATATGATTGTATAATTAGAAAACTGCCTACAGAAAACACTCTACATGTATATTGTGATGGGTCAGTAGCTAGGGATGGGAAGGCAGGATGTGGAGTCTTGATCAGGGAGTACACTGACATTGGCACTATAGATACTGTTATTGGACGCCGCTTAACTGACAATGTCTCTTCAACGCAGGCTGAACTCCAAGGTGTATTAGCAGGATTACAGGAAGTAGTCAAATGTGGTAAAAATGCCTGCTTCTTTATTGACACCAGAGGAGCGTTAGAGTCTTTAAATAGCAGACGCCCAGTATATCAGAATATTGTGATAGAGTGTAGAGAGAATGTTAAGAGACTAGAAAAAACTGGGTATAAAGTAAGATTCATGTGGATCCCTTCACATGTGGGAATACTGTTGAATGAGGTAGTTGATGACATAGCGAAGAGAGCCACTGAAAAAACTCTTGTTGATGTTGTATGTCAGTTAACCTTGAAACAAATAAAAACAAGAATCAAAATGATCCAAGAGGGTGAAGAAATGATAAAGAGAATGGCAATGGTGGACAGTAGTAAGAATTATTTAGAAATAAACTTAAAAGAAATTTAGACTTATTTAGAAATAAACTTATTTAGAAAAATAACTTATTAGAAAAAATAACTTATTAGAAAAATAACTTATTTAGAAATAAACTTAAAAATAAACTTAGAAATAAACTTAAAAATAAACTTAGAAATAAACTTAAAAATAAACTTAGAAATAAACTAAAAAAAGAAACTTAAGAATTATTCAATAATAAATACAAATTCGTCCTTCACTTATGGTAAAGGAAAGTCTACTTGGAAAGATTCAATTTACATGAGATTAAGATTAGGATACAAATATATCTGGCAATACGGTGTTGATGTCAGTGAAAAAGATAAGGAGTGTAAATTATGTAGTATGCCGCACGCCCACACCTTAGAACATTATGTATTAAAGTGTCAACTTATTGATAACTATAGAAATAAGGAAATAAATAATGTACCACATCAAATTGTTTGGATGTGTGATAATGGTATGATAGACAGTATACTTAGGAGCTTCAAGAATTTTGCCCCAAGAGTGTAACAATTATATGCTGTACTTACTATATTAACCTGCAATGTTAAATGGGATTCTTGTAATGTTATTTGTCTATTTGTACTCACTGAATCTGTGCGCCCCTTGAGGGACTTGAAGTAGAGGGGGGTAGAAATAGCCTAAGCTACTCTATCCCTTTGAGATGTATTTCTTGCTTATCTCAATAAACATACTTGAACTTGAACTCTGTTTAACGCAACAGTAAAATGTGTACTTGGATGAAAAAACGATTCTTCGCTTCAGGGGATCGTATTCCAGGGACCATAGGATTAAGGACTTGCCCGAAACGCTACGCGTACTAGTGGCTGTACAAAAATGTAACAACTCTTGTATATATCTCAAAAAAAAAAAAAAAAATATTCCGTCACGGCCCTTGTGGATGGCCCTTCACCATCGACCATGGTGAGGGGTGAGAAGTCCTCTGTACAGGACAAAAAGAAAGATGGAGGACACAAGAATCATGTTCAAAGCAGTCGGCCTCCCATATCATCCAGCAAGCACACTGGGGCCAATAGGAGTAGCATTAAATGGTGCTCCCACTGAACTGAACGCTCTCTGGCCAATGCTCAAAACTTTGGTCACTGAGTTGATCGAAAGTCTGCTGTCATCACATGGAATCAAGCAAACCACAGAGACTCGGAAGACAATTGAGCACAGGCTCAATAAATTCGAAGATGTAATATCCACACCGTCAAGACAGCAGGGCAGGAGACACCCCCATAAAAAACAGATAGAGTCCAGCTCGTCGGAAAGCGACATTGATGAGTCAATTTCAGGTCCACTAAGAACCTATACACCAATTGCAACTTCCATGGCGTGTTCATCAGACTCCATGGATACCACGGAATTATCAGCAAATTCCAAGAACCTAGAGGTCTAAAGATCCTGCAATGGAATGCACAAGGACTGCGCACTAAATTGCAACACTTGCAATGCATAGCAGCAACCAATGGCATAGACATCCTGACAGGAGAGCTTGCTTCGAGCCGGATTAGAACCTAAAATCTCAGGCTATTGAGGCTTCTTCCTTCCATGGATCAATGGGCAATCCAGGGGATGTGCAATCTATGTAAAATGTGACCTGATCTCCAAATCCATAACCAGCCCACCCAATTGTGGAGCAGGGACAGAGGTAATGGGAGTCACCATTGAGCTAAGACACGACAAACTTGAAGTGTTTAATGTGTACAGGTCTCCACATGCCGAAATGGATCTCTCTCTGTTATTTGGACACGCGACAACAACAAACACAATCATTTGTGGAGATTTTAATGCCCATCATTGATTGGCACTGGGCTCGAACAGAACAAATGAAGCCAGCATTCACATTTCACATCTACTAGAACAGCTTCCAGAAATACAAATCCTAAACAAGAATGAACCTACCCACATCCAAGGAGGCAGATTAGACCTAACCTTCGTTTCAGCCTCCCTAAGAGATGCAGCAGAAATACAGGTCAGTTGAGCCCACACTCACAAGCGACCACTATGGGGTCCAAATTGATCTTCAGTTAGACCTACCCACCCCACCTCCGCCTCCATCTGAAGCCTGGAACTTTGCTTTAGCAAACTGGGACCGATTTCAAAACCTCATTTCAGAGTGGCAAAGAAACTATGATCTTCCAGAAGACTTTAATCAGGCAGAACAAGAATTTGTCAAAGCGATTCAAAGTGCAGCCAAACACTCAATCCCACTGAAAAAACAGTCCACCGGACACCATAAAGATCATTGGTACTATTGCGAACGTGTCAAAGAGCTCAACCATAGACTCAACAGAACAAGAAAGCTATACAAAAAGCAACCAAGTGACCACAACAGGATCTTACTTTGTGAGGTCAAGGAACATGTGCATCGAGAGACCAGACAAATAAAAGAACAAAAGTGGCTGGAATGGTGTTCACACCTGAATGAACACACCTCTCTCGGAGAGATGTGGCATCCAAATTCACCGAGCCAAAGGGAATAAAACACCTAAAGCTCCACACCCCAAGGATCCTCAACAGGAAGTCGAAGTACTGGCAACCAGGTTTGCAGAGAGAGCAGCCAGCAATCAACTTCCACCAGATGTATTAGCAGTACAGACCGGACTAGAGGAAGAAAGGTGGCACAGAATCCTTACAGCATGTGAAGAAGTCTCTGACACTAATGCCCCCTTCACACTGGATGAGCTCAATCGGGCTAAGAAAAACTCCAAGGATACATTCCCTGGAGCCGACAAAATAACCTATAAAATGATTAGAAACCTCGGCCCAGAGGGAGACGCTGCATACCTAAGGTAAATTAATTTAGCCTGGACTTCTCAAACTAGACCTTCTGCTTGGAATAGAGCAGACATAGTGCCGATCCCAAAACCCAAAGATCCAGCTAATCCCAGGCCCATCTCTCTCTAAAGCTGTGCAGCCAAGACGGCTGACAGAATGGCACTCAACAGACTGGAGTGGAAAATGCCTAAACTGCACCATGATATGTATGCCTATAGAAGAGGGGTTGGCACAGTGGAATGTATTACAACTCTGTTAGCCCACTTGAATGACAGACCAGGAATGCTGATATTCCTGGACCTCGAAAAAGCCTTTGAACTGGCTAGCGCCCCAGCTATTCTCTGCTGCCTCATTGACAAAGAGGTCAGAGGCAACCTGCTCTCCTGGACCAAAAACTGTCTCATAAACAGAGAAGCAAGAGTAAAACTTCATGGCACAGTCTCTGAGTACAAAAGACATGAAAATGATACACCGTAAGGGGGTATTCTCAGCCCTCTTCTCTTCAACTGTTTAATGGAAAGAATAATGAGGTTGAAACTTCCACATCACTGCAGGCTGCTAAACTACGCGGACGACTTTGTCATCATCATAAAAGGAAGGGATGCGGTGCGCCTTGCACCCAAATGCTTAGACTGCATCAGTAAAGAGGCAAAACAGATTGGGATCAAACTCAACCCCTCAAAGTCAAAGGCCATGCCCATAAAAATAGCGAAGCCCAACATCCAACTCACAGTACAGGGTCAACCAATTGAATGGGTCGACACCTATCAGTATCTAGGAATCATCCTGGACACATACATGAATTTTAATGCTGAGGTCACTTACTTGAGAGAGCGAACTGCGGCCTGATGGCAATTCTCAGGTCGCTAACCTCCAATTCTGGAGGAGCCAATCTGCAAGTCCTTCGCACATACTATGTACAGGCAGTCAGATCAGTGATCGATTATGCCGCACCTGCACTCACAAATCTATCACACCAACAGTGGAAAAAGCTTGAAGTTGCCCAAAACAATGCTATGAGAGCGGCACTGGGAGCCTTCATGTGGACCAGGCTTGAAACTCTTAGAATGGAGACGGGTTTGCCCTCTCTACAAGAAAGAATATCACAAAGGACAGCTACAATTGTCAGTAAGATAATTATTTCTTCTGATCCAATCCCAGTACGGCAGGCCTTGGTGGTTGGACTAGGCCAAAACAATGGAAACTCTTGGGTTGCAAGAGCAGGAAAAGTCCTAAACAGACTACATTTAAAAAACATGATTCTTGACAGAGAGGGTGATCATCCACACCCAAATTACACTCCTTCAGCGCCGTGGGAAGAGCCTACTTTCAAAATAGTAATAGAAAGTCTCCCAATGAAAAAGGCTGCCTATGATCCGACAATCCTAAGGCGCATAATAGAAGAGCAAATGTATAGCATAGCAGTAGCAGGAGCCACCCACATCTTCACAGACGGATCGGTGGACACAGAATATGAGAGTGCTGGCGCTGCTCTTTGCACGGGCAGCGTACAGGCATATTGGAGACTGGGAGGACTAGTATCATCAACCCAAACTGAGCTGTTTGCCATACAACAGGCATTCGCATATGTGATTGCACAAAACACTCAAAATGCAATCATACACACAGACTCAAAAGCTGCACTTCAAATACTAGGACAAAAACAGTGGAAAGATAATGTGGAAATAATTATCACCATTTTGTATCTTGGAGCAGTCGCTAAAGGCAAAGGACTCAACATAACTTTAAACTGGATCCCATCCCATATTGGAATCCCATTAAATGAAAAAGCTGATGAAATTGCTAAATTGGCAACTCGTCATCCAGTGATACATAAAACAATTCAACCCAGCCTAGAGAACATAAAAAACATCATCACCAAAAAACTCTCACATCTCAACAAAGCCTACCTACACCAGAGAATAGCTGAAGGTTCGCCATCTGCAACATGGTATCTTCAGGCAACCAAATTAGAAAGGTTAAATATCCCAAAAGGAATCTGTTATAATTAATATTGTGTTGGTGGGCTTCTATGGGTACTATTAAGGGGTAAGAGTAGTTAGAAGACAGAGTATCAAATATGGGAGAGCTAAAAGGCCCAGCCCCAAAAATAAACTATCCACAGTAATAATACCTTGCTACTAGACCATATATGTCAGTCTAAGGGTTGATCAATGCACTCCCACACAGGAAGAAGGGAAACTCTGTTCTAAGGTACTTATTTATTAACCCCTTAACAGCCCCCCATATACACTCACACCAATAACAATAATAATAATAACTTTACCACACTACCTTACGTTAAAAGCCTTGGTCCACATAAACAGGATACAAGGTTTTACACTGAGCACAAGCTAGGGTAAAGCTCTACTATTGAATAACTTGAAGTTAGAGTCAGATTAGGGTAGGAGACCACGTGGTTCCAATGGGACCCCCTTTAGAATAACTAGTAATATAAACCCTAAAAACACCTACTACACATAAACTAGTCTACTCTACACATAGAACATAAGTATGCCAGACATGCATAATACTGAGCTCAATATACTTATCTTGAACAAGACACAGAAATAAGGAAACGAAGAGGAAGGATAGGAGGGAGTTCCTTTCACCACAGCCAGCCACCAGAGAAGACCGCTTCAGTCCAGATCAGCCTCCAGCCAGCTGGCTCGTTGCCGGCTGACTGCTCAACTAATCGTACCGTGGCCTATACCAAGTTTACTCAGGTTTACTTTACAAATGATTAGAGTATTATTAAACATAGTTGGAGCCTATGTTATTATTTAATAATCAACCCCCAGCTCAGTCTTTAAATGCTCTTTGAGAAACAAGAATAGTCTTACGTCTGGCAGGGAAGATACAAACAAAGCCACATCGGGTTGCGATTTCCTACTCTAACCTACTCTAACGTAGCTTAATTAGTTAAATTTTGACCTCTGGTTTCCATTGAAGAACCCAGGGTCGTAACACTCCTCCCCCCTTCAGAGAAAAAAAAAAATGTGGCTACTAGAATAGTAGTCATATTTTTTTGTAAGAGTATACAGAGAATAAAAAGAAAAACATATGACAAAAAAAATAAATCAAATACAATTTCTCTGCAAGAAAAATACAAAGGAGTTCTCTGAAAGAAAAAAAAAACATACACAAAAAAAACAGGGAAGTAAATAAATTGGACACGGAATATTTAATGTCACAGGAGAACCTAAAAAAAAATAACTAAAGCATGACAGTTGGTAAATGGCTTCCTGTGGCCTAGATGAATGTTATTCCGCAATCTGGACAGAGCGTCGGCCATCACGTTGAGTCGGCCCGGTAGGTGGGTAATGGAAAGATTGAAGTCCTGTAGGTACAATGCCCACCTGAGGATGTGTTTATTCTTACCCTTCATCTGAGTCAGGAAGACTAGTGGGTTATGGTCCGTGTACACTTCCACTATATTACCTGTGAGGTAAACTTCGAACTTTTGACATGTTAACACTAGCGCCAACGCCTCTTTTTCTACCACTGAATAATTGCGTTGCGCCTTGTCGAATTTCACAGAGTAATAATATACTGGGTGTTCCACCTGATCATCCCCAGTTTGCAACAACACTGCACCAGCACCCGAGTCAGACGTGTAAACATGAATTTTAAACGGTCGGTCGAACCTTGGACTAGCAAGCACTGGGGCGGAAGCTAAGATCAATTTCAAATTTTTAAATGCCTCTGCACAGTCTGATGACCACTTAAATTTAACGGCTTTCCGCAACAAGTCTGTGAGAGGAGTGGCAACACTGGAAATATTCTGACAAAAACGTCGATAGTACGCACACATACCGATAAATCTTTGAACGTCCTTTTTAGACTTTAGGACTGGATATTCCAGAATGGCACTGATTTTATCTTGCCGAGGTAACACTTTTCCTTGGCCCACTTCATAACCGAGGTACGTCACTGTGCCTTGGCCAAAATGACACCTTTTAGCATTTAACCCTTACACTGCTCAGGGGTCCTGGGGACATTTACACTTCTGTGCGCAAGAAAAATAAAATTCAATTTTTTTTTTTTCGTCGTCTGAACATGTTAATTTGTGTCCCCTGAGCATGGGAAAAATAAAAAAAAATCATAGGTGACATATTTTGGGCGCAATTGACCGAGGAAGTATGGCAAAAAGTGGGCGTTGACAGAGCGGTCGTCAGACCCGGTCAGCGTCACCCGCGCTGACAGATGGGAGTTGCCACAGAGATATTATTACCTAATTGTTTCAATGTCTCCAATTGATTTTTTCTTAGTTTTTTGGCAGTAATATTATTCAATAGTGTGTATTGTAATATATTTATATAATAAAAGTGGTGAATAATCGCTATACTCAAAAGTATGATGTGCATATTAGTGATTCAATTATTATGTTTATAAAACAACAAACAAATAGTTTTGCTGTTATTACACTCTATACACAGGTTATATATAAGTGTCTGCATGTTTTGGTCACCATAACGAACCACTAAGTTGGTATTGAGAGTCGAAAAGCAACAAAGAGTTACCGCCACACACCAGCCAGCCACTCGCTGCCACTCCCTCAACACACGCACTAAACTTTCTTCCCCAAGAATACCATTTGTGGTGTTATTACACTATATACAGACGTTATATATAAGTATGTATATATTTTGTTCACCACAACTGTACAGCTAAGCTGATATAGTTAGTTCAGGCACTAAGAGTCGTCGCTGTACACAGATGGCGGCTCCCTCACTCTTTCAAGGTCACACGCACTAAACTTTCTCCCCCAACAATACTGTTTGCAGTGTTATTACCCTATATACACACATTATATATAAGTACCTACATGTTTTATGCACCGTAACTGTACACCTAAGCTTGTAGCGCGCCCAAAGAGCAGAGTTGCCACCCTCTAAACAGCTAGAAAATCGTGCAGACGACGTCACCTCCGTCACCCATATGGCTCCTCCCAGCATAATCCTTTTGCTGTTATTACACTAATACACACATTATATATAAGTATCTACATTTGTGTTCACCATAGAGAACCACTGACCTGGTATGGTGAATGCAAACAATAACAGGTAGCTACACAGTCAGTAAACGATGCTGTCTCCCTCCGTCTCTCAGCATCACTCCTCCCACAGCGCTAATTATTACAACAATCCTGCTATTATCACAACCCTGGTTATTTATATAACAGTCATGGGTCATCTGTAATATTGTCATCGCTAAATAATAACAATTATATATTTATTTTGACATTTTTCGGCGATGCTGTGGTCACAAGCTGAACAGCAATGTTGTTCGCTCATGCTGCGTGCGCCAGCCTTGGTTGCTCCAACAGTACTGTGCCTCTCACACCTGAGAATATTGCCCACGATTTTTTTTTAAAATGGCATCTGTTTACAAGAGCCCTGAGGAAGCTGCTGTGAACCCCGTGTAGCCGCGGGCCATTTGAATCGGGCCTGGCACCCTATGGCATATATATACACCATGCGCACCGTGGGACATGTTACTCAGGGCGTATATATACGCCGTGCACAGTTTAAGGGTTAAGGAAAGGTTTGCCCTTTTCAAGATTGCAAACAACTGGCGTAACCTAGCTATGTGGTCAGCCCAATTACTGTCAAAGAGCACGATATCATCTAAATACGCCCGACAATTTGGCACATTAGCGAGCAGAGAGTTCATTAGCCTCTGGAACGTGGCAGGGGCATTACGCAAGCCGAACGGTAACACTTGATACTCAAAAACACCCTCTGGTGTCACGAACGCAGTTAGTTGTTTAGCACGTTCAGTGAGTGGGATTTGATAATACCCCCTCGAGAGGTCGAATTTCGAGACGTACTTGGCGTTTCCCAGCTCGTCGATGCAGTCCTCGAGGAGGGGCAGCGGATAGGCATCCACAATGGTCACCTTGTTGAGCTGCCGATAGTCGGTGCATAATCGCCAGGAGCCGTCTGGTTTGGGGACCAAAAGGCAGGGCGAGCACCAAGAGCCCTGGCTCGGCCGGATGAGGCCGTGCTGGAGCAAGAAGTCGACCTCCTTCCGTACGATGGCCTTCTTTTCTGGACTCATCCGATAGGATTGAAGGCGAATGGGAGTGTAGTCCGTCAACTCAACATCATGGCAAATGGCATCAGTCTGGGTCGGGACCTCCCCGAACAGACTGGAGAATTCATCAACCAACGACTGCACCTCTTCACGTTGGGCCATCTGCAAATGGGACAGTCCCTCCACAGCATTCACAGAACTAGAATTATTGAAAATGAGATTAGTTGGGTCCCCAGAACAATCATCCCCTCCCTCACTGGAAATGGAAACATTGGTTAGTGCAATGGGCCTGGGGCCCTGGAACTTCTTCAGCCGATTTACATGTACGAGCATTACCTGGTTACGTATGTCAGAGTGCCTCACTTTGTATGTGAGGTCCCCAGTCTTTTCTGTCACAATGTAGGGGCCTTCGTACTTGTGGGACATAGTGTTCCCTAGTCGAGGCTTTTATACCAGGACAAGGTCGCCAGGCTGAAATACCCGCAACTTAGATTTAGCATCGTTACGTTCTTTCATCTTTTCTTGGGCCTTCCCAAGATACTTAAGTGCAGCCGCCTTGCAGTCCTTGAGTCTCTGGTGGTGTTGCGCAAAGAAAGCCGAACCTTCGGTTAACGTTACGTTCCCTAACAGATTCTCATGTAACATTTGAAAGGGTCCACGAACTTTATGGCCAAAGACTAACTCAAAAGGAGAACAGCCCAGTGAACTTTGTAATCCCTCTCTAGCCGCAAACAAAACATACGGTAAATTCTCTTCCCAGAAGGTGTGGGAACTCTCACACAATGTCTTCAACATCTGCTTCAAAGTTAGATGGAAACGTTCAATTACCCCCTGACTCTGTGGATGGTATGGGCTGGAAATCTTATGAGTTATTCCACGGTCCTTACAAAATTGCTAAAAAATATCAGACTTAAAGTTAGTACCATTGTCAGTTTGCACGACCCGAGGCAGTCCAAAAGTGGAAAAAATTGCAACATACGAGCAACAACAGTTTTTGCTCGGATGTTCCTTACAGCAAAAGCCTCTGGGTAACGAGTAGTGATACACATCATCGTGATTAGGTAAATATTACCAGACTTAGTTCTAGGTAATGGTCCAACACAGTCCATTACCCCATAAGAAAATGGTTCCTCTGGCACGACAATAGGCCTTAGAGGAGCTTTAGGTGGAGTCTGGTTTGGTTTCCCAACCAGTTGACAAACAATACATGCATTACAAAATTTTGCCACATTGCTTTTCAGCTTGGGCCAGAAAAAATACATTAAAATTTTGTGATACGTAATATTTATACCTTGATGTCCCCCCATAGGATCATCATGAGCAGCTGCCAAAACTCTTTCTCTATAGCAGGTCGGCAACATAACCTGGTGGACTACCTCCCACTCATTTGACAAGGGAGCACTCTGTGGTCTCCATTTTCTCATCAAAATCCGATCATTGTAGTAGTACCCAGTTGCTGCGTCTACAATTTCCTCCATAGCGACAGCTGTCTCATGACAATCTGCAAGAGTGGGGTCAGCTTTCTGTAACTCACTCAAGGAGGCATCTAGGCCTTGGTCAGATGCTATTGGCCGAGGCTCAACAGTGTTCGCCTCCACCTCCCCACTACTCTCGGTAGATGGCGGTGGCAGGCTCTCCACAATGTCCTCGGCCACGTCATCGAGTCGGGCCATGAATGTGTCCGCGAGGTCCACTTGGTTTTCACCACTCGGAAAGTTCCTTGTGTCCTCGGGATTTACCACCTTGGCAAGCACAGGGCTGCCCTTACATTTAAGTCCCATAGACCTGGTCACTGCGCACGCAGGGTACACAACATTATCCTCTGCGGCGGGTGGATCCAGGCAATCCTTAGGGGTAGGCAACATAATAGGCAGTCTGGAGTCCCCTACCTTATCCCCTACTAAATCATTACCAACTATTACATCAACATTAGGGAAAGGTAGGTATGAAGTGACTCCGACTGTACAAACACCCTTGTGGAAATCAGATTCCAGGGTAACCTTATGGAGGGGTACTGCTCGAGTATCACTAGTGACACCCTCGACCAGTACCACCTCTCCAGTGTCGAGAGTGTTGGCACCTTGCAACGCACTCTCTAAAATTAAAGTCTGGATGGCACCGGTGTCTCGGAAGATCACCACGTCCTTCCAGGAAGAACCCTCAGACAAAAGTAGTCTCCCTTTCGATAAGAATGGGGTAAGCAAGTCCAACCACTGTGGGTTGGAGGTCTTACTCCCTAAACCTTCCGAAGGCCTCAAGCCCTGTGTCACAACTAGAGCATTGGGTCTTGTTTCCGGGTACAGTTGCCAACAAAGGTTAATAGTGTGGTTTGGACGATTACAGTGACCACAAAAACATCGGGGAGAAGAGACATTACTAACAGAATTACCCTTCGGTTCACCCTTAGGTGCTGTGGGGCTAGACACTTTAACAGGGTTAGTTATGTCTGAAACAGAAGGTGCATTAGTTAAAGGGTTAGAATGAGCTGGTCTGGACTGGCTGTGGGTATAAGTTTTGCTACTCTGTGGGGTATAATTATTTTTATTGGGCGTTTTTGCCCGCCAATTGGTAGTTTTCTGCCAACTTGGCCAAATCCCCTATTTTAGAATTTACCTCTACCCTTCCTCTAATATATTGAGCTACCATGTCTGGCATACTATCTATAAACTGTTCGATTAACAAAGTGTTCTTGAGTGCCTCGTATGTTTCGGCTTTAGCCGAGCGAATCCATTTATCAAACAATCTAATTTGATCATTAGCAAATTCAGTAAGCGGTTGGTTGTGAGTAGGCCTAAGGTTGCAATAAGCTTGGCGGTGAGCTTCAGGAGTAATTTCATATGCCCGCAAAATATGTTCCCTGACTTTATCATATTCAAAACACTCGTCGTCAGGCATGTTTATAACAATATCTTGTGCTTTACCCCTAAGTCTTCCCTGTAGGATTTTCACCCACTCTTCCTTTGGCCAGTTCATGGACATGGCCAATCTCTGAAAATGGTTGAAAAACCTTTCAGGGTCTGACTCGGAAAATTCAGGCAAATTATGCTTTTTCTCATAATGCCTGGGATTTGAATCCCTGGCAGGTGGAGGTCCAGTGGCATTCGCTCTAATTCTAGCCTCCTCGGTTTTGAGTCTTTGCTCCTCTAATTTTATTTTTGCTAACTCTAGAGCTAATTCTCTATCCCTATGAGTTGCACTTTCTGCTTGGCTAGGCTGGCATTAAGGTGTATCACTTGCCAATAGTTCTTCATCAATACAATGTTGTAATATTTCATTCACCAAAGTCCACTTTTTATCCGCGTCATTTAATTCTAGGCCAAATTCCTTGCCTAACAATACTAAATTAGACTTGGTAAGTTTCTTTATCTCTACTGCTGAAGGCTCCATTGCCAGTCTCTGCATTTCAGATGACATCACTAATAATTTTAGCTCCCAGCCAAAGAAAAAATTAAAAAATAAAAATTGGAAAAAAAAACAAAAATTTGCACGGCCCCTAACACAAGGCCACACAAACCTTAATCGTGAAGGGATCCAGCTGGGTGTCCAGTCAGTGCAAGAATGTCCTTTGCTAGATGAGCTGGACCCTAGGCTAGCACACAACCGTTCTGCGGAAAACAAAAAATGTTAGTTTTGGCACTCAAGAATCTAATTTTTTACACTTATAATGTTCATCCCGGACTGGCCAACCACTTGTTATAAATAATTGTGCCGGGCGTGGGCTTGCTATGGGGAAACTGGTACTATTAAGGGGTAAGAGTAGTTAGAAGACGTTAGAAGAGTATCAAATATGGGTAAACAAAATAAAAATAATAAATAAACTATCCCAAAATAAACTATCCACAGTAATAATACCCTGCTACTAGACCATATATGTCAGTCTAAGGGTTGATCAATGCACTCCCACACAGGAAGAAGGGAAACTCTGTTCTAAGGTACTTATTTATTAACCCCTTAACAGCCCCCCATATACACTCACACCAATAACAATAATAATAATAACTTTACCACACTACCTTTCGTTAAAAGCCTTGGTCCACACAAGCAGGATACAAGGTTTTACACTGAGCACAAGCTAGGGTAAAGCTCTACTATTGAATAACTTGAAGTTAGAGTCAGCTTAGGGTAGGGGACCACGTGGTTCCAATGGGACCCCCTTTAGAATAACTAGTAATATAAAACCTAAAAACACCTACTACACATAAACTAGTCTACTCTACACATAGAACATAAGTATGCCAGACATACATAATACTGTGCTCAATATAAATAAAATATAAATATAAATAAATATAAAATAAATAAATATGTTTATTCAGGTAAGGTACATACATACAAGTAATGTTACATTAATGGATCGATATATAAATAGAGCTAGTACATACAATGCCTAAAGCCACTATTACGCAATGCGTTTCGGGCAGGAAAAACATTAATATCTAGAACTTAATACTAATTGAGCATAAAGGATAAAATGTGTTGAGAACAAATACAAATAAAGATAAAAAAAAGGGGGAACATCACTGAAAAAGCAGCACAAATACAATTGGTTGACAAACAGTGTTGATTAAAAAAAAAATAACAAACATGGGTTGACAATAGAGGGGTAAGGTAGGTTACAGGGAATTTATTAGGTAGTGTTTAGTTTTTATCTTAAACTGGTTGAGAGAGGTACAGTCTTTAACATGGTTGGGAAGATCATTCCACATTCTGGGTCCCTTGATTTGTAGAGCATTTCTAGTTTGATTAAGTCGTACTCTTGGAATATCAAAACTGTATTTATTTCTGGTGTGGTGCTCATGGGTTCTGTTACAACCTTCAATGAAGCTTTTGAGGTCAGGATTGGCATTACAGTTCAGCGTTTTATATATGTATAATACACAAGAGAGAATGTGCAGTGACTTAATATCTAACATATTCAGAGATTTGAGTAGGGGTACCGAGTGATGTCTGGGGCTAGAGTTGGATATTGTCCTAATAGCAGCTTTGTGTTGAGTAATTAGAGGACGTAAATGATTTTGGGTAGTAGAACCCCAAGCACAAATACCATAGTTGAGATATGGATAGATGAGGGAATAATAGAGAGTAACCAGGGCAGGGCGGGGTACATAATATCTGATCTTAGAAAGAATGCCAACAGTTTTTGAAAATTCATATTTAGAATGTGTCCCCGGAAATTCAGCTTGTGATCAATGAGAACGCCAAAGAATTTTCCATCTAATTTGTTACAAATTTGGGTATTGTTTATTTTGAGATTTATTTGATTAGAGGATTTATTGCCAAACAGAATATAGAAAGTTTTGTCAATGTTAAGGGTGAGTTTGTTGGCAGTTAGCCAAAGATGGACTTTATTTAGCTCAGTATTTACTGTGGCATTTAGAGCAAGGGGGTCAGGACTGGAGTAAATGAAGGTTGTGTCGTCAGCAAATAGAATAGGTTTGAGGTGTTGGGAGGCATTTGGAAGGTCATTAATGAAGATGAGAAAGAGGAGAGGGCCAAGTATGCTGCCCTGAGGAACAACAATGTTGATGGGTAGGGTGGGAGAAATTGAATTGTTCACAGAAACATACTGGAGCCTGTCAGTAAGGTAAGATTTGAGGTATTGTAGGGAGTGTCCTCTGACTCCATAATGATGTAATTTAATAAGAAGGTTTTGGTGGTCGACAGTGTCAAAAGCCTAACGCAGGTCCACAAATAACCCAACAGGGAACTCAGTTTTATCAAGAGCTGCATGAATTAAGTTAATCATACTAATAAGTGCATCGTTAGTGCTTTTTTTGGGTCTGAAGCCATATTGGCAAGAGCTAAGTATATTGTGCTTGGCTAGATAAGAGTAAAGCTGCTTGTAGATTAGTTTTTCAAAAATTTTTGATAAGTTAGGCAGGATTGAAATAGGTCTGTAGTTGTTAACATCTGTGGGATTACCACATTTGTGGACAGGCGTCACTCTCGCTTTTTTTAGAACATCTGGAAAGGTTTGGAGTTCAAGTGACTTGTTGAAGAACAATGCAATAGCAGGGGCTAAAGATCTGGAGGCTTTTTTGTAAATTAAAGTTGGTAGCTCCTCAAGGGCACTAGACTTGGTTTTAAGGGAAAGGATTATCTCATTGACGTCAGTGGAATTAATAGGCTTTAGGTACAGAGACTGTGGATAGTTACCTGTGAGATAGTCCTTAACATCAGTACTGGAAGATGGAATATCATTTGCAAGGGATGACCCAATGGAAGAGAAGAACCTATTGAACTCAATAGCAGAATCTGAGGCTGAAAGCTGACCATCGTTATTGGAAAGGAGTGTTGGTTTGTTATTTAAAGTCTTCTTTGATCCCAATATTTGTGAAATTGTGCTCCAAGTTTTTTAATGTTGCTCTTTATTTGGGAAAATTTATCTTCATAGTATTTAGTTTTGGCTCGTCTAATTATCTTAGCAATAATGAGTAATTCTTTGAGAATTCTTTGGAGACAATTCCTGACCTATACTTCTTCTCAAGGTCATGTTTTTTATTAATGGATTTAAGTATTCTCTTTGTAAGCCAGGGATTGTTAAGCCTTTTGGTTGTGATTTGTTTTGTAAGCATAGGACAGTGGGTGTTATAAAGGCTAAGAGTTTTTTGAAGAAAAGATTGCACTGCTAGGTTGATGTCCCCTATGTTACCTAACTCGGACTCCCAGTTGACATTATCAGCAGCAGTTATAAAATTGTCTATAGCAGTTTCATTGTGCAGCCTAAAACTTAACTCCCTTGACTCTAGTGGTGGTTTGCTAATGTTAGTTAAGAGAAATGTGGGGTAATGGTCTGTAGTGCTATCGGTGATTATACCTGAAGTAAGCGGAGAGGTTATGTTAGTCCAGATGTGATCTTGAGTTGTGGCAGTACTATCAGTGATTCTAGTAGGTCTAGTGATTAAAGGTATGAGGAAGCAGGAATTCATACAGTTGAGGAAGCTAACAGCAGTAGGATGTTCAGGCTCACAGAGGTCAATATTAAAGTCCCCTGCGATTATTAGATGGTTTTTGTTCAGTCTGTTATCGAGTATTAGATTTCTAAGGTTTGAGTTGAATTCGGATACATCAGTGTTAGGAGTTCTATAGACTGCACCCACAGACAGGACAGACTCGGCACCCTTGACTCTGAAGCTGGCGAAGATATACTCCCTACAGCAGTCTCTAGTTCTAATTTCCTTTAAGCATGTTAGTTCTTGGTGGTAGTAAAGAGCAGTGCCACCACCTCTCTGAAGTTGACGACAGTTGTGAATTGCTGAGTAGTTAGGCATGTTAAAGAGTTGAGTAGTATCCTCTTTCAACCATGTTTCAGTAAGTATAATAAAAGAGAATTTGTTGTCAATAGTTTCAATCAAGGCACTAACATCATCGAAGTGTTTACCTAGGGAGGTAATACTTATCTTGAACAAGACACAGAAATAAGGAAACGAAGAGGAAGGATAGGAGGGAGTTCCTTTCACCACAGCCAGCAACCAGAGAAGCCCGCTTCAGTCCAGATCAGCCTCCAGCCAGCTGGCTCGTTGCCGGCAGACTGCTCAACTAATCGTACCGCGGCCCTATACCAAGTTTACTCAGGTTTACTTTACAAATCATTAGAGTATTATTAAACATAGTTGGAGCCTATGTTATTTTTTAATAATCAACCCCCAGCTCAGTCTTTAAATGCTCTTTGAGAAACAAGAATAGTCTTACGTCTGGCAGGGAAGATACAAACAAAGCCACATTGGGTTGCGATTTCCTACTCTAACCTACTCTAACGTAGCTTAATTAGTTAAATTTTGACCTCTGGTTTCCACTGAAGAACCCAGGGTCGTAACAGAATCCACAGGGAAATAGCAGTTAGGTTATATAGACTACGTCTAGGTTACAGATGCAACTGGGAGATTGGTAAACCCCGACAGAGAGAGTGCATCTTCTGCCAAACTGTCACAGAAAAGCCATTACTTCACTATCTTCTAGAATGTGATTGATTGATAAAGATTAAGCCACCCAAGAGGTGGCACGGACATGAATAGCCCGTAAGTGGTACAATTTTTTTTTTCTCAGTATTCTGAGGTTGCATTTAACCATCAAGCTGTTATCGCGGGGGAGAATACTGCTTCACAGTCTTTATGAGGGTGTCCAGCTGCTGGACACCTTTGTTGACCAGGAGAGTGGCTGTGTTGATGGCTTCAGGGTGGCCACTGCATGATTCAGGAACTCTTAAAGCTCTTCTAAGGTCATTGGTTGCTTCACATTCCAGAAGATAGTGAAGTAATGGCTTTTCTGTGACAGTTTGGCAGAAGATGCACTCTCTCTGTCGGGGTTCACCAATCTCCCAGTTGCATCTGTAACCTAGACGTAGTCTATATAACCTAACTGCTATTTCCCTGTGGATTCCTTTTGGGATATTTAACCTTTCTAATTTGGTTGCCTGAAGATACCATGTTGCAGATGGCGAACCTTCAGCTATTCTCTGGTGTAGGTAGGCTTTGTTGAGATGTGAGAGTTTTTTGGTGATGATGTTTTTTATGTTCTCTAGGCTGGGTTGAATTGTTTTATGTATCACTGGATGACGAGTTGCCAATTTAGCAATTTCATCAGCTTTTTCATTTAATGGGATTCCAATATGGGATGGGATCCAGTTTAAAGTTATGTTGAGTCCTTTGCCTTTAGCGACTGCTCCAATATACAAAATGGTGGTAATTATTTCCACATTTAACTTTCCACTGTTTTTGTCCTAGTATTTGAAGTGCAGCTTTTGAGTCTGTGTGTATGATTGCATTTTGAGTGTTTTGTGCAATCACATATGCGAATGCCTTTTGTATGGCAAACAGCTCAGTTTGGGTTGATGATACTAGTCCTCCCAGTCTCCAATATGCCTGTACGCTGGTCGTGCAAAGAGCAGCGCCAGCACTCTCATATTCTGTGTCCACCGATCCGTCTGTGAAGATGTGGGTGGCTCCTGCTACTGCTATGCTATACATTTGCTCTTCTATTATGCGCCTTAGGATTGTCGGATCATAGGCAGCCTTTTTCATTGGGAGACTTTCTATTACTATTTTGAAAGTAGGCTCTTCCCACGGCGCGGAAGGAGTGTAATTTGGGTGTGGATGATCACCCTCTCTATCAAGAATCATGTTTTTTAAATGTAGTCTGTTTAGGACTTTTCCTGCTCTTGCAACCCAAGAGTTTCCATTGTTTTGGCCTAGTCCAACCACCAAGGCCTGCCGTACTGGGATTGGATCAGAAGAAATAATTATCTTACTGATAATTGTAGCTGTCCTTTGTGATATTCTTTCTTGTAGAGAGGGCAAACCCGTCTCCAGTCTAAGAGTTTCAAGCCTGGTCCACATGGGGCTCCCAGTGCAGCTCTCATAGCATTGTTTTGGGCAACTTCAAGCTTTTTCCACTGTTGGTGTGATAGATTTGTGAGTGCATAATCGTGCGGTGCGGCATAATCGATCACTGATCTGACTGCCTGTACATAGTATGTGCGAAGGACTTGCAGATTGGCTCCTCCAGAAAGGGAGGTTAGCGACCTGAGAATTGCCGTCCGGGCCGCAGTTCGCTCTCTCAAGTAAGTGACCTCAGCATTAAAATTCATGTGTGTGTCCAGGATGATTCCTAGATACTGATAGGTGTCGACCCATTCTATTGGTTGACCCTGTACTGTGAGTTGGATGTTGGGCTTCGCTATTTTTATGGGCATGGCCTTTGACTTTGAGGGGTTGAGTTTGATCCCAATCTGTTTTGCCTCTTTACTGACGCTGTCTAAGCATTTGGGTGCAAGGCGCGCCGCATTCCTTCCTTTTATGATGATGACAAAGTCGTCCGCGTAGTTTAGCAGCCTGCAGTGATGTGGAAGTTTCAACCTCATTATTCTTTCCATTAAACAGTTGAAGAGAAGAGTGCTGAGAATACCTCCTTGCGGTGTACCATTTTCATGTCTTTTGTACTCAGAGACTGTGCCATGAAATTTTACTCTTGCTTCTCTGTTTATGAGACAGTTTTTGTTCCAGGAGAGCAGGTTGCCTCTGACCTCTTTGTCAATGAGGCAGCAGAGAATAGCTGGGGCGCTAGCCAGTTCAAAGGCTTTTTCGAGGTCCAGGAATATCAGCATTCCTGGTCTGTCATTCAAGTGGGCTAACACAGTTGTAATACATTCCACTGTGCCAACCCCTCTTCTATAGGCATACATATCATGGTGCAGTTTAGGCATTTTCCACTCCAGTCTGTTGAGTACCATTCTGTCAGCCGTCTTGGCTGCACAGCTTTGGAGAGAGATGGGCCTGGGATTAGCTGGATCTTTGGGTTTTGGGATCGGCACTATGTCTGCTCTATTCCAAGCAGAAGGTCTAGTTTGAGAAGTCCAGGCTAAATTAATAACCCTTAGGTATGCAGCGTCTCCCTCTGGGCCGAGGTTTCTAATCATTTTATAGGTTATTTTGTCGGCTCCAGGGGATGTATCCTTGGAGTTTTTCTTAGCCCGATTGAGCTCATCCAGTGTGCAGGGGGCATTAGTGTCAGAGACTTCTTCACATGCTGTAAGGATTCTGTGCCACCTTTCTTCCTCTAGTCCGGTCTGTACTGCTAATACATCTGGTGGAAGTTGATTGCTGGCTGCTCTCTCTGCAAACCTGGTTGCCAGTACTTCGGCTTCCTGTTGAGGATCCTTGGGGTGTGGAGCTTTAGGTGTTTTATTCCCTTTGGCCCGGTGAATTTGCTGCCACATCTCTCCGAGAGAGGTGTGTTCATTCAGGTGTGAACACCATTCCAGCCACTTTTGTTTTTTTTATTTGTCTGGTCTCTCGATGCACATGTTCCTTGACCTCACAAAGTAAGATCCTGTTGCGGTCACTTGCTGCTTTTTGTATAGCTTTCTTGTTCTGTTGAGTCTATGGTTGAGTTCTTTGACACGTTCGCAATAGTACCAATGATCTTTATGGTGTCCGGTGGACTGTTTTTTCAGTGGGATTGAGTGGTTGCCTGCACTTTGAATCGCTTTGACAAATTCTTGTTCTGCCTGATTAATGTCTTCGGGAAGATCATAGTTTCTTTGCCACTCTGAAATGAGGTTTTGAAATCGGTCCCAGTTTGCTAAAGCAAAGTTCCAGGCTTCAGATGGAGGCGGAGGTGGGGTGGGTAGGTGTAACTGAAGATTTGTTTGCCGGCTTCATTTGTTCTGTTCGAGCCCAGTGCCAATCGACGATGGGCATTAAAATCTCCACAAATGATTGTGTTTGTTGTTGTCGCGTGTCCAAAAAACACAGAGAGATCCATGTCGGCTTGTGGAGACCTGTACACATTGAACACTTTAAGTTTGTCGTGTCTTATCTCAATGGTGACTCCCATTACCTCTGTCCCTGCTCCACAATTGGGTGGGTTGGTTATGGACTTGGAGATCAGGTCACATTTTACATAGATTGCACATCCCCTGGATTGCTCAGTGATCCATGGAAGGAAGAAGCCTCAATAGCCTGAGATTTTAGGTTCTAATCCGGCTCGAAGCAGGCTCTCCTGTAGTATCAGGATGTCTATGCCCTTGGTTGCTGCTATGCAATGCAAGTGTTGCAATTTAGTGCGCAGTCCTTGCGCATTCCATTGCAGGATCTTTAGACCTCTAGGTTCTTGGAATTTGCTGATAATTCCGTGGTATCCATGGAGTCTGATGAACACGCCATGGAAGTTGCAATTGGGGTATAGGTTCTTAGTGGACCTGAAATTGACTCATCAATGTCGCTTTCCGACGAGCTGGACTCTATCTGTTTTTTATGGGGGTGTCTCCTGCCCTGCTGTCTTGACGGTGTGGATATTACATCTTCGAATTTTTTGAGCTTGTGCTCAATTGTCTTCCGAGTCTCTGTGGTTTGCTTGATTCCATGTGAAGACAGCAGACTTTCGATCAACTCAGTGACCAAAGTTTTGAGCATTGGCGAGAGAGCGTCCAGTTCAGTGGGAGCACTATTTAATGTTGTGCAGGTTTGGGGCCTAGTAGCTTTTAGACCCTTCTCGGTGGTAACTTTGACACTGGAATTGCTACTCCTATTGGCCCCAGTGTGCTTGCTGGATGGAATATGAAGCAACCAGTGACCTTAGAAGCGCTTTAAGAGTTCCTGAATCATGCAGTGGCCACCCTGAAGCCATCAACACAGCCACTCTCCTGGTCAACAAAGGTGTTCAGCAGCTGGACACCCTCATAAAGACTGAAGCAGTATCCTCCCCCGCGATAACAGCTTGATGGATAAATGCAAAATCAGAATACTGAGAAAAAAAAATTGTACCACTTACGGGCTATTCATGCCCGTACCACCTCTTGGGTGGCTTAATCTTCATCAATCAATCAATCCTTGTGGATTTGTTCTTATGTTCATATTTCCGTTATGCACTTCACTTTTCACTTCATCTTAATGACATTGTTGTATAAAAGTCGGTGTTGGGATCAGTCTGGTCAGTTACACTATTCAACATGAAGCCTCGCACTCTATTGAGCAGAGCTTACCTTGACGACCTTATGTCCCAGAGCCAACATATTAGCCAGGGCGCTTATGGTTCTGTGGGGCGCGTTCCCTGGGACGGTGGACATGCCATCTTGAAGATGATGAGGTATATCTCTGAGAGGGACTTCAGGAGAGAGCTGGTTATCATGGAAAGGTTGGATACTGCTGGAGGAGCTCCCAAGGTCCTGGGAGTGTGCTACAACCCAAGAGCCATAGTGATGTCTTCCCGGGGCGAGATAACACTCACAAGAGCCCTCCAGCGTAACATACCGGACTGGTACTTAGTCTATATTGTGTTGAAGGTTGGTCAGCGCCTACGCGAGGTTCACGAGCGGGGAGTTATACATGGTGACATTCACGCCTCTAATGTCATGGTCACCCTCTCTCCTGACTTCTGTAAGCCACCTGAAGTATTCCTTATTGACTTCGGAATGTCGGGTCTCAGTCCAGAGGCTCTGTCGACCTTCAGTCCAAAGGACCTGGGGGATACACGGATGGTCCAGGCAAACCTGACATACTCCATAGATATTAAGTGTTTGGGCATGATGCTCCTAGATATCTTCAGCATAAAGAAGATTCCCCTTGAGTCTATTATGAACATAATTGAAATGGCAACACTATGTGAGATTGAGCCAGCTGCCCTCGACGATGTTCTCCAGAAGCTGGAATCTGTACTTACAGACGACTTCAATATTAACCCCCGGTGCCTCTGAGCCCTGCTCCGGACGGTGCCCCTGAGCCCTGCTCCGGACGGTGCCTCTGAGCCCTGCTCCGGACGGTGCCTCTGAGCCCTGCTCCGGACGGTGCCTCTGAGCCCTGCTCCGGACGGTGCCCCTGAGCCCTGCTCCGGACGGTGCCCCTGAGCCCTGCTCCGGACGGTGCCTCTGAGCCCTGCTCCGGACGGTGCCCCTGAGCTCTGCCGCAGACGGTGTCCTGCCTCATCTTCCTCCAAGGTTTCTACTCACGTCTACTTGTATGTGCTCCTTGTCTTCCATGTATCTGTGAGGGGATCATATCTCCCCTCACAGACCTGTTCCCACAGTTATCATATCCTTAATTGTAAGATATGTTTATAATAAAATATTGATGAATAATAAAGTTGGATAGTTTTTTTTACTTTTATAGCACAGAGAGTTAGTATAAGAGAGTTGGAAACTGTCCTGGGAGTGCGTATACAAAAAACGGGTTAGACAGACGGAAATAAATTAAGAAGACATAAAATTACTACAAAGCGATCTAGACAGACAAATGCAGCTCAATACTACATAATACCAAAATACATAATATTTTAGTATTACTAAATATTATAGAATATTTTAGTATTCGTAGAGATAATAGAGTTTCAAGATATTAGCTGAACACTGTTTAATTTCGCGATGTGTGAGAGGGGGATCTGTGGGCACTGATTTGAAGCCATGGTCAAAATACAAAATCAATGCATTAATGTAGAGGTTAAGCATACCGGGACTCATTACTAGAAGCGTTGGCAATTTAGATTATGCAGGTCAACGAAACCAGGTCAGTTTTGGTGACTGATCTACAGACTGAAAAGAGGAATTAGAAACCTTCCTTTGAAAGAGAGTTTACTAACATAATTTGTATTATTTGAAGAGCTGAAGAGAAAGGTGGCAAAAGTGAAGTATACAAACAAACCAAGACGATATAAATAAGGTTATAAATATATAAACACGAAAAAATGTATATAAATTGGATAAGTGTGGATTTACAAAAGACCTGGATAAATTCTGGTTTGGAAATAGTGTTGTTGACTTGTGGAATAAGTTAGTGGGAATGGTGATTACTTGTTTCAACCGTAGGTTAGTCATATATGAATAAATTAGGGTGCACATAAATAGCTGCTGCCTCGTACGGTTCAAAAGGCCTTCTGCAATTACCTAAGGAAAGTAAAACAACTTTTTCCTGCCCGAAACGCTTTGCGTAATAGTGGCTTTAGGCATTGTACGTACTAGCTCTATCTATAAAGCCAACAAACTTTGTAAAATCTCTTTATGTATGTACCTTACCTAAATAAAAATTATTATTATTATAACTATGAAGTTCGCAAAGAAAGCTTCAAGGCAAATCTTGAAATGTTTTCAGTTATATCGAACAAAGATTAGGGAAAAGATAGGTCCATTAAAAACTGAGACAGGTCATATAACTGCTCATGACAAAGACGAGTAATATTTTAAATAAATATTTTATCCCTGTATTTACTTAAGAAGAACTCGGACGATGCTTTCGGACGCAGGTTCGAATCCTCGTCACGTCCCTTGTGGATTTGTTAATTTGATGCATCACGCAATTCTGATTTCTGTGTGTAACAGGTTGATTAGTTTAGTAGCTACATCAGGGAGGATGTTATTAAACAAATAGAAAAAAAGTCAACCAAATCTCCATGGCCAGACGAAGTGTTTGCCAGAATGCAAAGAAGAGCTTTGTGAGCGTGTAACAATGTAACACAGTTATTGGAAGTATAATGTCACTGATCTGCCATATCAAGTTCATGTATGTTTATTAAGATAAGCAATAAATACATCTCAAAGGGATAGAGTAGCTTAGGCTATTTCTACCCCCTCTACTTCAAGTCCCTCAAGGGGCGCACAGATTCAGTGAGTACAAATAGACAAATAACATTACAAGAATCCCATTTAACATTGCAGGTTAATATAGTAAGTACAGCATATAATTGTTACACTCTTGGGGCAAAATTCTTGTAGCTCCTAAGTATACTGTCTATCATACCATTATCACACATCCAAACAATTTGATGTGGTACACTATTTATTTCCTTATTTCTATAGTTTTCAATAAGTTGACACTTTAATACATAATGTTCTAAGGTGTGGGCGTGCGGCAAACTACATAATTTACACTCCTTATCTTTTTCACTGACATCAACACCGTATTGCCAGATATATTTGTATCATAATCTTAATCTCATGTAAATTGAATCTTTCCAAGTAGACTTTCCTTTACCATAAGTGAAGGACGAATTTGTATTTATTATTGAATAATTCTTAAGTGTGTTACTACTGTCCACCATTGCCATTCTCTTTATCATTTCTTCACCCTCTTGGATCATCTTGATTCTTGTTTTTATTTGTTTCAAGGTTAACTGACATACAACATCAACAAGAGTTTTTTCCGTGGCTCTCTTCGCTATGTCATCAACTACCTCATTCAACAGTATTCCCACATGTGAAGGGATCCACATGAATCTTACTTTATACCCAGTTTTTTCTAATTTCTTAACATTCTCTCTACACTCTATCACAATATTCTGATATACCGGGCGTCTGCTATTTAAAAACTCTAACGCTGAGATAGATAGATAGATAGATAAAGATTAAGCCACCCAAGAGGTGGCACGGGCATGAATAGCCCGTAAGTGGTACAATTTTTTTTTCTCAGTATTCTGAGGTTGCATTTAACCATCAAATCATTTACACAGTCTCCGTGGAGTAGTGGTAAGACACTCGCCTGGCGTTCCGCGAGCGCTATGTCATGGGTTCGTATCCTGGCCGGGGAGGATTTACTGGGCGCAATTCCTTAACTGTAGCCTCTGTTTAACGCAACAGTAAAATGTGTACTTGGATGAAAAAACGATTCTTCGCGGCAGGGGATCGTATTCCAGGGACCAGAGGATTAAGGACTTGCCCGAAACGCTACGCGTACTAGTGGCTGTACAAGAATGTAACAACTCTTGTATATATCTCAAAAAAAAAATCAAGCTGTTATCGCGGGGGAGGATACTGCTTCACAGTCTTCATGAGGGTGTCCAGCTGCTGGACACCTTTGTTGACCAGGAGAGTGGCTGTGTTGATGGCTTCAGGGTGGCCACTGCATGATTCAGGAACTCTTAAAGCTCTTCTAAGGTCATTGGTTGCTTCACATTCCAGAAGATAGTGAAGTAATGGCTTTTCTGTGACAGTTTGGCAGAAGATGCACTCTCTCTGTCGGGGTTCACCAATCTCCCAGTTGCATCTGTAACCTAGACGTAGTCTATATAACCTAACTGCTATTTCCCTGTGGATTCCTTTTGGGATATTTAACCTTTCTAATTTGGTTGCCTGAAGATACCATGTTGCAGATGGCGAACCTTCAGCTATTCTCTGGTGTAGGTAGGCTTTGTTGAGATGTGAGAGTTTTTTGGTGATGATGTTTTTTATGTTCTCTAGGCTGGGTTGAATTGTTTTATGTATCACTGGATGACGAGTTGCCAATTTAGCAATTTCATCAGCTTTTTCATTTAATGGGATTCCAATATGGGATGGGATCCAGTTTAAAGTTATGTTGAGTCCTTTGCCTTTAGCGACTGCTCCAATATACAAAATGGTGGTAATTATTTCCACATTTAACTTTCCACTGTTTTTGTCCTAGTATTTGAAGTGCAGCTTTTGAGTCTGTGTGTATGATTGCATTTTGAGTGTTTTGTGCAATCACATATGCGAATGCCTTTTGTATGGCAAACAGCTCAGTTTGGGTTGATGATACTAGTCCTCCCAGTCTCCAATATGCCTGTACGCTGGTCGTGCAAAGAGCAGCGCCAGCAGTCTCATATTCTGTGTCCACCGATCCGTCTGTGAAGATGTGGGTGGCTCCTGCTACTGCTATGCTATACATTTGCTCTTCTATTATGCGCCTTAGGATTGTCGGATCATAGGCAGCCTTTTTCATTGGGAGACTTTCTATTACTATTTTGAAAGTAGGCTCTTCCCACGGCGCGGAAGGAGTGTAATTTGGGTGTGGATGATCACCCTCTCTATCAAGAATCATGTTTTTTAAATGTAGTCTGTTTAGGACTTTTCCTGCTCTTGCAACCCAAGAGTTTCCATTGTTTTGGCCTAGTCCAACCACCAAGGCCTGCCGTATTGGGATTGGATCAGAAGAAATAATTATCTTACTGATAATTGTAGCTGTCCTTTGTGATATTCTTTCTTGTAGAGAGGGCAAACCCGTCTCCAGTCTAAGAGTTTCAAGCCTGGTCCACATGGGGGTTCCCAGTGCAGCTCTCATAGCATTGTTTTGGGCAACTTCAAGCTTTTTCCACTGTTGGTGTGATAGATTTGTGAGTGCAGGTGCGGCATAATCGATCACTGATCTGACTGCCTGTACATAGTATGTGCGAAGGACTTGCAGATTGGCTCCTCCGGAAAGGGAGGTTAGCGACCTGAAGATTGCCGTTCGGGCTGCAGTTTGCTCTCTCAAGTAAGTGACCTCAGCATTAAAATTCATGTGTGTGTCCAGGATGATTCCTAGATACTGATAGGTGTCGACCTATTCTATTGGTTGACCCTGTACTGTGAGTTGGATGTTGGACTTCGCAATTTTTATGGGCATGGCCTTTGACTTTGAGGGGTTGAGTTTGATCCCAATCTGTTTTGCCTCTTTACTGATGCAGTCTAAGCATTTGGGTGCAAGGCGCGCCGCATCCCTTCCTTTTATGATGATGACAAAGTCGTCCGCGTAGTTTAGCAGCCTGCAGTGATGTGGGAGTTTCAACCTCATTTTTCTTTCCATTCATTCATTCTTCGCGGCGGGGATCGTATTCCAGGGACTTGCCCGAAACGCTACGCGTACTAGTGGCTGTACAAGAATGTAACAACTCTTGTATATATCAAAAAAAAAAAAAAAAAAAAAAAAAAAAACAGTTGAAGAGAAGAGGGCTGAGAATACCTCCTTGCGGTGTACCATTTTCATGTCTTTTGTACTCAGAGACTGTGCCACGAAGTTTTACTCTTGCTTCTTTGTTCATGAGACAGTTTTTGGTCCAGGAGAGCAGGTTGCCTCTGACCTCTTTGTCAATGAGGCAGCAGAGAATAGCTGGGGCGCTAGCCAGTTCAAAGGCTTTTTCGAGGTCCAGGAATATCAGCATTCCTGGTCTGTCATTCAAGTGGGCTAACAGAGTTGTAATACATTCCACTGTGCCAACCCCTCTTCTATAGGCATACATATCATGGTGCAATTTAGGCATTTTCCACTCCAGTCTGTTGAGTGCCATTCTGTCAGCCGTCTTGGCTGCACAGCTTTGGAGAGAGATGGGCCTGGGATTAGCTGGATCTTTGGGTTTTGGGATCGGCACTATGTCTGCTCTATTCCAAGCAGAAGGTCTAGTTTGAGAAGTCCAGGCTAAATTAATTAACCTTAGGTATGCAGCGTCTCCCTCTGGGCTGAGGTTTCTAATCATTTTATAGGTTATTTTGTCGGCTCCAAGGGATGTATCCTTGGAGTTTTTCTTAGCCCGATTGAGCTCATCCAGTATGAAGGGGGCATTAGTGTCAGAGACTTTTTCACATGCTGTAAGGATTCTGTGTCACCTTTCTTCCTCTAGTCCGGTTTGTACTGCTAATACATCTGGTGGAAGTTGATTGCTGGCTGCTCTCTCTGCAAACCTGGTTGCCAGTACTTCGGCTTCCTGTTGAGGATCCTTGGGGTGTGGAGCTTTAGGTGTTTTATTCCCTTTGGCTCGGTGAATTTGCTGCCACATCTCTCCGAGAGAGGTGTGTTCATTCAGGTGTGAACACCATTCCAGCCACTTTAGTTCTTTTATTTGTCTGGTCTCTCGATGTACATGTTCTTTGACCTCATAAAGTAAGATCCTGTTGCGGTCACTTGGCTGCTTTTTGTATAGCTTTCTTGTTCTATTGAGTCTATGGTTGAGTTCTTTGACACGTTCGCAATAGTACCAATGATCTTTATGGTGTCCGGTGGACTGTTTTTTCAGTGTGATTGAGTGGTTGGCTGCACTTTGAATCTCTTTGACAAATTCTTGTTCTGCCTGATTAATGTCTTCAGGAAGATCATAGTTTCTTTGCCACTCTGAAATGAGGTTTTGAAATCGGTCCCAGTTTGCTAAAGCAAAGTTCCAGGCTTCAGATGGAGGCGGAGGTGGGGTGGGTAGGTCTAACTGAAGATCAATTTGGACCCCATAGTGGTCGCTTGTGAGTGTGGGCTCAACTGACCATGTTGCTGCATCTCTTAGGGAGGCTGAAACGAAGGTTAGGTCTAATCTGCCTCCTTGGATGTGGGTAGGTTCATTCTTGTTTAGGATTTGTATTTCTGGAAGCTGGTCCAGTAGATGTGTAATGTGTATGCCGGCTTCATTTGTTCTGTTCGAGCCCAGTGCCAATCGATGATGGGCATTAAAATCTCCACAAATGATTGTGTTTGTTGTTGTCGCGTGTCCAAATAACACAGAGAGATCCATTTCAGCTTGTGGAGACCTGTACACATTGAACACTTCAAGTTTGTCGTGTCTTAGCTCTATGGTGACTCCCATTACCTCTGTCCCTGCTCCACAATTCGGTGGGCTGGTTATGGATTTGGAGATCAGGTCACATTTTACATAGATTGCACATCCCCTGGATTGCCCATTGATCCATGGAAGGAAGAAGCCTCGATAGCCTGAGATTTTAGGTTCTAATCCGGCTCGAAGCAAGCTCTCCTGTAGTATCAGGATGTCTATGCCTTTGGTTGCTGCTATGCATTGCAAGTGTTGCAATTTAGTGCGCAGTCCTTACGCATTCCATTGCAGGATCTTTAGACCTCTAGGTTCTTGGAATTTGCTGATAATTCCGTGGTATCCATGGAGTCTGATGAACACGCCATGGAAGTTGCAATTGGTGTATAGGTTCTTAGTGGACCTGAATTTGACTCATCAATGTCGCTTTCCGACGAGCTGGACTCTATCTGCTTTTTATGGAGGTGTCTCCTGCGCTGCTGTCTTGACGGTGTGGATATTACATCTTCGAATTTTTTGAGCTTGTGCTCAATTGTCTTCCGAGTCTCTGTGGTTTGCTTGATTCCATGTGAAGGCAGCAGACTTTCGATCAACTCAGTGACCAAAGTTTTGAGCATTGGCCAGAGAGCGTCCAGTTCAGTGGGAGCACTATTTAATGTTGTGCAGGTTTGGGGTCTAGTGGCTTTTAGACCCTTCTCGGTGGTAACTTTGGCATGAAGTTCCAGGCATGATGTGCCTTGGAACAATTTGGGCATTTTGCCTGAACAGGGTGGTTTGCATTCAATTTATCAATACATGTTTTTGTATAAATAAAATAAATAAAACAAATATGTTTATTCAGGTAAGATACATACATACAAGTGATGTTACATTAATGGATTGATATATAGATAGAGCTAGTACATAAAATGCCTAAAGCCACTATTACGCAATGCGTTTCGGGCAAGAAAAACATTAATATCTAGAACTTAATACTAATTGAGCATAAAGAATAAAAAGTGTTGAGAACAAATACAAATAAAGATAAAAAAAAGGGGGAACATGACTGAAAAAGCAGCACAAATACAATAGGTTGACAAACAGTGTTGATTAAACAAAACAAAAAATTACAGACATGGGTTGACAATAGAGGAGTGAGGTAGGTTACAGGGAATTTATTAGGTAGTGTTTAGTTTTTATCTTAAACTGGTTGAGAGAGGTACAGTCTTTAACATGGTTGGGAAGGTCATTCCACATTCTGGGTCCCTTGATTTGTAGAACATTTCTAGTTTGATTAAGTCGTGCTCTAAGAATATCAAAACTGTATTTATTTCTGGTGTGGTGCTCATGGGTTCTGTTACAACCTTCAATGAAGCTTTTGAGGTCAGGATTGGCATTACAGTTCAGCGTTTTATATATGTATAATACACAAGAGAGAATGTGCAGTGACTTAATATCTAACATATTCAGAGATTTGAGTAAGGGTACCGAGTGATGTCTGGGGCCAGAGTTGGATATTGTCCTAATAGCAGCTTTGTGTTGGGTAATAAGAGGACGTAAATGATTTTGGGTAGTAGAACCCCAAGCACAAATACCATAGTTGAGGTATGGATAGATGAGGGAGTAATAGAGAGTAACCAGGGCAGGGCGGGGTACATAATATCTGATCTTAGAAAGAATGCCAACAGTTTTTGAAACTTTTTTTGATATATTTAGAATGTGACCCTGGAAATTCAGCTTATGGTCGATGAGAACGCCAAGGAATTTGCCATCTAATTTGTTACAAATTTGGGTATTGTTTATTTTGAGATTTATCTGATTAGAGGATTTATTGCCAAACAGAATATAAAACGTTTTGTCAATGTTAAGGGTGAGTTTGTTGGCGGTTAGCCAAAGATGGACTTTCTCTAGCTCAGTATTTACTGTGGCATTTAGAGCAAGGGGGTCAGGACTGGAGTAAATGAAGGTTATGTCGTCAGCAAATAGAATTGGTTTGAGGTGTTGGGAGGCATTTGGAAGGTCATTAATGTAGATGAGAAAGAGGAGAGGGCCAAGTATGCTGCCCTGAGGAACACCAATGTTGATGGGTAGGGTGGGAGAAATTGTATTATTCACAGAAACATATTGGAGCCTGTCAGTAAGGTAGGATTTGAGGTATTGTAGGGAGTGTCCTCTGACTCCATAATGATGTAACTTAAGAAGATACCCCTACTCAAATCTCTGAATATGTTAGACATTAAGTCACTGCACATTCTCTCATGTGTATTATACATATATAAAACGCTAAACTATAATGCCAATCCTGATCTCAAAAGCTTCATAGAAGGTTGTAACAGAACCCATGAGCACCACACCAGAAATAAATACAGTTTTGATATTCCTAGAGTACGACTAAATCAAACCAGAAATGCTCTACAAATCAAGGGGCCCAGAATGTGGAATGACCTTCCCAACCATGTTAAAGACTGTACCTCTCTCAACCAGTTTAAGTTAAAAACGAAGCTATACCTAATAAATTCCATGTAACCCACCTTACCCCTCTGTTGTCAACCCATGTATGTTTTTGTTTTTTTTTGTTTTTCAAATCAACGCTGTTTGAATGTAATTTTCTGTAATAATTTGTAATTGTATTTGTGCTGCTTTTTCAACAATGTTCCCCCCTCTTTTACCTCTATTTTTTATATGTACTCATCACATCTTTTCTTTTTACCCATTAGTTTTAAGCTTTAGTCATTAATGTTTTTCCTGCCCGAAACGCTTTGCGTAATAGTGGCTTTAGGCATTGTATGTACTAGCTCTATCTATAAAGCCAACAAACTTTGTAAAATCTCTTTATGTATGTACCTTACCTAAATAAAAATTATTATTATTATTATTATTAAATAAAAATTATTATTATTATTATTATAAGAAGGTTTTGGTGGTTGACAGTATCAAAAGCTTTACGCAGGTCCACAAATAACCCAACAGGGAACTCATTTTTATCAAGAGCTGTATGAATCGAGTTAAGCATACTAATAAGTGCATCGTTTGTGCTTTTTTTGGGTCTGAAGCCATATTGGCAAGGGCTAAGTATATTGAGTTTGGCTAGATATGAGTAAAGCTGCTTATAGATTAGTTTTTCAAAAATTTTTGACAAGTTTGGCAGGATTGATATAGGTCTGTAGTTGTTAACATCTGTGAGATCACCACATTTGTGGACAGGCGTTACTCTCGCTTTTTTTAGAATATCTGGAAAGGTTTGGAGTTCAAGTGACTTGTTGAAGAGCAAAGCAATAGCAAGGGCTAAAGATCTGGAGGCTTTTTTGTAGATTAAAGTTGGTATCTCCTCAAGGGCACCAGACTTGGTTTTAAGGGAAAGGATTATCTCATTGACGTCAGTGGAATTAATAGGCTTTAGGTACAGAGACTGTGGATAGTTACCTGTAAGATAGTCCTTAATGTCAGTACTGGAAGATGGAATATCATTTGCAAGGGATGAACCAATGGAAGAGAAGAACCTATTGAACTCAATAGCAGAATCAGAGGCTGAAAGCTGACCATCGTTATTAGACAGGAGAGTCGGTTTGTTATTTAAAGACTTCTTTGATCCCAATATTTGTGAAATTGTGCTCCAAGTTTGTTTAATGTTGCTCTTTATTTGGGTAAATTTATCTTCGTAGTATTTAGTTTTGGCTCGTCTAATTATCTTAGATAGCAATAATGAGTAATTCTTTGAGAATTCTTTGGAGACAATTCCTAACCTATACTTCTTCTCAAGGTCATGTTTTTTATTAATAGATTTAAGTATTCCCTTTGTAAGCCAGGGATTGTTAAGCCTTTTGGTTGTGACTTGTTTTGTAAGCATAGGACAGTGGGTATTATAAAGGCTAAGAGTTTTTTGAAGAAAAGATTGCACTGCTAGGTTGATGTCCTCTATGTTACCTAACTCGGACTCCCAGTTGACATTATCAGCAGCAGTTATAAAATTGTCTATAGCAGTTTCATTGTGCTGTCTAAAACGTATCTCTCTTGACTCAAGAGGTGGTTTGCTAATGTTAGTTAAGAGAAATGTGGGGTAATGGTCTGTAGTGCTATCGGTGATTATACCTGAAGTAAGCGGAGAGGTTATGTTTGTCCAGATGTGATCTAGAGTCGTGGCAGTGCTATCAGTGATTCTAGTAGGTCTAGTGATTAAAGGTATGAGGAAGCAGGAATTCATACAGTTGAGGAAGCTAACAGCAGTAGGGTGTTCAGGCTCGCAGAGGTCAATATTAAAGTCCCCTGCAATAATTAGGTGGTTTTTGTTCAGTCTGTTATCAAGTATTAGATTTCTAAGGTTTGAGTTGAATTCGGACACATCAGTGTTAGGAATTCTATAAACTGCACCCACAGACAGGACAGACTCGGCACCCTTGACTCTGAAGCTGGCGAAGATATACTCCCCATAGCAGTCTCTAGTTCTAATTTCTTTTAAGCATGTTAGTTCATGGTGGTAGTAAAGAGCAGTGCCACCATCTCTCTGAAGTTGACGACAGTTGTGAATTGCTGAGTAGTTAGGCATGTTAAAGAGTTGAGTAGTATCCTCTTTCAACCATGTTTCAGTAAGTATAATAAAAGAGAATTTGTTGTCAATAGTTTCAATCAAGGCACTAACATCATCGAAGTGTTTACCTAGGGATCTAACGTTCAAATTGATTACAGAGATATTGTGATTATGAGTTAATACATTGTTTACATCATGTGCTGCAAAATATTTGGAATTTAGATCATTAAAGTGATTATTGTCATAGATAGTGGATAAGAGGTTAAGTTCTGGGTCTATACTTGTCTGCATAAAAAAAAGCTGATTGCAGGAAAAACAAGGAAAGAAATGGCCACTGCCTTTGGACGAAAGGCGGTGGAGTTTCTGATGGGGAAGGAAGAGACAATTGCGCATCACGTTCCGCAAGGCGCGGTGCGGCCAGCCTGGGTGGCATATAAAAGCGCGCGAAGTCAGGTCTCGCTCTCACTCCCTCTCCCGTCCAGGTCCAGGATTCACGAAACGATTCTCACTCCTCACGCTCGGCTCCACGCTCAGCACCACGCCTCATCGACACGTGGGCCAGTACTCTTACCACTTCTACGTTCTGTTTACTGTGTACACGAGATTTCTCAAGCAAATGGACTCCATCCTCGCTACTATATGGTCCCAGTTCTGTTGTTCTCTGATCCTTTGGGGCCTTCCACCTCCCAGGCCGGTACCGCAGGGCCCCCCTGCCCTACCCAGCAAACCCTAAGGTAAGAGAGTTTCCTGTACAAGTTAGTCAGGACTACCCCCAGTGCTGGTATGTGTTTGCGCCGTCCCTCGCGGCCCGTCGTGCCGCTTAGCTAGTTCCCTAGGGCCTTCCGCCTGCTTGCCTCCCTGGGGTTGCAGGCGTTCCTCCAGGTCGGGACTGGTGCGCTGGTTATCTGCGGCGACTTCATGTGGCCTGGTTTCGGTGGTCCCGTGCCCTGGGGCCCGGCCCTATTGCATGCTCCGTGGACCATTCGTCCCAGGTGTGCCCTCCCTGGTTTGCTGTGCCCTAGGCTTGCCCTAGGGGCCATGTTTCGCCCGCGCCTGGCCGTGCGTGCGCGGCCAGGCTCCTGTGGTCTGGCATCGCCCTCTGTGGCGACGCCACGCGGCGGTTTCCAGGGTTCTGAGCCCTGGGGCCCAGCCCGGTAGGCGGCGCCCACGTGGCGTGGAGCTCGGTGAAGCACTCGCCCCAAGGATGCCTTCGTTTCCTTCCCCGTCCCAGGCGTTTTTCCCTGGAACCTGGTTTGTTGCGCCTTCTAGGCTTGGCCCTTCGGGCCAGGGTTCGTGATGCGCTTGGCCGTGCGTGACTGGCCAGGCTCCCTGCAGCGTCCTGGCGTCACCCTGGTGGCGACGCCTCCTGGCCGGGTTTTTAGTTGTCTTTGTCCCTAGGGCCCGACCCTAGGGGCCCATGCCAAGGACGGCATCACCCACATGGCATGGCGCTCCGAGGAGCGCTTGCCTCGGGCTGTGTTCGCTTCCTTCCTGTCCTTCTCCCTTCTCGCCCTCGGGCAGGAGACGCCCTTGTGGCGGCGGTGCCCCGGTGAGCAGGCCCAACACTTTCTTGTTATTGGCTGCCTTGCGTCAGCCGGTGTCGACCGGCATGTTCTTCAGACGTTGTCTGGACGGTGATGCCCTGCTTGTTCGTCCCAGTTGTTTGCCCGTCCGGTGTTTCTCGTTTTGTCCGTAACTAGGCGTTTTGTCTGGCTGGTGTAGACCAGCCTGTTCGTTCCTAGACGTCTGTCTGGCTGGTGTAGCACAGCCTGTTTGTCCTAGACGTTTGTCTGGCTGGTGTAACCCAGCCTGTTCGTCCT
Organism: Procambarus clarkii; assembly: GCF_040958095.1. NCBI lineage: Eukaryota > Metazoa > Arthropoda > Malacostraca > Decapoda > Cambaridae > Procambarus > Procambarus clarkii. The sequence continues at coordinate 34,412,149 of NC_091197.1, read as the reverse complement.
AGACGTTTGTCTGGCTGGTGTAGCCCAGCCTGTTCGTCCTAGACGTTCGTCTGGCTGGTGTAGCCCAGCCTGTTCGTCCTAGACGTTTGTCTGGCTGGTGTAGCCCAGCCTGTTTGTCCTAGAAGTCTGTCTGGCTGGTGTTGCCCAGCCTGTTCGTCCCTAGACGTTTGTCTGGCTGGTGCACAGCCTGTTCGTACCTAGACGTTTGTCTGGCTGGTGTAGCCCAGCCTGTTCGTCCCTAGACGTTTGGCCGCTTGGTGTAGCCCAGCTTGTTCGTCCCAGTTGATGTCTGGCCGGAGTAGGCCAGCTTGTTCGTCCCAGTTGATGTCTGGCCGGAGTAGGCCAGCTTGTTCGTCCCAGACGTTTTGTCTGGCTGGTGTAACCCAGCTTGTTCGCCCCAGTCGTTTGTCTGACTGGTGTAGCCCAGCTCGTTCGTCCCAGACGTTTGTCTGGCTGGTGTAGCCCAGTTTGTTCGTCCCAGACGTTTGTCTGGCTGGTGTAGCCCAGTTTGTTCGTCCCAGACGTTTGTCTGGCGGGTGTAGCACAGCCTGTTTGTCCCTGTAGTTTGTCTGGCTGGTGTAACCCAGCCTGTTTGTCCTAGAAGTCTGTCTGGCTGGTGTAGTCCAGCTCGTTCGTCCCAAACGTTTGTCTGGCTGGTGTAGCCCAGCTCGTTCGTCCCAGACGTTTGTCTGGCTGGTGTAGCCCAGCTCGTTCGCCCAGACGTTTGTCTGGCTGGTGTAGCCCAGCTCGTTCGCCCAGACGTTTGTCTGACTGGTGTAGCCCAGCTCGTTCGTCCCAGACGTTTGTCTGGCTGGTGTAGCCCAGTTTGTTCGTCCCAGACGTTTGTCTGGCGGGTGTAGCCCAGTTCGTTCGTCCCAGACGTTTGTCTGGCTGGTTTAGCCTAGCTTGTTCGTCCCAGTCGTTTGTCTGGCTGTTGAAGCCAGTTTGTTCGTCCCAGTTGTTTGCCTGGCTGGTGTAACCCAGCTTGTTCGTCCCAGTTGTTTGTCTGGCTGTTGAAGTCCAGCTTGTTCGTCCCAGTTGTTTGTCTGGCTGGTGAAGCCCAGCTTGTTTGTCCCAGTCGTTTGTCTGGCTGGTGTAGCCCAGCTTGTTCGTCTCAGCTGTTTGTCTGGCTGGCGCAGCCCGGCTTGTTCGTACACAGATGTTCAGTCTGGCCGGTGTAGCCCGATCTGTTCGTACCCAGTCGTCTGGGATGGCCGGTGTATCCCGGCTTGTTCGTACCCAGTCGTTTGGGCTGGCCGGTGTATCCCGGTTTGTTCGTCCCCAGATGTTTGCTGGCCCCGGTGTCCCACGTTATGTTCACCCCAGCTGTTTGGCCTGACCGGGGTAGACCGGCCCGTTTGTTCCATGACGTCTCGTCCACTCGGTGTAGCCGCCTGTTGTTCCTGCACGTACACGTTCCCTCCTGTTTCCCTGTCCTGTCCTCCTCCAGCGCAGGCGCATGCCGTCGGGTGGTCTGTTCGCTTGGGTGGTCTATGTTATGTTATTATCTTTTATTTAAGTTTCTAAATTAATTTATTGCATTGTTCAGCTTAGTTATGCCTTGTATTTACTTACTATTCCTCTAGCAGCGTTAATGCAGTGTCCATTGCTGCGGGATACTCATCTAATTTTGTTTCACTTTTGAGAATATTATTGCTAGGCTAGCCATTCTCCCTTGATTAGTACTGTTTTAATAACCATTCCATCCCTCGAACATTACAGTTTTACGCTTCCAAACCATACCATGCACATTACTGTTTAACCTACCATCCTATCCCTTGTTTAATCCCGCTTTAAGCTACCAAATCTTCCCATGATTACCACTGTTTCTTTTATTTGTTCAGCTTATATGCAAGTACATTATATTACGGTCTTATTCTATTATTAGAATATAATATTCCCCTCCCGTTCTCACTGTTCTGTTCTACTCCTCCAGGGTAGGCGCATGCCGTAGAGCGGTCTGTCGGTTTGGGTGAGCTACGCCATGTTATCATTTATTTAAGTTCCCTAAATTAATTTATTACTTTGTTCAGCTTTCAGTTATGCCTTGTATTTACTTACTATTCCTGTTGCAGCGTTAAGGCAGTGTCCATTACCGTGGGATATGCAAATAATTTGGTTTTCTCTTTTGAGACTATTATTGTTTTAATCTAGACCATCTATTCCATGAATAAGTACTGTTTATTTAATCAATCTATCCCATGAACATTACAGTTTTAATCTATCCAAATTATACCATGCATATATTACTGTTCAACCTAACCATCCTATACCTTGTATAGTCCTGCTTTAATCTACCCAAATTATCCATGATTATCACTGTTTACTCTTTTATTTGTTCAGCTTAAATACAAGTATATTATATCTTTTATTTGTCCAGCTTAAATACAAGTATACTGTAATACGGTCTTAAGCTATTTACTTGTTCAGTTTCAGTTCGTCTTGTATTTACTCCGCTATTTATTCTCTGTTTTCTAGCACTGCTTAAGCCTCATGCCTTTCTTACTGTTTTGGCCTCGCTATGTTATTTATATTATTTAAGTTTCTAAGATTAATTTGTTACATAGTCCAGCTTCAGTTATGCCCGGTATTTACTTAACACTGTTGCAGTGTTAAAGCAGTGTACATTTCTAGTGGGATACTCAAATAATTTTGCTTCTCACTTTTGAGATTATTATTGTCTGAATTCTTCCAAACTATACCACGAATAATACTGTCTTAATATAAACAAACTATACAATGAATACTACGGTCTTATTATAACCAAACTATACCATGAATAATACTGTTCAATCTATACATGAATATTACTCTTAATCTATTTTAACTGCTCAGATTTTATTACATTGGCTTTTATTACGATAGAATTGGCTATGTCCGGTATTCTCAATCACTATGGACACTTAACTTTACCTTTGCTTTTGTCTACTTGTGTTTGTGACGGTTGCCGGTGCGGCAGCTGGGTCTCCCTGCCTTTTTTTTTCCCCGTTAGACCTGCCGATGCTTACTTTTCATTTTCCGCAGTGGCGAGAAGCCGGATCACGCAGCAACTGCAACACGGAAGAGGGCTCGGGCGACGTCGCGCGAGGACAACAGCGCAGTGGTGTGAGGACGCAGCCGGCCTGGGCCTGGACGAAACCCGCCCGCTTCGCCTCCCCCTCCTCGGGGGCCTCCTCGGGCGGCTCTGATGTGGACGGCGACCACACTTCCCAGAGGCCCCTGCCGGCAAAGCGGCGGGTGGCACAGCGTCGCAGCCTCCACCTTTTTTCGGCCGACGATTGGACGACGCTGCTGGCGCCCATCGCGCAGGCGCGGGGGCCCTCTCATGTCACAAGCCTTCTGGGCATGGGAACCACCGAGGCCGACCCTGCCGCGGCTGCTACAGCCGCCCTGCCCCCCACCTTCACCGACCGTCGCCCACAGGCCAGGGCCAGGGGGCATAAGTCGCGGCGACGTGCGAGCTCCTCCAGTCTGTCCTTCCTTCCTAGTTTGGTAGCGTAGTTGCTCTGCCACCCTGAGGTTTCCCTCGCGGCCAGCGGGCACTCGCCCTTCGGGGGGGGGGTCCGGCCTGCTGGCCTGCGGGGTGGGGGTGCAGCGCCCGTCCCCAAGTGTTCCGCTGTCCGCAGCTACTACTTTGACTTTACAGCCATTCTACTAGTAAGCCCTACCTTGTCAGGTAATTCCTTTCCTGGCGGCTCGGCCTCTGGCCTGGGGTTATTTTCTTCTCCAAATACATACCAGGCTTCCCCAGTCACTATGTATTTTCTCCCGCCTGATTATTCTCCAGCTAGGGTTTCCCTTATGTTATGTTGTTCACTTTGGTGTCCTGTTATACATAGAAATAGATTTGTTACATTCGCCTCACTGCTAATTCTAGACATTAGCTGCTAATTCTAGACATTAGGTTTCTGCAGAGTTTGTTACTAGGCTATAAGATTACGTTAGTTTACTACGGGTGTACAATTAAGATGTTTCGTGTACTTTGAGTTAGCCACGGCTATGTTATACATTTGTTAAGTCCTATTTTAAAGCCTGTTTTACTTCTGCAGAATTATTTATCATGTCAATAAATTTACGCCCCCATGGCTGGTGTCTTCCTTCCCCTGATCAGAAAAGGCAAATTACAAGGTAAAAATAAGCTATAAAATAGGAAAAAATATGAACACAATACTGTACAAAACAAACACAAACAGGGGCTTACAGGGGTACAATGGAGTAAGGCTAGGCTAGGCAACCTAGGTAATAAATGAGATTAAAGAAAAAACATATAAACATGGACTATACAAAACACAAGATATAGAAATACAAAACAAAAATATAAACAAGACTAAGCAATACAAAAACAAATTGAGCAAAAATGAAAAATGAGGTAGATTGCTTACAAGTACTCTCAGGTACACTTTAAGTAACAATTTGCAATTTGAGATGCAGGCAAAGCCAGGGGTACATGTTACGGCCCTCTCGGGACGCAACGGGGTTCTCACTCTGATGTTGTTAGAGGAAGATATAAGTATCCGGCCCTAAGCCAGTAGAGGCTATCAAGGGATGCGATCCGTGACGCAAGTAACTTAAAGGGAGTAGGGAAAGAAAGGTAAGAACTTAATATAATATAACCATCACCATTTAAATATATAAAATAATAGAGTACACAAGGGGGAGGGGTATTAACACTTTACAAGGGGATCAACACTGTAGTCTTCTGCTGGAGACTATGGATCCTCGAAACTAGGTGCTGAGTCCGCGGTGCTTTCTTCGTGGCCTCAAGACGTGTCCTCTGAGAACGCCGAGTCTACCCTGGCCACAGGTCAGCCACAACACAGGTCCACTGGGGGCATCGTCGTGGAGGCCGTCAACCACACGTCCAGCAGGTCTGCTGGCAGGTACTGAGCCACCAAGGCTGGTACGGCCACTCCACGAACGATAAAAGGGGTACGCCCTAGACAGGAGTCTCGTGTGATATCACCAATCACCCTCCTGTCCTCAATACCCCAGTGGATTATCGTCTCCAAACGTCGGTCCCGGGTAAATCCTTCCACTGCCACTCCACTGGCAGGCTTAACACACCACAGTGTTCTTCCGGGGGGACGACGTCACAACAGCTGCAGCAAACTTTACAGTATGGAGACTGGCTGCCTCGGGTAGACTGACTTCACCTTCAACACAGTGGTCCCAGGTCGGCTCTGTAAGCAGACACGTCATTAATAACTGGGACACTAATACACCACACTCACAGGCTCAGATACAAACGCCCGACATATCCACTCCCTAGATGGCGCTGTCGTCGGAGTACCACCTCACCAGAGGTCAGGAGTTGAGGTGTTGAGCGCTGAACCAGACTGGAAACTGGTCCTCGAGGCCAGTACACGCTGTCCTCACTAGGTGTCGTCGTTCGTTTGGAGGGGGTTTCGGGAGCTGACCCACAGATGGCGTGTTTGTCACTGCTCCAGGCTCGAACGCTGGATCCGGGTTCGTAACACCTCCCCACCAAAAAGAATTTGGTTTGGGGTTCTATAAAAAACACAAACCAAATTAGCAGGGCGACACAACTCCAAATGGACTTACTTATACTATGAACTGGAGTGATGAGGCTGTCTTGTCCACAGAACTTTTCTACTAGCCATTTCCGGCACAACGGGAACTTGCAGATAGAAGGCAATGATCTGCCTGACGTAATCTTCCACACCTTCACCGTCTCCACCGAGATGTTAATCCGGAGCATAACCTCACACCTCTCGAGTAAGGATCGGTGTAGACACGATCTGGGGTGACTCGACACTTCCTTATGTCGTGGCACCGATGATGGCTGACCACAGACGGCATTTCTGGTGCCAGTCCGATGGTCCTTCAGGGAGACAGGAACCTGGAATACAGGGGTCTGATAATTCAGAGTGATAGCGACCGCGAGTAAAACAGTACTTACAGCATACACTACTAGGTCCACACCTAGTCCCAACGGGGCTGTTCGTACGTCGCAGGTGGCATTCGCTCTGCCACCGTCAGGTCGACCAACGTTCCACATAACGCTGCATTGAGGCTCAGCAGTCACGCGGGGGGTGTCAACCTGTCGGAAACAGTCACTCACATTACCACATGTCGTACCTCCTGTATCATCTATTACCTCCCAGGTCCCTTCTTCAACTGCAACACATGCAGTACAACTCTCCAATCCCTGGGACCTCTTCTCGATGTTCACGGGAGCCATCATCCTTCGGGTCGTCCACTGATCCTTACTGAGAACACAGAGAGCACATAGGGGAACAAAACAAAATACCGATAGGAAACATTTGGTGAGTCGAGGGATAAGTTTCCTGAGCTTGGCATGTCCATAGCCGGCACCATCCACTAGCCTGGCTTGGACCAAAGAGGGCACTAGACCTTTAGAACATACCTCACATACCTCTGACGTCTGGGGAATCTCTGGCTGGTCCACTACACGCTGTAACTTGCCATACCGCAAGCACACCTCAGCCTTCGCTCCAGACTCGTTGGTATCCGTGGGTGTCTGCACACGAGGCCTCTCTTCTAGCTCAGGTACCTCTGCCTTCTTAACCTCATGTTCCTTGTCGAGAGAATCAGGAGACACTGCTAGATAACTGTCGATCTGCGGGTGAGAGGACAAATTAAACATAGTTACATCCGGGTCTGTCTTTACCTGGACATTACCATTGCCTGTAGACACCTCAGACTTTGCTGTTCCGGTAGACTCGTCCGCAACCTTGGGAAGATTGATGCTCCAATCTGTCACCAAGTCGTTGGCTAGTACCACGTCAATCCCAGCCACAGGGAGGGTATCGACTACTGCCAACGCACATGTGCCGCTGAAATAAGGCGAGTCGAGATGTACTGGCACTAAGGGGGCGATATACTGCGTTCTCGGAAACCCAACCAGGATAACCTCTGGCCTCCCATCCACACTTACTCCCTCGGGTAACGAGCTCTTCACGATCAGGGACTGGGCTGCTCCACTATCTCTGAGCACTACAATTGATCTACCAGTATGATCACTCGTTACATACCCGGTTGAAGTGTGAGGGGCCAACAAACTTGGTCCTTCCCGCGTCGTCGTAGACTGGTTTCCTACTGGTGATGTAACACAGCTCATCAACATCACCTCCCTTCGTGCGCTGCCACCTCTTCTACCTCGGCACCTAGCAGCTATGTGCCCTTTCTGCCCACAAGTCCAGCACACCATATTCCTCCTTGGACTCCGGCGTTTCGGACTACTAGGACTTGTTCTTCGGGGGCTACTTGGGGGCGTCTTCTTAGCGCTTTGTGGGACGGGTCTTTCTTCTTCGTCGTGAGGTCTGTCAAACCGGCGCTGGTAATTCCTTGGGACGTACTTAGCAGACGGCCTATGAGTCAGGATGTACTCTTCAGCCATGGTGGCTGCTGCACTCAAGGTCTCTACCTGCTGTTCCTCTAGGTACGTCTTCAGGTCTCCAGACAAACAATCCTTGAAGTCCTCGAGCAGAATCAGCTGCTCGAGGTCTTCCTTGGTCTCCACCTTCCGAGAGGCACACCATTCTTGAAAAAGTCGCTCCTTGATGGTGGCGAATTCGGTGAAAGTGTGCTCTGAGGTCTTCTTCAGGTTTCGGAACTTTTGCCTATATGCCTCAGGTACCAATTGGTACGCCATGAGCACAACCTTCTTCACCTTGTCATAATCGCTGGAGTCGTCAAGGGATAACGTAGAGTAGGCGATTTGGGCCTTCCCAGTCAAGACTGACTGTATCATGATGGCCCAATTCTCCCTTGGCCACTCCAAAGAGGCAGCGACTTTCTCGAAGGCTGCAAAGAACTTCGAGACTTCTCTCTCGTTGAATTTGGGGACCATTTTGATATTTCTTACCGGATCGAAACCGCTTACTCCAGTTTGTCTCTGTCCAGCGCCTAGTCGTAAAACTTCTAGTTCATGTTGTCTTTGTCTTTCCTCCCTTTCTCGCGCTCGTTCTTCTCTCTCTCGTCTCTCTTCTCTTTCTCGTTCTTCTCTCTCTCTTTCTCGTTCTTCTCTCTCTCTTTCTCGTTCTTCTCTCTCTTCTCTCTTCTCTTTCTCGTTCTTCTCTCTCTCTTTCTCGTTCTTCTCTTCTTTCTTCCCTTTCTAATTCTAGACGCCTCATCGCCAATTCCTTTTCTTTCATCTCCATTTCTTTATCTTTTAATTCTCGTTCTACTTCTAACTTCTTCCACTCTATCTCGCGATTGATCTCTAGGGCACGCATTTTGACTGTTAGGAAGCTGATATTAAGCTCACCTGCATCACTGTCAATGTCACTGCCCTTATCTTCCTTTTCTGTGGAAGCTATTTCCTCACCTTCCCTTGTACTAGGAGTCTCGCCTTCCTGTTTCTCTTCTGCCTTCAGGTGCCGGTGAACCTTGGACAAGATCTCCACACGGGAATCACTGGCACGGATCTTGATCTCCAGGTAGGCGCTCACTAGTACAAGTTCCGGTTTGCTCAGATACTTTAATCTGGCAAGACAGTCCACTCTGTTCAGAAAAGCCTGAACATCGTCCAGATCATCGATGGTAGCTTTGTCTGCCATTGTCACAGATGGAACGCTTTGCACTTAACACCTTGCTTACACGTTAGCACTTAACACACCGAGCACTGTTCTACGCCAATATTGCACTTTATCGCACCAAACACTGCACTTGCCAATATTGCACGTAATCACTTCGGGCACCACACTACCCAATATTACACTGAGTCCAAGCGAACACTTCGCTCTACAATATTGCACTAAATCACCGAGCACCGCACTAGTCAATATTGCACTTAATCGCTTAATCACAGCGAGCACCGCACTGCACAATATCGCACTTAGTCACTCTGAGCACCGCACAGGACGTATAACGTCACAATCGTCACACAGGGGGAATTATTTACAGGGATTACGCCACTTCACCACCCCTGTCAAACATACTTAACAAGGGGACGAATCCCGCTGGGGATGCCAATTATGTTACGGCCCTCTCGGGACGCAACGGGGTTCTCACTCTGATGTTGTTAGAGGAAGATATAAGTATCCGGCCCCAAGCCAGTAGAGGCTATCAAGGGATGCGATCCGTGACGCAAGTAACTTAAAGGGAGTAGGGAAAGAAAGGTAAGAACTTAATATAATATAATATAACCATCACCATTTAAATATATAAAATAATAGAGTACACAAGGGGGAGGGGTATTAACACTTTACAAGGGGATCAACACTGTAGTCTTCTGCTGGAGACTATGGATCCTCGAAACTAGGTGCTGAGTCCGCGGTGCTTTCTTCGTGGCCTCAAGACGTGTCCTCTGAGAACGCCGAGTCTACCCTGGCCACAGGTCAGCCACAACACAGGTCCACTGGGGGCATCGTCGTGGAGGCCGTCAACCACACGTCCAGCAGGTCTGCTGGCAGGCACTGAGCCACCAAGGCTGGTACGGCCACTCCACGAACGATAAAAGGGGTACGCCCTAGACAGGAGTCTCGTGTGATATCACCAATCACCCTCCTGTCCTCAATACCCCAGTGGATTATCGTCTCCAAACGTCGGTCCCGGGTAAATCCTTCCACTGCCACTCCACTGGCAGGCTTAACACACCACAGTGTTCTTCCGGGGGGACGACGTCACAACAGCTGCAGCAAACTTTACAGTATGGAGACTGGCTGCCTCGGGTAGACTGACTTCACCTTCAACACAGTGGTCCCAGGTCGGCTCTGTAAGCAGACACGTCATTAATAACTGGGACACTAATACACCACACTCACAGGCTCAGATACAAACGCCCGACATATCCACTCCCTAGATGGCGCTGTCGTCGGAGTACCACCTCACCAGAGGTCAGGAGCGGCGGTGTTGAGCGCTGAACCAGACTGGAAACTGGTCCTCGAGGCCAGTACACGCTGTCCTCACTAGGTGTCGTCGTTCGTTTGGAGGGGGTTTCGGGAGCTGACCCACAGATGGCGTGTTTGTCACTGCTCCAGGCTCGAACGCTGGATCCGGATTCGTAACAGTACAATGGAGTAAGGGAGCATAGCGAGGCTAGGTAATAAATGAAATCAAAGAAAAGTTGAATAATAAACATAGGCAAATTTAAGCTAATGATTATTAACTATAAATAGTTCAGTTATGACTGTATAATTAATAAGACCTGAAGAACTATTAATGCACTCAATTAAATAATTTCAGTAAATGACTGGCTAAGAGTAAGTTAAAAATTAAGTCAGAAAATGAAACAAGGAGACTGAGGATACCTAGCCCCACTAGTTGACAGGGGGTTAATTAAGTTAATTCACTGGGAGTGATAATATGGTGAGACAAACCACATTGGGAGAGGAAAGTGTTGAGGTTCTCTTCTTTAGTAATTGTAAACATTTTGCCCTCTGCGGTTTTTCTCACCTTTATCAGTCCATCTCTAACGAAGCACTGATGAATCGCATCTGGGTTATGTTGCCGGATTTGACGCAGGCGGTAGAGGAGTTGCTGTCTGTTCCTAGTCAAGCACTCGTTGATGTATAATCAATTCCGTTGGGATGCAGCTGTCCGGACTATATGGGATTTCGTGAACTTGGAAGACAGCTTCAGACGAATTTTCCGCTGGTTTTGACCTGATGGATTCTTTTTGCCTACTCTGTAGGCAGCAATAACGTCAGATTTGTTTAGAATGAGCTGCAATTTGTTTTTTAAGAGATCCTGAGCTATTTCGACACAATTTTCACCTTCATGTTCCACAGGTATATCTAGGGACGACACAATAACAGAGTCTAGCAGCTTTTGCTGGTCTTGCTCATCCTGGGAGACGGAACGTTGGGCTGAAAATGTACTGATACATGCAGTCATTTTGCTGAGAGCTTCCTCCTGTTTTTTTATGGCTTCATCAGTTTTTAGAAAGTTGTTTTCCTCGCGGAGATCATTCAAATCATGCTGTAGTTGGTCTTGGCTAGCCTTGCAGTTTCTAATATCCTCGCGGAGGAGGGTTATTTCTCGTTGTTGTTGATGGAGATTAGCGCGGTTCGCTAGATTCTCATTTAGAAGACTCAAGATGATAGTATTTTGAGACTCGAGGACTAGCCACAACTTTTTGAACCACTGATTCTCGTCCAATTTGTGAATTCCTTTGAAGGACCGGAAGCTCGCTTGAGTTGTTTAAACTGGGATGCTAGCATGTCCATAGGAGAGGGTTGAGAGGACTCTGCTCCCTTGCTCAACTTGCTCAATGGGGTGGAGGGGAGGGCAGCACCTTCCCCCCGGACCCCAGAGCTTCCAGACGGAGAAACACGAATATTGTTAGAGTTGGCCGGAATGGATGCCTTGTTAAGGGGTTTGTTGTCCTTATTTCCCTGCACAGTCATATTTTTAGGAGACATGATTGGTTAGAATGGACTGGGGGTATATTTTGTGAAGAAACTTGCGTCAGGCAGCGCGGACTGTACTCACAGCCGTATAGGATTGTTTTGAAACTTATTTGAGATGGAATGAGTTGATTTTGGTCGGTTATTTTGGTTTTGCTATAACATGCTTGGACTCCATGTACTTAGCTGCCTGTGGGTGGCGGTCTACATCATCTGGCGATAGTTTAAGGGCTGATATACAGCTTAGAGTGAGGAGCGTAGCGTGCACTCAACCGCGTCAGACGACAGCAGCAACGATGTCCGGAGTAAGATCTTGATTGTTCTTGTGTAAGTCTACAACTTCATTCTGCAAAGATAATAATGAGCCTTGCAGGTTCATTATTAAGGCCGACTGCTCTTTGATTACTGTCATTTGATCTTCATGTACTTGAGTTAATAACTTGAGCCATGGGTTATCAGCAAAGCGCCTGAAGTCAGAACAAGGGGCAGCAGCTCGTTTAAGTTGGTCCATATGACCACCTAATTGTTGCATGGCCCGTGTCGGAGACGGCGCTGCGCCCAGCTGAGATTGTTTGTTATTGTTGACGGAAGGAGAGTCGGTACCCCCCACGGCGGCCACCGAGGGGGAGATAGCTGAACTAATCATGTTGGTAGCCTGGCTAGTAGGGTTATTCCTGTTTGGTGTGCTTTCTTTCTTAAGGGCCTTACCGGTCTTGTTATGCATGGTAGCAGGTTAAATGTAGGCAGGAACAAATAGGGAAGACTCGTTGATAGGCAGCTGTGAACGTCGGGTACAGCTTCTTAGCTCCAGGGAGCAACACTAGTGAGGTCGAAATGAGAGAATTACGGGTTGGTCTTGTTGGGTTTTTCAATCATATTTAGGTCACTGTGTACTTAGCTGCCTTCGGGTGATGCTACATCATTTGTTGGTAGCCGAGAGCTCAAGGATCAGCTGATAAAAGAGGAGGGAAGGCAGGGCCGACCGGTGTTGTTGACGTTCGTTCGTAATGAACGAATGTTCGTTCAAGACTCCACATCCTGCCTTCCCATCCCTAGCTACTGACCCATCACAATATACATGTAGAGTGTTTTCTGTAGGCAGTTTTCTAATTATACAATCATATGTTGCCCTCAGCTCTCCTATTTCATACATACTTTTTTTCTTTTGCAAGGGAGTAATTACTACATCTACATTACAATCGTCCCATGGTGGTGTGAATTTTCTCTTGGATACAAAAATACACTCTGTAATAACATCATACTTTATAACATTAGTACATAAGTTATTCATATATACTCTCTTCTTCATCATACACTGTTCGATTGATGGAGATTAAGCCACCCAAGAGGTGGCACGGGCATGAATAGCCCGTAAATACACTGTTCACTACTTCCCACCTTTTGAATCGAGAGGATTAATTCATTAGCTCCCCCACCTCTCATTAATCTAATGGCAGAGGCTACATTTATCTCTACAATTCTATCCCCAATACTCTGCAGATTCAACTCCATCCTCATTATCTCAATCATATCATTTCTTGGGCATCCTAAGATAATTCTCATGGCTTCATTTTGTACCTTCTCCAATTTGCCCATCCTACCTTTACCAAAACAAGAAATGGCAGGTGCAGCATAATCAATAAGAGATCTTACAGTACTCAAGTATATCATTCGTAGCACAGGGACTCCCACTCCCTTTCCACAGCATGCCAAGGCCTTCAGAGGTTGTAATCTCTTCCGACATAGACCCAACAGTCTGTTCATCTCAGCTTCCAAACTCTCATGGGTATATCCAACATATATGCCTAAATATTTATATATATTAACTCTCTCTATATTTTTACCGTTTATTTTCAATATAATGATATACTTAGTGTAGCTTATACGTATCATAATATACTTAGCTCTTGCCAATATGGCTTCAGACCCAAAAAAGCACTAACGATGCACGTATTAGTATGCTTAACTCGATTCATACAGCTCTTGATAAAAATGAGTTCCCTGTTGGGTTATTTGTGGACCTGCGTAAGGCTTTTGACACTGTCAACCAGCAAGACCTTTTTCTTAAATTACATCATTATGGAGTCAGAGGACACTCCCTGCAATACCTCAAATCCTACCTTACTGACAGGCTCCAGTATGTTTCTGTGAATAATTCAATTTCTCCCACCCTACCCATCAACATTGGTGTTCCTAAGGGCAGCATACTTGGCCCTCTCCTCTTTCTCATCTACATTAATGACCTTCCAAATGCCTCCCAACACCTCAAACCAATTCTATTTGCTGACGACACAACCTTCATTTACTCCAGTCCTGACCCCCTTGCTCTAAATGCCACAGTAAATACTGAGCTAAATAATTCCATCTTTGGCTAACTGCCAACAAACTCACCCTTAACATTGACAAAACTTTCTATATTCTGTTTGGCAATAAATCCTCTAATCAAATAAATCTCAAAATAAACAATACCCAAATTTGGAACAAATTAGATGGCAAATTCCTGGGCATTCTCATTGACCGCAAGCTGAATTTCCAGGGACACATTCTAAATATATCAAAAAAAGTTTCAAAAACTGTTGGCATTCTTTCTAAGATCAGATATTATGTATCCCGCCCTGCCCTGGTGACTCTCTATTACTCCCTCATCTATCCATATCTCAACTATGGTATTTGTGCTTGGGGTTCTACTACCCAAAATCATTTACGTCCTCTAATTACTCAACACAAAGCTGCTATTAGGACAATATCCAACTCTGGCCCCAGACATCACTCGGTACCCCTACTCAAATCTCTGAATATGTTAGACATTAAGTCACTGTACATTCTCTCATATGTATTATACATATATAAAACGCTGAACTGTAATGCCAATTCTGACCTCAAAAACTTCATAGAAGGTTGTAACAGAACCCATGAGCACCACACCAGAAATAAATACAGTTTTGATATTCCAAGAGTACGACTTAATCAAACTAGAAATGCTCTACAAATTAAGGGACCCAGAATGTGGAATGACCTTCCCAACCATGTTAAAGACTGTACCTCTCTCAACCAGTTTAAGATGAAAACGAAGCTATACCTAATAAATTCCCTGTAACCTACCTTACCCCTATATTGTCAACCAATGTCTGTTTTTTTTTTTAAATGGCGCTGTTTGTCGACAGAATTGTATTTGTGCTGCTTTTTCAGCCATGTTCTCCCCTTTTTTATCTCATTTTTTATTTGTTCTCAATTCATTTTATTCTTTATGCTCAATTAGTATTAAGCTTTAGTCATTTAAGTTTTTCATGCCCGAAACGCTTTGCGTAATAGTGGCTTTAGGCATTGTATGTACTAGCCCTATCTATAAATCCATCACTCTTTGTAAAATCTCTTGTATGTATGTACCTTAACTAAATAAACATTTGATTTGATTTGATTTGAATGGGCCTCCGACTTCTACATTCAAACTTAGTTTTGTTTTCATTAATTACCAGTCCCATATGGTGACACAGGTTTCCGAAATTGTCCAACACTGTTTGAACCTTTGAAATATCTTTGCCCTGAAACAAAATATCATTGGCATATATGATCGGAGTTACCCCATTTGAGTATCTCTCAGATGCTATCTTATTCATAAGTACATTAAACAGGGTGGGACTCAACACTCCTCCCTGAGGTGTGCCGAGTTCAAAAGACCTCACACCTGACATACAACCTTGATACCACACCTGAGCCTTCCTTTCGTAAAGATAATCCCCTAACCAGCACAATAATTTCCCTTTAACACCAAGACCAGCTAATTCATATAAAATAACCTCTTTGTTGGCTTTATCAAAAGCTCCTTGTAAATCAATAAAAATTCTATAATAATCATTTTCATTAGCTAGACATTTAATAATACAATCAGAGGTACTTTTTCCTTTGAGGAACCCAAACAAATTACTAGACAGCTGATCACCTATAAAAGTCTATTTAAAATGATCCTCTCCATCATTTTACAAAAACACGAGGTTAAAGACACAGGTCTGTACTTTCCATTGGCTTTAGGGATAGGGATGATCATAGCTTTTTTCCATTTACTGGGAATACTGCCCTCTTTATAACTAATATTAAAGAGGTCTAAAAGTGGGCTTTTCGTCATAATGGCAAGTTCATTAAGTATTTCATAAGTTACTCCATCCTCCCCAGGTGCGGTAGATTTCCCAACTTTAATCGCCGTTATTAGTTTTTCTCTGGTAATACCTGTGCAAGTGACATCACCACTGTTACCTGCTGTAAGTATAAAATCCTTTCTTAGATCTTTCCAAGAATCTAATGACTCTCTCGTTACAGCGGGTAATGAACTAAGTTTGGCAGCTTCCGCCCATTTATTTACGAGACCATTCGCAATTCCTTGAGGGTCAGGATGTGCAACAAAATTATGCTTTTTACCCCTTATTTTATTTACGTCTTGCCCGATTTCCTTCAAGTTTCTGTTACTCCCAACTTTCACTGCAAACTCCTGCCAATACTTGCTCCTAATTTTCTTTCTCTTCTCCCCACACAGCCTAGCAACTGCCAGTAAAGCAGTCTTCCCTTCCTCAGTCCTACCATTCCTATTCCAATCCCTGTGAGCTCTCCTCATTGTCAATGTCCACCCCTTAAGCATCTTGTCATGTGTATAATTTTCTTTTCTGGGGGGATGCCTTTTTATACTAGATGGTTTCCGGTTCAATGTTGCATTAAATACATCTACCTCCTTAATTAAATCTTCATAAAATGCTTCTGCCGAAACTGGCTTAAAAGTATCATACGAAGACTTAATATGGCCAACAAGACCCCTTAATTCTCCCTCATTAAACTTTAACCTTTTCCTCTAAAGGCAGGCATGCTTTTTATCTAGTTTAAGCTGTATTTGTAATGCAAAATGATCACTTAGCATTTCATCCACAGTAAGACAATTCCCCTCAATACCATCAGCATTTATCAAACAAGCATAATCTAATCTCCCTCCCCTCAAATGAGTAGGAGAGGGCTCGCCCAGCAGTTGAACATCTTCATGTTCCTGCAAAAACTGGTATCATCTGCAACCATTCCTATTTGCTTTACCCCTTGATCCTAAAGCTGGATGTCTGGCATTAAAATCCCCTACCACAAGTGTATCTTCAGAAAAGAAGGAATCTGGCAAGTATCTTAAATCAAGGGAGCTATCAGAGATGTATAGATTAATGAAATTTAACTCTCGGTCCTTTAATTGTATCCGCAAGCTAATACTTTCAATACCTCTATATCTCTGAGGAATTCCAGTTATCTCGGCAGGTATGGTACTTTTGACATAACATGAGACCCCCCCTAGTTCCTCCATCAGCATATAAGTGGAAACCTCTATAGCCATTTAGCCTCAGAATGCTACCATCCCTATCCCCAGTTTCCTGGAGTGCTACAATGTTAATATCCTCTCTAAGAGTATAATAGTGTACATCCACCGCTCTAGTTTTTAATCCATTAACGTTCCAAGATAATATTCTCACTTTACTTTCATCCATGATTAATAATAAAACTACCTTTGCCTTGTCCGTCACATTCCATGGTCGAGAGTACCTTAGAAACTTCCTTCCAACACCGTAACATTTTTTCTTTCTCCTCACTTTCACAACTACTACTAACATCGAAGGTAATATTATTCATATCTATTTTCTTTGTTATTTCTGTATACCGTTTTACTTTAACCGTTCTTTCAACATTTGTCACAACAGGAGGTTGAACACCGCTAACACTACTTTCAATGTCATTGTCATTTTGTATTTCTATATCTTGTGTTTTGTATAGTCCATGTTTACATGTTTTTTCTTTAATCTCATTAATTGCCTAGGTTGCCTAGCCTAGCCATACTCCCTTACTCCATTGTACCCCTGTAAGCCCCTTTTGTGTTTGTTTTGTACAGTATTGTGTATATATTTTTCCCTATTTTATAGCTTATTTCTACTTATTTCTGATTCTACAATCAGCTTTTTTTATGCAGTCAAGTATAGACCCAGAACTTAACCTCTTATCCACTATCTATGACAATAATCACTTTAATGATCTAAATTGCAGATATTTTGCAGCACATGATGTAAACAATGTATTAACTCATAATCACAATATCTCTGTAATCAATTTGAACGTTAGATCCCTAGGTAAACACTTCGATGATGTTAGTGCCTTGATTGAAACTATTGGCAACAAATTCTCTTTTATTATACTTACTGAAACATGGTTGAAAGAGGATACTACTCAACTCTTTAACATGCCTAACTACTCAGCAATTCACAACTGTCGTCAACTTCAGAAAGGTGGTGGCACTGCTCTTTACTACCACCAAGAACTAACATGCTTAAAAGAAATTAGAACTAGAGACTGCTATGGGGAGTATATCTTCGCCAGCTTCAGAGTCAAGGGTGCCGAGTCTGTCCTGTCTGTGGGTGCAGTCTATAGAATTCCCAACACTGATGTGTCTGTATTCAACTCAAACCTTAGAAATCTAATACTTGATAACAGACTGAACAAAAACCACCTAATTATCGCAGGGGACTTTAATATTGACCTCTGCGAGCCTGAACACCCTACTGCTGTTAGCTTCCTCAACTGTATGAATTCCTGCTTCCTCATACCCTTAATCACTAGACCTACTAGAATCACTGATAGCACTGCCACGACTCTAGATCACATCTGGACCAACATAACCTCTCCGCTTACTTCAGGTATAATCACCGATAGCACTACAGACCACTACCCCACATTTCTCTTAACTAACATTAGCAAACCACCTCTAGAAACAAGGGAGTTAAGCTTTAGGCTGCACAATGAAACTGCTATAAACAATTTTATAACTGCTGCTGATAATGTCAACTGGGAGTCCGAGTTAGGTAACATAGGGGACATCAACCTAGCTGTGCAATCTTTTCTACAAACAACTCTTAGCCTTTATAACACCCACTGTCCTAGGCTTACAAAACAAGTCACAAGCAAAAGGCTTAACAATCCTTGGCTTACAAAGGGAATACTGAAATCCATTAACAAAAAACACGACCTTGAGAAGAAGTATAGGTTAGGAATTGTCTCCAAAGAATTCTCAAAGAATTACTCATTATTGCTATCTAAGATAATTAGACGAGCCAAAACTAAATACTACGAAGATTAATTTTACTCAAATAAAGAGCAACATTAAACAAACTTGGAGCACAATTTCACAAATATTGGGATCAAAGAAATCTTTAAATAACAAACCGACTCTCCTGTCTAATAACGATGGTCAGCTTTCAGCCTCTGATTCTGCTATTGAGTTCAATAGGTTCTTCTCTTCCATTGGTTCATCCCTTGCAAATGATATTCCATCTTCCAGTACTGACATTAAGGACTATCTTACAGGTAACTATCCACAGTCTCTGTACCTAAAGCCTATTAACTCCACTGACGTCAATGAGATAATCCTTTCCCTTAAAACCAAGTCTGGTGCCCTTGAGGAGATACCAACTTTAATTTACAAAAAAGCCTCCAGATCTTTAGCCCCTGCTATTGCTTTGCTCTTCAACAAGTCACTTGAACTCCAAACCTTTCCAGGTATTCTAAAAAAAGCGAGAGTAACGCCTGTCCACAAATGTAGTGACCCCACAGATGTTAACAACTACAGACCTATATCAATCCTGCCAAACTTGTCAAAAATTTTTGAAAAACTTATATATAAGCAGCTTTACTCATATCTAGCCAAACTCAATATACTTAGCCCTTGCCAATATGGCTTCAGACCCAAAAAAAGCACTAACGATGCACTTATTAGTATGCTTAACTCGATTCATACAGCTCTTGATAAAAAGGAGTTCCCTGTTGGGTTATTTGTGGACCTGCGTAAAGCTTTTGATACTGTCAACCACCATAACCTTCTTCTTAAATTACATCATTATGGAGTCAGAGGACACTCCCTACAATACCTCGAGTCCTACCTTACTGACAGGCTCCAATATGTTTCTGTGAATAATACAATTTCTCCCACCCTACCCATCAACATTGGTGTTCCTCAGGGCAGCATACTTGGCCCTCTCCTCTTTCTCATCTACATTAATGACCTTCCAAATGCCTCCCAACACCTCAAACCAATTCTATTTGCTGACGACACAACCTTCATTTACTCCAGTCCTGACCCTCTTGCTCTAAATGCCACAGTAAATACTGAGCTAAATAAAGTCCATCTTTGGCTAACTGCCAACAAACTCACCCTTAACATTGACAAAACTTTCTATATTCTGTTTGGCAATAAATCCTCTAGTCATATAAATCTCAAAATAAACAATACCCAAATTTGTAACAAATTAGATGGCAAATTCCTTGGCATTCTCATTGACCACAAGCTGAATTTCCAGGGACACATTCTAAATATATCAAAAAAAGTTTCAAAAACTGTGGGCATTCTTTCTAAGATCAGATATTATGTACCACGCCCTGCCCTGGTGACTCTCTATTACTCCCTTATCTATCCTTATCTCAACTATGGTATTTGTGCTTGGGGTTCTACTACCCAAAATCACTTACGTCCTCTAATTACCCAACACAAAGCTGCTATTAGAACAATATCCAACTCTGGCCCCAGACATCACTCGGTACCCCTACTCAAATCTCAGAATATGTTAGATATTAAGTCTCTGCACATTCTCTCATGTGTATTATACATATATAAAACGCTAAACTATAATGCCAATCCTGATCTTAAAAGCTTCATAGAAGGTTGTAACAGAACCCATGAGCACCACACCAGAAATAAATACAGTTTTGATATTCCTAGAGTACGTCTTAATCAAACTAGAAATGCTCTGCAAATCAAGGGGCCCAGAATGTGGAATGACCTTCCCAACCATGTTAAAGACTGTACCTCTCTCACCCAGTTTAAGATAAAAACTAAACACTACCTAATAAATTCCCTGTAATCTACCTCACTCCTCTATTGTCAACCCATGTCTGTTATTTTCTTTTTTTTTTTTTTTTAATCAACACTGTTTGTCAACCTATTGTATTTGTGCTGCTTTTTCAGTCATGTTCCCCCTTTTTTTATCTTTATTTGTATTTGTTCTCAACACTTTTTATTCTTTATGCTCAATTAGTATTAAGTTCTAGATATTAATGTTTTTCTTGCCCGAAACGCATTGCGTAATAGTGGCTTTAGGCATTGTATGTACTAGCTCTATCTATATATCAATCCATTAATGTAACATCACTTGTATGTATATACCTTACCTGAATAAACATCTGAATCTGAATCTGATCTGAATCTAAATACTAGAAAGTGTATTCTCCTGACTATCCTCTATCATCGTTACGTCATGCACATCATTACTTTCTTCTACGCACGTTTCACTTTCCATTTCACGTCCTGTTTTACTTTCAATTACACGTCCTGTTTCACCACCATCTTCACCCCGTCTACCTTCATTAGCCAATTTTTCCAATGCCTCAAACCTCTTATCTAGTTTTTTTAATCAAAATCAAAATCAAAATGTTTATTTAGGTAAGGTACATACATAAAAGAGATTTTACAAAGAGTGATGGATTTATAGTTAGGGCTAGTACATACAATGCCTAAAGCCACTATTACGCAAAGCGTTTCGGGCATGAAAAACTTAAATGACTAAAGCTTAATACTAATTGAGCATAAAGAGCAAAATGAAAATATGGAATGAAAACATAGCTGAAAAAGCAGCACAAATACAATTCTGTCGACAAACAGCGCTCTTTAAAAAAAAAAAGACATTGGATGACATTAGAGGGGTAAGGTAGGTTACAGGGAATTTATTAGGTATAGCTTCGTTTTTATCTTAAACTGGTTGAGAGAGGTACAGTCTTTAACATGGTTGGGAAGGTCATTCCACAATCTGGGTCCCTTGATTTGTAGAGCATTTCTAGTTTGATTAAGTCGTACTCTAGGAATATCAAAACTATTTATTTCTGGTGTGGTGCTCATGGGTTCTGTTACAACCTTCTATGAAGCTTTTGAGGTCAGGATTGGCATTACAGTTTAGCGTTTTATATATGTATAATACACATGAGAGAATGTGCAGTGACTTAATGTCAAACATATTCAGAGATTTGAGTAGGGGTACCGAGTGATGTCTGGGGCCAGAGTTGGATATTGTCCTAATAGCAGCTTTGTGTTGAGTAATTAGAGGACGTAAATGATTTTGGGTAGTAGAACCCCAAGCACAAATACCATAGTTGAGATATGGATAGACGAGGGAGTAATAGAGAGTCACCAGGGCAGGGCGGGGTACATAATATCTGATCTTAGAAAGAATGCCAACAGTTTTTGAAACTTTTTTTGATATATTTAGAATGTGGCCCTGAAAATTCAGCATGTGGTCAATGAGAATGCCAAGGAATTTGCCATCTAATTTGTTACAAATTTGGGTATTGTTTATTTTGAGATTTATTTGATTAGAGGATTTATTGCCAAACTGAATATAGAAAGTTTTGTCAATGTTAAGGGTGAGTTTGTTGGCAGTTAGCCAAAGATGGACTTTATTTAGCTCAGTATTTACTGTGGCATTTAGAGCAAGGGGGTCAGGACTGGAGTAAATGAAGGTTGTGTCGTCAGCAAATAGAATTCGTTTGAGGTGTTGGGAGGCATTTGGAAGGTCATTAATGTAGATGAGAAAGAGGAGAGGGCCAAGTATGCTGCCCTGAGGAACACCAATGTTGATGGGTAGGGTGGGAGAAATTGAATTATTCACAGAAACATACTGGAGCCTGTCAGTAAGGTAGGATTTGAGGTATTGCAGGGAGTGTCCTCTGACTCCATAATGATGTAGTTTAAGAAGAAGGTTTTGGTGGTTGACAGTGTCAAAAGCCTTACGCAGGTCCACAAATAACCCAACAGGGAACTCATTTTTATCAAGAGCTGTATGAATCGAGTTAAGCATGCTAATAAGTGCATCGTTAGTGCTTTTTTGGGGTCTGAATCCATATTGGCAAGGGCTAAGTATATTGTGTTTGGCTAGATAAGAGTAAAGCTGCTTATAGATTAGTTTTTCAAAAATTTCTGACAAGTTTGGGAGGATTGATATAGGTCTGTAGTTGTTAACATCTGTGGGATCACCACATTTGTGGACAGGCGTTGCTCTCGCTTTTTAGAATATCTGGAAAGGTTTGGAGTTCAAGTGACTTGTTGAAGAGCAATGCAATAGCAGGGGCTAAAGATCTGGAGGCTTTTTTGTAAATTAAAGTTGGTATCTCCTCAAGGGCACTAGACTTGGTTTTAAGGGAAAGGATTATCTCATTGACGTCAGTGGAATTAATAGGCTTTAGGTACAGAGACTGTGGATAGTTACCTGTGAGATAGTCCTTAACGTCAGTACTGGAAGATGGAATATCATTTGCAAGGGATGACCCAATGGAAGAGAAGAACCTATTGAACTCAATAGCAGAATCTGAGGCTGAAAGCTGACCATCGTTATTGGAAAGGAGTGTTGGTTTGTTATTTAAAGTCTTCTTTGATCCCAATATTTGTGAAATTGTGCTCCAAGTTTTTTTAATGTTGCTCTTTATTTGGGTAAATTTATCTTCGTAGTATTTAGTTTTGGCTCGTCTAATTATCTTAGATAGCAATAATGAGTATTTCTTTGAGAATTCTTTGGAGACAATTCCTAACCTATACTTCTTCTCAAGGTCATGTTTTTTATTAATGGATTTAAGTATTCCCTTTGTAAGCCAGGGATTGTTAAGCCTTTTGGTTGTGACTTGTTTTGTAAGCATAGGACAGTGGGTGTTATAAAGACTAAGAGTTTTTTGAAGAAAAGATTGCACAGCTAGGTTGATGTCCCCTAGGTTACCTAACTCGGACTCCCAGTTGACATTAGCAGCAGCAGTTATAAAATTGTCTATAGCAGTTTCATTGTGCAGCCTAAAACTTAACTCCCTTGACTCTAGTGGTGGTTTGCTAATGTTAGTTAAGAGAAATGTGGGGTAATGGTCTGTAGTGCTATCGGTGATTATACCTGAAGTAAGCGGAGAGGTTATGTTTGTCCAGATGTGATCTAGAGTCGTGGCAGTACTATCAGTGATTCTAGTAGGTCTAGTGTTTAAAGGTATGAGGAAGCAGGAATTCATACAGTTGAGGAAGCTAACAGCAGTAGGATGTTCAGGCTCGCAGAGGTCAATATTAAAGTCCCCTGTGATTATTAGATGGTTTTAGTTCAGTCTGTTATCGAGTATTAGATTTCTAAGGTTTGAGTTGAATTCGGATACATCAGTGTTAGGAATTCTATAAACTGCACCCACAGTCAGGACAGACTCGGCACCCTTGACTCTGAAGCTGGCGAAGATATACTCCCCACAGCAGTCTCTAGTTCTAATTTCTTTTAAGCATGTTAGTTCTTGGTGGTAGTAAAGAGCAGTGCCACCATCTCTCTAAAGTTAACGACAGTTGTGAATTGCCGAGTAGTTAGGCATGTTAAAGAGTTGAGTAGTATCCTCTTTCAACCATGTTTCAGTAAGTATAATAAAAGAGAATTTGTTGTCAATAGTTTCAATCAAGGCACTAACATCATCGAAGTGTTTACCTAGGGATCTAACGTTCAAGTTGATTACAGAGATATTGTGATTATGAGTTAATACATTGTTTACATCATGTGCTGCAAAATATCTGCAATTTAGATCATTAAAGTGATGATTGTCATAGATAGTGGATAAGAGGTTTAGTTCTGGGTCTATACTTGTCTGCATAAAAAAGCTGATTGCAGGAAAACAAGGCAAGAAAGGCAAATTACAAAGTAGAATTAAGCTATAAAAGGGGGAAAAATTTATAAACAATACTGTACAGAACAAACACAAAATGAACAACAAAAGAAAAAAATGAGGTAGCTTACAGTTGGCTTACAGGGTTACAGTGGAGTAAGGGAGTATGGCAAGGCTAGGCAACCTAGGTAATAAATGAGATTAAAGAAAAAACATATAAACATGGACTATACAAAACAAAAGATATAGAAATACAAAACAAAGATATAAAGAAGACTATACAATACTAAAACAAATTGAGCAAAAAAAGAAAAAATGAGGTAGATTGCTTACAAGTCAGGTACACTGTAAGTAACAATTTGCAATTTGAGATACAGGCAAAGCCAGGGGTACAATGGAGTAAGGGAGCATGGCGAGGCTAGGCAACCTAGGTAATAAATGAAATCAAAGAAAAAGTTGAATAATAAACATAGGCAAATTTAAGCTAATGATTATTAACTATAAATAGTTCAGTTATGACTGTATAATTAATAAGACCTGAAGAACTATTTATGCACTCAATTAAATAATTTCAGTAAATGACTAGTTAAGAGTAAGTTAAAAATTAAGTCAAAAAATGAAACAAGGAGATTTAGGATACCTAGCCCGCACTAGGTGACAAGGGGGTTAATTAAGTTAATTCATTGAGAGTGATAATATGGTGAGACAAACCACATTGGGAGAGGAAAGTGTTGAGGTTCTCTTCATTAGCAATTGTAAACATTTTGCCCTCTGCGGTTTTTCTCACCTTTATCAGTCCATCTGTAACGAAGCACTGATGAATCGCATCTGGGTTTTGTTGACGGATTTGACGCAGGCGGTAGAAGAGTTGCTGTCTGTTCCTAGTCAAGCACTCGTTGATGTATAATCCCTTCCGTTGGGATGCAGCTGACCGGACAAGATGGGATTTCATGAACTGGGAAGTCAGCTTCAGGCGAATTTTCTGCTGGTTTTGACCTGATGGATTCTTTTTGCCTACTCTGTAGGCAGCAATAATGTCAGTTTTGTTTAGAATGACCTGCAATTTGTTTTTTATGAGAGCCTGAGCTATTTCGACACACTTTTCACCTTCATGTTCCACAGGTATATCTTGGGACGACACAATAACAGAGTCTAGCAGCTTTTGTTGGTCTTGTTCTTCCTGGGAGACGGAACGTTGGGCGGATAATGTACTGATACATGCAGTCATATTGCTGAGAGCTTCCTCCTGTTTTTTTTATGGCTTCATCAGTTTTCAGGAGACTGTTTTCCTCACGGAGATCATTCAAGTCATGCTGGAGTTGGTCTTGGCTAGTCTTTAAGTTTCTAATATCCTCGCGGAGGAGGGTTATTTCTTGTTGTTGATGTTGGAGATTCGCGCGGTTCGCTAGATTCTCATTTAGAAGACTCAAGATGATAGCATTTTGAGACTCGAGGACTAGGCACAACTTTTTGAACCACTGATTCTCGGTCCAGTTAGGGAAATCCGGTGAGGGACCGGAAGCTCGCTTGAATTGCGTAAACTGGGATGTTAGCGTGTTAATAGGAGAGGATTGAGAGGACACCGCTCCCTGGCTCAATGGGGAGGAGGGGAGCGCAGCACCGCCGCCGCGAACCCCAGAGCTTCCAGACGGAGAAACACGAATGTTGTTAGAGTTGGCCTGGATGGATGCCTTGTTAAGGGGTTTGTTGCCCTTATTTCCCTGCGCAGTCACATTTTTAGGAGACATGATTGGTTAGAATGGACTGGGGGTATACAATGTGAAGAAACTTGCGTCAGGCAGCGCGGTGGCAGGCAGCTTGCACTGGTACTCACAGCCGTAGAGGATTGTTTAGAAATTTGTTTGAGATGGAATGAGTTGATTTTGGTTGGTTACTTTGGTTTTGCTATAACATGCTTGGACTCCATGTACTTAGCTGCCTGTGGGTGGCGGTCTACATCATCTGGCGGTAGTTTAAGGGCTGAAATACAGCTTAGAGTGAGGAGCGTAGCGTGCACTCAACCGCGTCAGACGACAGACAAAACAAAAAAAAGATAGATACTCCAAAATTTGATTACCAACCTCAGAGGTGACCATATTGTCCTGAACCTTGTCCTCACAAGGTTTCAGTTTTCCCACTGGATGATGTACTTTCCCTAGGCTCGCCTTTATTTTCTCCGTCCCTTTTTCCCACACATTGATCATAGGGGCTGTCGTTGGCTTCCAGCTGTTTCCTCCATGTTCCTCTTGCACAATCTTTCCTTGCTGCGAGGATACATCTATCCTGCTTGTAGGACCCGTCCTAGTCTCTTTCAGATGAGGCTTCATGGGGCATAGAGAGGAACCAGCATTGTGGCTGCCTCGACAGTTGCAACAAAATGGGACGATTTTTTCACTTCTTTCAATCTTGACTCTACACTCTCGCAAGTCGTGTTTCTTCCCACAATACCGACACCTGGGGTCAAACTGGCATTTCCATGCCATATGTCCCCAACGTGAACACTTCATGCACAGTATGGGCTCCTCAATGTATTTTGCAACGTTCCTATAGCCTAGTCCTTGCACAAAAATTTTCTCCGGCGCCTCACCCTTTACCAAGGCAACAACCTGGCTTTGTTTGTCACCACGAACACTGTTTCTCTTTGCCCAGACAACATTATCATTGTTAAGAAGAAGACAGTCAGGATCTAAATAAGTTGGAAACTTGAAAACTATGATCTTTGTGTGCAACATTCCTTCTTCTGGAGGAACCATCACTACATTTTCAAAACCAACCGTCGTGAGGCATTCCACGGCCTGTTCAGTCCCAACAGTTATTTAGGGCCGGTGAAGACCCTCCTTGAAGAGTGGTTCGTATTCCAAACATTCTTTAGCCAGACGTACCGTCCACTCTAGCTTTTGGTGGAAATTCAATTGGCATGTTGTTTATTATTTCTCCATTTCTTTCTGTTCACTACTACTTCAAAAGGTCTGTTATCATCTTGTCTGTCCTCCTCACTACCACTTAGGCATACCGCCTCAGCCATTTCTTCGACGCTGTCAACAATCGAGAACAAATTCACAATATCCTGTATCACCACGTGCAAAAATGAAGAGTGTGGGGCAATACTTCACCTCCCACCAAGCAGCGGA
Source organism: Procambarus clarkii (assembly GCF_040958095.1). NCBI lineage: Eukaryota > Metazoa > Arthropoda > Malacostraca > Decapoda > Cambaridae > Procambarus > Procambarus clarkii. The sequence continues at coordinate 34,384,965 of NC_091197.1, read as the reverse complement.
CGCCAAGAGCGCCAACCTTGCGACCGCACACGACCGTGGCCCGGACACAACTCTCTGCCATATATGAATAACATAAATAGTTTAAGATAAAAACTAAACACTACCTAATAAATTCCCTGTAACCTACCTCACTCTTCTATTGTCAACCCATGTCTGTATTTTTTTTTTTTTTTTTTAATCAACACTGTTTGTCAACCTATTGTATTTGTGCTGCTTTTTCAGTCATGTTCCCCTTTTTTTTTATCTTTATTTGTATTTGTTCTCAACACTTTTTATTCTTTATGCTCAATTAGTATTAAGTTCTAGATATTAATGTTTTTCTTGCCCGAAACGCATTGCGTAATAGTGGCTTTAGGCATTGTATGTACTAGCTCTATCTATATATCAATCCATTAATGTAACATCACTTGTATGTATGTATGTACCTTACCTGAATAAACATATTTATTTATTTATTTATTAAATTATCAAACCTTAGAAACCTAATACTTGATAACAGACTGAACAAAAACCACCTAATTATCGCAGGGGACTTTAATATTGACCTCTGCGAGCCAGAACACCCTACTGCTGTTAGCTTCCTCAACTGTATGAATTCCTGCCTCCTCATACCCTTAATCACTAGACCTACTAGAATCACTGATAGCACTGCCACGACTCTAGATCACATCTGGACCAACATAACCTCTCCGCTTACTTCAGGTATAATCACCGATAGCACTACAGACCACTACCCCACATTTCTCTTAACTAACATTAGCAAACCACCTCTAGAAACAAGGGAGTTAAGCTTTAGGCTGCACAATGAAACTGCTATAAACAATTTTATAACTGCTGCTGATAATGTCAACTGGGAGTCCGAGTTAGGTAACATAGGGGACATCAACCTAGCAGTGCAATCTTTTCTACAAACAACTCTTAGCCTTTATAACACCCACTGTCCTAGGCTTACAAAACAAGTCACCAGCAAAAGGCTTAACAATCCTTGGCTTACAAAGGGAATACTGAAATCCATTAACAAAAAACACGACCTTGAGAAGAAGTATAGGTTAGGAATTGTCTCCAAAGAATTCTCAAAGAATTACTCATTATTGCTATCTAAGATAATCAGACGAGCCAAAACTAAATACTACGAAGATAAATTTACTCAAATAAAGAGCAACATTAAACAAACTTGGAGCACAATTTCACAAATATTGGGATCAAAGAAATCTTTAAATAACAAACCGACTCTCCTGTCTAATAACAATGGTCAGCTTTCAGCCTCTGATTCTGCTATTGAGTTCAATAGGTTCTTCTCTTCCATTGGTTCATCCCTTGCAAATGATATTCCATCTTCCAGTACTGACATTAAGGACTATCTTACAGTTAACTATCCACAGTCTCTGTACCTAAAGCCTATTAACTCCACTGACGTCAATGAGATAATCCTTTCCCTTAAAACCAAGTCTGGTGCCCTTGAGGAGATACCAACTTTAATTTACAAAAAAGCCTCCAGATCTTTAGCCCCTGCTATTGCTTTGCTCTTCAACAAGTCACTTGAACTCCAAACCTTTCCAGATATTCTAAAAAAAAGCGAGAGTAACGCCTGTCCACAAATGTGGTGACCCCACAGATGTTAACAACTACAGACCTATATCAATCCTGCCAAACTTGTCAAAAAATTTTGAAAAACTTATATACAAGCAGCTTTACTCATATCTAGCCAAACTCAATATACTTAGCCCTTGCCAATATGGCTTCAGACCCAAAAAAAGCACTAACGATGCACTTATTAGTATGCTTAACTCGATTCATACAGCTCTTGATAAAAAGGAGTTCCCTGTTGGGTTATTTGTGGACCTGCGTAAAGCTTTTGATACTGTCAACCACCATAACCTTCTTCTTAAATTACATCATTATGGAGTCAGAGGACACTCCCTACAATACCTCGAGTCCTACCTTACTGACAGGCTCCAATATGTTTCTGTGAATAATACAATTTCTCCCACCCTACCCATCAACATTGGTGTTCCTCAGGGCAGCATACTTGGCCCTCTCCTCTTTCTCATCTACATTAATGACCTTCCAAATGCCTCCCAACACCTCAAACCAATACTATTTGCTGACGACACAACCTTCATTTACTCCAGTCCTGACCCTCTTGCTTTAAATGCCACAGTAAATACTGAGCTAAATAAAGTCCATCTTTGGCTAACTGCCAACAAACTCACCCTTAACATTGACAAAACCTTCTATATTCTGTTTGGCAATAAATCCTCTAGTCTTATAAATCTCAAAATAAACAATACCCAAATTTGTAACAAATTAGATGGCAAATTCCTTGGCATTCTCATTGACCACAAGCTGAATTTCCAGGGACACATTCTAAATATATCAAAAAAAGTTTCAAAAACTGTGGGCATTCTTTCTAAGATCAGATATTATGTACCACGCCCTGCCCTGGTGACTCTCTATTACTCCCTTATCTATCCTTATCTCAACTATGGTATTTGGGCTTGGGGTTCTACTACCCAAAATCACTTACGTCCTCTAATTACCCAACACAAAGCCGCTATTAGAACAATATCCAACTCTGGCCCCAGACATCACTCGGTACCCCTACTCAAATCTCTTAATATGTTAGATATTAAGTCACTGCACATTCTCTCATGTGTATTATACATATATAAAACGCTAAACTATAATGCCAATCCTGATCTTAAAAGCTTCATAGAAGGTTGTAACAGAACCCATGAGCACCACACCAGAAATAAATACAGTTTTGATATTCCTAGAGTACGTCTTAATCTAACTAGAAATGCTCTGCAAATCAAGGGGCCCAGAATGTGGAATGACCTTCCCAACCATGTTAAAGACTGTACCTCTCTCAACCAGTTTAAGATAAAAACTAAACACTACCTAATAAATTCCCTGTAATCTACCTCACTCCTCTATTGTCAACCCATGTCTGTTATTTTCTTTCTTTTTTTTTTTTTTTTTTTTTTTTAATCAACACTGTTTGTCAACCTATTGTATTTGTGCTGCTTTTTCAGTCATGTTCCCCCTTTTTTTTTATCTTTATTTGTATTTGTTCTCAACATCTTTTATTCTTTATGCTCAATTAGTATTAAGTTCTAGATATTAATGTTTTTCTTGCCCGAAACGCATTGCGTAATAGTGGCTTTAGGCATTGTGTGTACTAGCTCTATCTATATATCAATCCATTAATGTAACATCACTTGTATGTATATACCTTACCTGAATAAACATCTGAATCTGAATCTGAAATAATCACTAAAGATGATTATTGACTTGCCAAATGTCTCTAACATTCTTAAACCTATATTATTTACTGACGATACTACCTTTATCTATTCTGACCACAACACCCCCCCCCCCCCCACAAACACACACTAGCTCCTAGAGTGTAACACTGTAAAAGTGTTTGGTTTAGTTTATTTAAAATATATATAGAATATGAGCCAGAGACAAGAATTTGAGAAGGCGCCAGTTTGTCCACCGGAAAGTCACACCTCTAAGAGTTAATGACCCCAAGTGACCTGAGGTCAGATCATGCGAATTTCACCTTACTTCTACTAATCTTATAATTGTAGCCGGTTAGCCTTCAAACATGCCGACGTTTAAGGAGTGGCTTGGTAGAGAGCCGGAGGCTATCTACTTGTGGGCAGAGTTAGCTACTAGGTTCCTCAATATATACTCGGAGAGATATCGATTCGAGAGGATTAACAAGACAGAAGACCAGGCAGCAGAGCAGGAGGACAACAGCCGAGACAGGCTGTCGGTCGGACGGGGGTGAAGCTGCCTGACAGCTGCAGACTCCCCCCCCCCCCCCTCTCAATCCAGCTATAGGCAGGCACTTGGTGAGTTGAACATTAAGGTGACTTGGTCGTGTTTACATATGTGGTGTGATGATCAGGGGCAGTCAGTTGTAGTGTTCTCAGATTCTCGGAGGATGACTCACTTTACATATATATATCTTGAACATTGCTTAAATTATGATACTTAGTATGTGAAATATAATTGAATTTATTATTTAAATTGCCTTTAACTGTGTCCCCTATGTTTGGAGTTGATACATGGTAATAACATCTTTTGAGAATATTGTGATACAGACAAGTTCCATGCCTTGTCTTGTATATAATGGTCTTGAATGGATGGTGGCAGCATTTCGTCTTCTACTATCTACTCTTCTACTTCTACTTTCTACTCTTCTACTTCTACCTATCTACACCTCTCCCCCCACCCCTCTCTAAACTCTCACTTTCAGCTAATGACCCTCCTTGCTCCTCCCACCTCCCTACCTCTCACCCCAAACCCTCACTAATTACTTCACTATTCATTTCTTTCCTTTCGTGTCTCATACGTTTGTGGCAGTCAAATGTGTTCTAGAGTTCTCTCTGGAGTTTTTGGGTAGCTGATCAAGTTACGGCGCCTTGTAGTCTTAGCACCTAGGTAGTCAAATACCTAGGTTACAAGGTGTTGAACGAGAGAGGTTGCCTTAGGAACTCTGGGAGTGCTCTAGAATAGTTAGCTAACTGGGGACGGGATAACGGACTAGAGAGAGCTGTTTCCCCCGGCCTAGTTACCTAACTGGGGGGTGGAATAATGGACAAGATAGAGCTATTTCCCCCACCCCCCCGTTACAATGTTGGCAGCGGTGTTGAACAATGTTTATGGTAGTGTTCATTTAACATTGTTCAGTCCCACGTGTCTTTTGCCGCTCAGGCGCTATCAGGGAGATCTTGACAGGTGTTTAATATTCGCGTTTTAGCGAGTTTTTTTTAGTTTAGGAGATAGTGATTCTCTGGCGTGGTGTTTTAGTGATTTTGTGAGTTTTGTGGTGTTCAGGGAATGTTCACCAGAACTTGCGAGTGTAGTGATTTATGTAAGTGATAAGATTTGGTGATTTGGGGACTTAGCGGTTGGTGGTAGTAGAGCTCAGCTGAGTGTGACAGGTGACCTCGCATGTCCCAGGGGGACACCCAGCCACTGCTGGTCTCCAGGTCAGTTGGGGAGTGGCAGGTGTAGTTCTTAAGTAGTTTTAAGTGGTGGTTCTGCTCAGATTATTGCGATCGACTGTTTTACTCTATTAGAACGCAACAACCCGAGGTGTACTGGTTTTGTACAGCATGCTAGGGGGAGGCTTAGTATGTCAGTAGACTTCACGTTGGGGACGCTCGACGTTAGATAGTCTGGTCACAGGGGTGGCAACAGTTTTGAGTTGTTGACCGGCGGAGAATCTAGGGAAACACTTTGGGTCACATAGGTGGCTGTAGGTTAAGGGTGGGAGTAACGGATATTTAAGTACTTAAGATTAAGAACGGTACAGTTAAGTTAGGCTAGTGTTTGGTCTATTAGTATTTATAATTTTGGGGAGATTCGTTTAGTGACAAATTAAAAGTAGTGACGACCTTATTCTCTCTTCTCTAACTTTACTCTAGTACTGTTTTATGTTCCACCAAGTCAGTATCATTCAGTATTAATTGGACTATTTTAAACATTTGAGTGTAGTCGTTGCCAGGAGGATTGCAGTATGACTGGACTGTGTAACCCTATACAAACTACAGGGTCACACAACATTTTGGGAGCACGGTATTGTTGCCTTTCTGTTCATTCACAGGTGGGAGCCAGAAGAGAGGAGAGACGCATATACAGAAGAGAGAGACGGCTGCTGTGTACCACACTCAGGGGCGGTTATCACCACCTCGACGACCAGCCCACTACCTGGAGGTCATGGCTCCACCACCACCACCACCCCGGGGTACCACAAGATGCAGCCCTCTCGGTCAGTCAACATTGGTCTACCCAGTGGACCCCAGAACGGACGGACCCCAAGACGGACGAACCCCAGTGGACCCCAAGACGGACGGACCCCCAGTGGACCCCAGGTCGTTCTGCAGACGACCCCAGACGACCCAGTAAAGATGGAAGAGGAACAACAATGACTCCAGTCTGTCCCACCAACATCGGTCTACCCAGGATGGACCCCAGGACGGACAGACCCCAATGGACCCCAGGTCGCTTGTCAAAGACCTATGGGAGGAGGAAGAGAGAAGAAAGAAGAGAGAAGAAAGAAGAAGATAAGACCAAGCTGAGTGAGACACGATGCCTAGTGTCCCTTGCTGGTGTCAGCATCATTGCATGGAGCGTAATTGCAAGACAGGATCGTTTGCCTTAACTGGCCGCCCCTCCTGCAAGCATGTTGCTCTGTTGAGTGATTCTTCCTGTGTCGTGCGGACTTGATGTGGCTGTCAGAAGTGGCTCTCTGAAGGAGGCGTGCTGGAGCAACAGGGAGGAGAAGAGTAGGATGGGATTTCTATGTTGGCAACTATTATTTGGAGGTCTCGAACCTTGTAGTCCCCATAGCTGTGAAGAACCCCAATATACGTCTCTCATGGTGACTGACGTAGGGCCAATTACAGTTCAGCTGGGACAACCGAATTCCACGGTCCTGTGCGCAGTTCAAGTAGTAACGGCTTCCTGGTTGACCAAGGGTTGTTGTGCATTAACGACGGAGAAGCGACGGAGGCAGTTGTGTTGAAGAAATGTGGTACAGGATTATCTACAAGATCAAGCAGTGACGTCGCCCAGCCAGAGACAATGGACGTCTGTCTACATATTTCATTTTTTAGAGTAGGATGATGTATATTTGTTTAGCTAGGATGTATTTTTTTATTTCTTTAATAAAGTTGTTGCACACAGCTAGCTTGCTTTAGCAGTGTTGCAAAAACTTTATTTCGGGGAGAAGGGGAGATGTAACACTGTAAAAGTGTTTGGTTTAGTTTAGTTAAAATATATATAGAATATGAGCCAGAGACAAGAATTTGAGAAGGCGCCAGTTTGTCCACCGGAAAGTCACACCTCTAAGAGTTAATGACCCCAAGTGACCTGAGGTCAGATCATGCGAATTTCACCTTACTTCTACTAATCTTATAATTGTAGCCGGTTAGCCTTCAAACATGCCGACGTTTAAGGAGTGGCTTGGTAGAGAGCCGGAGGCGATCTACTTGTGGGCAGAGTTAGCTACTAGGTTCCTCAATATATACTCGGAGAGCTATCGATTCGAGAAGATTAACAAGACAAAAGACCAGGCAGCAGAGCAGGAGGACAACAGCCGAGACAGGCTGTCGGTCGGACGGGGGTGAAGCTGCCTGACAGCTGCAGACTCCCCCCCCCCCTCTCAATCCAGCTATAGGCAGGCACTTGGTGAGTTGAACATTAAGGTGACTTGGTCGTGTTTACATATGTGGTGTGATGATCAGGGGCAGTCAGTTGTAGTGTTCTCAGATTCTTGGAGGATGACTCACTTTACATATATATATCTTGAACATTGCTTAAATAATGATACTTAGTATGTGAAATATAATTGAATTTATTATTTAAATTGCCTTTAACTGTGTCCCCTATGTTTGGAGTTGGTATATGGTAATAACATCTTTTGAGAATATTGTGATACAGACAAGTTCCATTCCTTGTCTTGTATATAATGGTCTTGAATGGATGGTGGCAGCATTTCGTCTTCTACTATCTACTCTTCTACTTCTACTTTCTACTCTTCTACTTCTACCTATCTACACCTCTCCCCCCACCCTCACTAAACTCTCACTTTCAGCTAATGACCCTCTTCGCTCCTCCCACCTCCCTACCTCTCACCACAAACCCTCACTAAATACTTCACTATTCATTTCTTTCCTTTCGTGTCTCTTATACGTTTGTGGCAGTCAAATGTGTTCTAGAGTTCTCTCTGGAGTTTTTGGGTAGCTGATCAAGTTACGGCGCCTTGTAGTCTTAGCACCTAGGTAGTCAAATACCTAGGTTACAAGGTGTTGAACGAGAGAGGTTGCCTTAGGAACTCTGGGAGTGCTCTAGAATAGTTAGCTAACTGGGGACGGGATAACGGACTAGAGAGAGCTGTTTCCCCTAGCCTAGTTAGCTAACTGGGGGGTGGAATAATGGACAAGATAGAACTATTTCCCCCACCCCCCGTTACAAGAGGGGGTCTAGTAGCTGAGTGGACAGCGCGCAGAACTCGTAATTCTGTGGCCCGGGTTCGATTCCCGGACCAGGCAGAAACAAATGAGCAACGTTTCTTTCACCCTGAATACCCCTGTTACCTAGCTGTAAATAGGTACCTCGGAGTTAAACAGCTGTTACGGAGCTGCTTCCCAGATGTGTGTGTGTGTGTGTGAAGAAAAAAAATAATTAGTAGTTAGTAACAGTTGAGTGATTGACAGTTGAGAGGCGGGCAGAAAGAGCAGAGCTCAAGCCCCGCAAGCACAACTAGGTGAATACTAAATAATATTGTCAACAGCGAATTAAAAATAGTCCACTCGTGGATGTCAACCAACAAACTGACACTAAACACAGAAAAAACTTCTAAATTTTATTTGGTAGTAAATTATCAAATCAGATTAACTTTATATAGACAATGATAACATTACCAATGTCTGTCTTCAGACAAGACACAGACCCTCTGTTATGTCCCTAAACATACTAAACATACACTCACTCCACACATTCTCATGTGTTATCTACATGTACAAAACGTTGTTCCTAAATGCTAATTTTGATCTGAAACTTTCCTGGATAGATGGAATAGAACCCATGAACACCACACTAGAAATAAATATATCATTGATATCTCCAGAGTCAGACTAAATCTGTGCAAACACTCCATGCAAATAAAAGGGCCCAGCCTTTGGAACTCACTCCAAAAAATTAAAATTGATGAATTAAAAAATTGGCCAACCTGGCCTGTTCAAAAGTAAAACCAAAAAGTACCGAATTTCATTCTTATAGTTCCCTACCTTGTGCTTCAAACTCCCACTGTATCTTGTCCTACCCACTTCCCCAATATTAGTACTTAAGACATGCATCTTCACCAGTGTAATCACCTCTGTCAACTTTGTGGTTATTTGTTGATATAAAACCTTGCTACAATGTACTCTTTCATCTTACCTGATATGTTAGATTAAGGACTTGCCAGGAACACTGTGCTTGTTAGTGGCTGGAGAGGGACAGAGAGATCGAGATCTTAAGTATATTTCCCTATAAAATCTTAAACAATATTTACAGTTGAGTATTTTTATTTATTTATTTATTTATTTATTTATTTATTTATTTATATACAAGAAGGTACATTGGGTTTGTGAGAATACATAGCATAGTACAGTATTTACAATCTTGTAAAGCCACTCGTACACACAGCGTTTCGGGCAGGTCCTTAATCCAACAGATAATTTTAAGTAGGTAAATTCTAGCAGATTTAATAAAATGATAACAAATACATTGCAAGAAAAAAATGAGATGCGAGAGATTAGTAAGTATATTAAAGCACATTGGTATATTAAAGCTCTGATTGAATACATTGAGAACTTGATTGGTAATTTAAACAAGATTAATAGACACCAGACAGCAGATTGATAGCACATATAAGAAGACAGCAATGATCACAATGGTAAAGATGTTCGGATTGGGTACATAAAGATTGGGAGATTGGGTAGCAATAGATAGAGTACAATTTTAAAGCAAAAGGTAAAAAACTATGAAGATGAAATTAGGTACTTTTTAGTTTTGTTTTTGAATGACGCAAAGTTGGACAGCTTTTCAATTCAATAGGGAGTGAATTCCATAGACTGGGTTCCTTTATTTGCATAGAGTGTTTACACAGATTAAGTTTGACTCTGGGGATATCAAAGAGATATTTATTTCTGGTGTGGTGATAATGGGTCCTATTACATCTGTCCAGGGAGAGTTTCAGAGCAGGATTTGCATTTAAGAGCAGGGTTTTGTAAATATAGTTGACACAAGAGAATTTGTGAAGTGAGATTATGTTTAGCATGTTTACGGAGTTAAACAAGGGGCTGAGTGTTGTCTGAAAGCAGAATTTGTTATTAGTCTGATTGCAAATTTTTGCTGGGTGATGATGGACTTGAGGTGGTTTGCAGTGGTTGAACCCCATGCACAGATACCATAATTAAGATAGGGATAGATTAGTGCATAATATAGAGAGATGAGAGCGGAGTTAGGTACATAATATCTGATTTTGGTGAGTATACCAACTGTTTTAGAGACTTTCTTAGTTATGTGTTATATGTGGGTACTGAAGTTGAGTCTCTTGTCTAGGAATAGGCCGAGAAACTTTCCATCATTTTTATTGCTAATTGTAGATTTGCTTCCAAATAAGATGTAGTAGGTCTTTTCTGTGTTAAGTGTTAGTTTGTTAGTTGACATCCATAAGTGGACTTTTTTTAGTTCATTATTAACAACATTATTTAGTGCATGTGGGTTGGGGTTAGAGTAGATGAGGGTAGTATCTTCAGCAAACAAAATAGGTTTCAGAATGTTACAAACATTAGGCAGATCATTGATGTATATAAGAAATAGGAGAGGTCCCAAGATGCTGCCCTGTGGCACTCCAACGGTTATTGGGAGAGGTTATATTATTGGTGGCTACACATTGGTGTCTATCACTAAGATAGGATTGGATATAGTCCAGTGCATGGCCTCGGATTCCATAATGATGGAGTTTACGCAATTTGTGATTTGTTTGTGATTAACAGTATCTGTTGTGATTAACAGGCCTTTCTCAGGTCAATGAAGAGTCCAATCGGAAACTCGTTTTTGTCAAGGGCTGAGTAAACTATATCAAGGAGACTAATAATTGCATCGTTTTTACTCTTTTTGGGAGCGGAAGCCAAACTGACAGGTGCTAAGAATGTCGAATTTTACGAGATAGGAGTAGAGCTGTTTATAGATAATTTCTGGGGGGAACCCCGTCGGCTCCCCGGAGCTATCCCAGGCTGATATGCTAATGTCAGACTTTGGCATCAGTCATGTGTATGGAGTTCTTAGGCCTACCGGGGACCACGGCCAGAACCGGGCCCCCTCAGAGAGGCAAGGGGAGCAATGGCCTATAGAAGCCCCCGTGTGGTTGGAAGCATTCTATGTCTGCCATCGACCGGAACAGGCACCCAGAAAGGTAAGCGCCTCAAAACAAACCCCTATTCTGGTTAAAATTGCTACCAAAAGCCGAACTAGTGGATAGAACTCCCCAACAGAAAACAAGCAAACTAGTGTGACGTCATACACTGCCGCGCCGCTGTCTGCGCAGCTCCTCCCTCCCCGGGAGGGGGAAGGGGGAGCCCCAGACCCTCCACGCCGGCTACCCACACCTCAGTTCTTGAGGTTGATGCTAGAGGCGATGGTCGTGTGCTCTGGCTCCGGTGTCGCTACTGCACTGTGCTTTGCGTGTGGTGTTTGTTTTGTGGGTGCGAGAGCCAGGAGTTATCTTCAGTACTCGGGCTGCATGCGCCTAGGGCTGCCTTCCCTAGGTGCCCTGTAAGTACTGCCCGTGGGGCTTGGGGCCACCTTCCACAGGCTCCTCGGGGTCTGCCTCTGCTGGTCCGTTTTACCTTTCGGTTTTTCGGCCGCCTGTTGGGCTCTTGGGTGTTCTGTTCTCCCTTGTTACCGGCAGGTAAGAGGCAGTTTGCACTGGTAGGGGCACAGGGTGCTGCACAGCTTGTATTCCCGACATAGCGGCCGGCTCTGTTCCTTGGGGTTCGCTGTCCTCTTGCGGGGTTTTGTTTTTCTTTTTGCCTGGTGGGGGGTTCTGTCATTTTATTCAGTTTGTTTTTGCCCTTCCACTGTTCTCCTCGGTGGCGCCCCCTGCTAGGTCCCCGTGAGTGTACACGTCCCTGGGGTTCAGCTATAGAAGTTTGCTTGATAGTTTTGGGCGCCGGTTTGCAGCGCCCTGCCTGGGACTACCTGAGCGCGAGTCCTCTTAAAGTAAATGCTCAGGACCCTGGGAATCCCCTAGGGGGCACGTGGGTCCGATGGATGTGACCCCGGAGTCCCCACTCGCTGTGTGCGAGTTTGAGGGTTGCTCGGTTCCCTTGTCTCAGGGTGACCCTTATTGTTTTTGCCTCTACCACGCTGCCTGTTGGGTCGGTGATACTTTCGACCCTGAGTTCTGTGAGTGTTGCTGCTTGCTTGTGACTCAATTTACTCAATCCTCTGATGATTCTCTTCGGGTACAGGCGGTGCGTGCGTTGCAGTCTAGGTTTCGTCTGTTGCAACGTGCTCGGTTGGTTGCTCACCTGGATGCCCCAGGGCTGCCCCGCTTTGCTTTTCGAGACCCGGACTTAGGGGTGGGGGTCGCTTCGATCCTGGTTCAGTCCGCACCTCCTCGTCCTTCCCATTCTGTTCGTTCTGGTCCCCCCCCCCTGCTTCCGGCCCCGAAGCGTCTGAGGGTTTTGGGGTCGGAGCAGGGGTTACTTGATCTTGAGACTCGTGCAGCTTCGGGGGGGTGCCCCTTCCGGGGGGGCCGGCAGAGGCATTCGAGTCTTGTCTCCCGGCCGAAGCTTCTGGGTCTGACCAGTGGGCCCCCCTTCCTCCAGCTTTTCCGGCTGCTCCGTCCTTGTCTTGTGGGGTCGGGGCTTGGGGAGAGGACTCGGTCTCGGGTCCTGTGGTGAAGGACCTCGAGGCTGGGGAGGGGATGACTTGTGGGCCTTGGGCACCACTGGACCCCACCTGGGTTTTTCTTCCCTCTGAGCGGGGCTTATTGTTACAAGGAGTGGGGTTTTCTTTTCCTCCCCTCTGCGTACGAGTTGGATTTGGTGTCGGCCCCTCCCCGGGTTCGGTTCCGTGTTCCCCCGGGTACGTCGGTTCTGTCCTTCCGGAGGTTTTCGGCTTATCGCATCCAACCTGGTGTGGTGTGAGCGGCCTTTGCAGCTTACCTCCTGCGTAACCCGGTTTATGCCTCAGAAATGGATCCGTTCGAATTCAGGTTTGGGACTTCGTTCCCTTTCTGGCTCCGTTACGAGGTTCCGGAGTCGTCCTGGCTAGCAGACTGTCCCTTGTTTGTTCTGGATTCCTGGCATTCCAGGAATGGCGGGAAGCTTCCACGGTGCTTCAGATTTTCCTGGGGGGCGAGCTTGAGTATCTGAATGAGTGCTTGTTTGCTCCTGCCCTTCCCCGCGATGTGGGCGTTATTCAGCTCCATGTGCAGGTTCCCACCCTTTCGGCGGCGCTTGTTGCGGAGGACTTGCGTGCCCAGGGCCTTTTGGCTTCGGCCTGGCGGTTCTTTTCCCTCCTGGAGCTGTCCTCGGATTGGCTCGTGGAGGATGTGAAGACGCTTGGGTCCGTCCCGGGATCCGGCACCTTGTCCTCGGCTGCGCGTTCGTCGGCTGCCTTGTTGAAGCTGTTCACGCCGATTTTGCGGGATGCGGTTTCCCTGTTTTATGCTTCCCGTCTCGCGTGTCGGCAGACGGTGCTGGGTTCCTTCGTGGAATCTGCTTGGGCTCTGGCTCTTAGGTGTTCTTCACCTTTTTGTCCTCTTCTGTTTGAGGAATCGGCTGTGGCGCAGTTTATTCAGGCTGCGTCGGCGGCTTGTCGTCCGATGTCGGACTTGTTGGTTTTCCGGGGGTCCCGGGGTGGGTCTTCCCGGAAGGGTCGTGCCAGGGCTCGAGGTTCCTCTCGTCGTGGTAGGCCTCTGGTGTCAGGTTCGGGTTTGGCTCCTCCTACGGACCCTCCCTCGTCTGGTTGGCGCGGTGTTCGCTCTGTGCGGGGTTCTGGGTCTCGTAAGGGTCGCCGGCCCTTTCGCGGTTTGCCCCATTGACAGGGGTGATGGTGGAGCGGCTTGCATTGTTCGCCCATGCCTGGTCCCACGATTCGTGGGCCTTTTGGGTCATGTCTCGCGGCCTGCGGTGGCGTTGGGTGGCCCCTCCCCCCTTGGGGGGTCGGGGCTGGCAGGGCTGGTTTCTTCCCCTGCGCTCTGTCGAGTCGTCTTGGAGTGGGTACGTTTGGGCGTCGTCGAAACGACGTCGTCCCTCAGATGGGTTTCCCGTCTGTTTCCGGTTCCGAAACGGGACTGCGCGGACCTGCAGTTCATTCTGGACTTGTCCCATCTGAACCCCTAGGATCATTGCCCCTCCATTCGGATGACTACCCTGTCTCAGGTTTGGCTCCTCCTGGAGCCGGGCGCTTGGATGGTGTCCCTGGACCTCTGGGACGCTTATTGGCATGTCTCGATTCATCCAAGGTTCAGGGACTGGCTCGGTTTTGTTGTTGGGCGTCTGAGTTACCGCTTTCGTTATTTCCCATTCGGGTTGAACCTGGCACCTCGCGTGTTCACGCGCCTTACACGGGTTGTGGTGGCTCGTTTGCGTCTCCTAGGTGTTCAGGTGTTGGCCTACCTCGACGACTGGCTGGTTTGGGCTCCCAGCTGGTCAGCTTGCTTGCTAGCCAGGGATTTGGTTCTTTCCCAGCTCGCCGGGTTCGGGTTCTTGGTGAACTGGAGGAAGTCCCATCTGGTTCCCTCTCAGGTTCGGACTTGGCTGGGTATCGTTTGGGACTCTCGAACTGCCTCCTTGTCTCTCCCTCCGGAGTCTCTCCTGTGGCTGTGGTCCCGCCTTCGTCTGTTTCTGGAGGGCCCTCGGGTCACCCGGCTGTTGCTCGAGGGGCTGTGTGGGAGCCTGAACTTCACAATGGAGGTCTACCCGCCGGGTCGGGTTTGGCTTCGACAGCTGTTCTGGTTCCTTCGGGGTCCCCCCTTCCGCCTCTCTCGTGATCGCAGAGTTCGACCCCTGGGGGCCTTGCCTCGGTTGCTGCGTCACCGACTTCCTCTTCGGGTTTTTCGGGGTTCAGTGCCTTGGCGCTTACCTGAGCCCTCGCTCGATGTGTACACGGATGCGTCGTCTCTCGGCTAGGGTTTTGTGACCAGTGTTCACCAGGCCGGCCAGGGGCGTTGGGATCTGTCCTTCCGTCGAGCTCACAGCACGGTGCGGGAGTTCGCGGCAGTGTGGTTTGCTCTGGGGAGGATTCGGGTGGTCCGCGGATCGACGATTCGGCTCCATTCGGACTGCTCTCCGGTGGTTCATTGCCTGAACCGCGGGGGTTCGATGCGGTCCTTGTCTCTTTGGGGTTGGTCGCTTCAGGTGACTCATCTGCTGAGTTCTCGGGGTTTGGCTCTCCTGGCGGTTCACTTACAGGGCATGTCCAACGTCTTGGCTGACGCCCTGTCTCGCTTCGTTCCCCGTTCCACGGAGTAGACGGTCGACGACGAGTCTTTCCATTGGCTTTGCCAGACGTTCGGATGCCCCGAGGTGGACCTCTTCGCGTCGGCGTGGTCGCGGCATCTTCCCGTTTATGCGGCGCCCTTCCCCGATCGCGAGGCCGTCGGGGTTAACGCCTTTCGGCTAGACTGGTCGAGGTGGGGGTTCCTGTACCTCTTTCCCCCAGTTCGGCTGTTGCTCCAGGTCCTGACTCGCTTAGAGACTTACCAGGGGAGAGTTGTCCTTCTGGCCCCTTGATGGCCGGCCCAGCCTTGGTTTCAGGCGCTGGTTGCTCGGTGTCCGAACCCGAGGGTTTTCCCGCGGCTCTGCTTCTTTCAGCAGATCAGGCCGCTACGTCACGTGGCTGGTTCGATCTTCTCATCGAGTATTCGCTTATGGGTTTTTTGACTCGAGTCTATCATCATCTCTATGGTAATCAGGTGGCCTCCTTGTTGGTGTCCCACCTCAGGGCTTCTTCTCGGCGGCAGTATGAAGTTTCCTGACGGTCCTTCTGTTTCTTTTTGCGTCTTCGTCGTGTTAGTTCCTTGTCTGTTCGGGTGGTCTTATGCTTCCTCTCGTGGTTGTTTCAGGACCGTCATCTTATGCCTAACACTGTCGCCTCGTATCGTGCGGCGCTGGCGGAGCCGCTTCAGCTTGCCTTCGGTATCGATGTTACGTCTGCGCCGTTTCGCAAGCTGTCTCGTGCATTGTTTCACCTCTGGCCTGCTCATGCGTCGCCTGAGCCGTCCTGGTCTTTGGACAGAGTGCTCGCTTTCCTTTCGTCTCCTCGTTTCGTTGTGGCCCCTTTGGTCCAGGATTGTTTTTCCAAGGCACTTTTCTTGTTGGCTTTGGCCTCTGGGGGTCGGGTAGGGGAGCTTCATGCTCTCCTCCGACACAGGGGTTTCTGCTCTTTTGGTCGTGGTGATTGTTTTGTTCGCTTGCATTCGTCTCCTTCTTTTCTGGCGAAGAATGAGACTCTTGTGTTCCGGAGGGGTCCATGGGTGGTTGATGCTTGGTTGGTCAGGCCGGGGGTGCATCATGGTTTGTGTCCGGTTGCGGCGCTTCGCCGTTATTTGCGCGCCATGGCTTCTGTGTCCGGGGACATGCTGTGGGTTGATCCAGTTTCCCTTCTTCCCTGTTCGCGGGTTCGGGTCTCCCAGGTCGTCCGCAGAGTTATTAAGTCCAGCCAGTCTGCGGTCTATCCCCGTGCCCATGACGTTCGTAAGTTCGCGGCTCTTGCTGCCGTCTTTGGGAATATGTCTTGGTCTGATATTCCGGCGCGGGGATTTTGGCGGTTGAACAGGGTCCTGGCTGCTCGTTACCTTGTGATTGTCCCTGGGCCCTGTCGGGCCTGTGTTGCTTTGGGTCGGCGGTTGCAGCCAGTTGTCTCGGCTTCGAGTTGAGGAGTGAGCGACGACCGCCTCCAGGGTAAGTCCCTCTTTTTCCGTCTGTGGGTAGTTAGCTCAAGGGAGCCGACGGGGCTCCCCCCAGAAAACCAACGTTGAATGTAATGAAACGCCCTTTTCTGGGTAAGTCCCGGAGGCTCCCCGACATCCCTCCCTCCCTCCGGTCGGCGGTTTTATCGCGTTTTTGACATCCAGCCTCAAGAACTAAGGTGTGGGTAGCCGGCGTGCAGGGTCTGGGGCTCCCCCTTCCCCCTCCCGGGGAGGGGGGAGCTGCGCAGACAGCGGCGCGGTGGCGTGTGACGTCACACTAGTTTGCTTGTTTTCTGTTGGGGAGTTCTATCCACTAGTTCGGCTTTTGGTAGCAATTTTAACCAGAATAGGAGTTTGTTTTGAGGAGCTTACCTTTCTGGGTACCTGTTCCGGTCGATGGCAGACATAGAATGCTTCCAACCACACGGGGGCTTCTATAGGCCATTGCTCCCCTTGCATCTCTGAGGGGGCCCGGTTTTGGCCGTGGTCCCCGGTAGGCCTAAGAACTCCATACACATGACTGATGCCAAAGTCTGACATTAGCATATCAGCCTGGGATAGCTCCGGGGAGCCTCCGGGACTCGCCCAGAAAATGGCGTTTCATTACATTCAACGCTGGGTTTTTTCAAATATTTTTGATAGTATGGGTAGGTTTGATATTGGTCTATAATTGTTTGTCTGCCGGATTACCTCCTTTATGAACTGGCGTTACTCTTGTTTTTTTAAGGATATCAGGGAAGGTATGACACTCAAGGGATTTGTTGAACAGCAGAGTTATAGGTGGCGCAAGGGCATGGGAGGCGCTCTTGTATACAATGGATATAACTAATATAGACTAGTATAACCTGGTAATACTAGTCTCACCCTAAACCAGTGGTACTTTCAAGAAAATCCTTATCTCAATTCAAAGGAGAACCAGCTGCCACCACCCCATTACATTCCTTACTACAAGAATATTGATAATTAATAATTAATGGATTGCCAATGGTTTATGAGGGAAACCACTGCACCCTTTTTATCCAACTTTAGGCTTTATGTTGACTTAGTATATACCTCCAAAAGAAGGTTTTGATAATTACTAATGAGACCATAAGAAGTATCTTCTTTTAATGTTAGCAACATTAAACAATTTAATGCCAGAGAATTCAGGTTAAACGTCCTTGATGACATACAACAAATTTGTTAATGTGGGGAGAAACCAGACACACATACAAATGGAACTAATAAGATTTTATTTAATCAAAATTATGATATTCACCAACATTCCCTAAACTACTCCTATCCTACACAGGCAAATGGTAAGTAATTTAGACATGGACAATAACATCATTGATATCACACATTACCTTATGAACTCACCGGCTGGAAACTCATTGCCACTAACCAGCAGTGAGCCGGATGACCCGGCCTGGCACCAGTCCTCACCCCCCTGGCACTCGGATTCAATCGTCATACCCTGGGGTTAATATACCCGAACTGGCCTAGCTAGTGTCAGCTGGTAGTATTGCTTGTTGCCATCTACAAGTTGAAAGCTTTTAGGGTCTGCTCACCCCAAGTGCCTGTTATCTATCTCATTAATAATATTATACTCAGCATTCTGTAGGATTTTTTTTTATTAAAGCTGTTTGACATGAAACTCTCATAACTAATGGGTGGGGAAAACCTTATCTCTTTCTATAGGAATTTTCAATTATAGTTGTTTGACATAACTTTTAACTAATTGCTGGCAAGGTCAGCCTCCTGACCCCTTTTACCTCAAGGAAGAGAGAGGAGAGAGAGAAGAAAGAGAGGGAGGGAGAGAAGGAGATAAAGAAACATATTTAGCAGTCTCCGTGGTGTAGTGGTAAGACACTCGCCTGGCGTTCCGCGAGCGCTATGTCATGGGTTCGTATCCTGGCCGGGGAGGATTTACTGGGCGCAATTCCTAACTGTAGCCTCTGTTTAACGCAACAGTAAAATGTGTACTTGGATGAAAAAACGATTCTTCGCGGCAGGGGATCGTATTCCAGGGACCGTAGGATTAAGGACTTGCCCGAAACGCTGCGCGTACTAGTGGCTGTACAAGAATGTAACAACTCTTGTATATATCTCAAAAAAAAAAAAAAAAAAGAGAGAGAGAGAAAGGAGGATTTTCCTGCTTGTTACAGTTTGCTATACTAGGCCTACGAATACTTTTTTAGCATAATATTTTGGACTCTTATAAAGTGAATAGTACCAAATTTTACTAATTGTTTAGTAAGTCAATGTTTCTACTATGGTACAGAGTTACATAAAGTACTATCTAAACAGGAGGGTTGGTTGCATATTGACACTTAAATAGGAGATTGAAGGAGGGGAGAAAAAATTGATAATAAAGGGCACTAGGTCACAAGGAGACCAGTATCACTATGGCAGGTACCATTAATACACAAGGAAATGATACCTTTAAAATATTGCTTTATTTAGTAGTTAAAAAAAATCCTAACTATGTTCCCTAACGGAGGCCAAGATAATTGGAT
Source organism: Procambarus clarkii (assembly GCF_040958095.1). Taxonomy (NCBI): domain Eukaryota; kingdom Metazoa; phylum Arthropoda; class Malacostraca; order Decapoda; family Cambaridae; genus Procambarus; species Procambarus clarkii. Next base: position 34,365,975 of record NC_091197.1, on the reverse strand, counting down.
GATATGGTGCATGGTACAAGAGACCCGTACTTCCTAGACAGTAAGTTCCACCGTGAGGTACTTGTTATTCTTCTTCCAGGATCTTCACCACACATACACCCCACAGTTCACCCACTCTCCCTGCAGCCAGTCCTCCAAACAAAGATCTAAAAGTGATTCCATGCACCCGCCAAACCCCCTGTTTATGAATGAAAAGCGGTTTACACACGACTCACAACTGCTGACGTTCGAACATATCCGGAACAAGTGCTTCACTGACGAATTTTGTTCGAATCACAACGCTATAAATGCTTCACCCACGTACTACAAATACAAATAATCGCCAACAGAACCTAAACACCTAACCAAACTTAACCTATGCCTATATAGGCACAATATGCTAATATATTATAATATTAATTTATACTTGAGAAAATTCTCGTTTTGAATGAACAGCATATTAAAATTTATGAATGCGTCTGTGGGGTCGACCGCTGGATGTAATGGACTTGAGTCGAGGATGGGTTGCTCACTGTGCCCCTTGTGTCATTGAACGTGACCTTATACTGTATACAGCTGAACGAGGCGTGAAGTCTTCGCCGCTCATTTTGATGTCGAAGAGTTAATCCGTGAATTAACATGGCAGCATTGTAGTTGACAACTTTGTCACCACATCACCGTTGACCAAACCCTTGGTTAGCGCCTGAATGTGGTGTGAATTTTCCGTTGTATTCTGCCAATTATCGATGATGCATCAAGTGTTACTGTGTGCTGCTCTCTTGTTACAAACTGTTCTCTAGCATATTTAATAAATCATTAGAGTCGGGCAGAGTACCAGGGGTCATGAAGGGTTACTAATGTGTTATCAATTTTCAAGAAAGGAGATAGATCACTTGTGTCAAACTATCGACCAATTAGCTTAACATCTATTGTCCCCCCTCCCCGCTCAGCTCGTTGTTGCCGTGAGGGGAGCTTAGTGGGCGGCTGCCAGAGTGTGATGCTCCTTGGGACAGTCCTCTGTCCTTTTCTAGCCTTGTGCTCCTGCTGCCGTCCTCTCCAATTATGCTGAGCACCTTTTCCTTTTCCTTCTGTTTCGTTTTTCTCCCCCCTCTTCTCCTATCTGCTTGCCGTTTCCTGCCGACCTTTTGCTTGTTCTGGTTCTTCCCTTGGACTTCTTCTATTTTGACGCCCGGGTGCTTGAGGAGGCATACTCTTGCACCCGTAGAACTGTAGTACCCGACGTCGAGAGCGAGGGGAACCTTTTATTGTCAATCCCCCTTTCGTCACTGAACCCGATCTCGACGGACTGTCGGTTCTTAAGGTGACGTTTGTGGGGCGTATACTCACGACGCACCCCTAGGAGGCCCCGGCATGATCGGCGATAGCTTCTTAATTGGGTGTCCTGCCTCTAATTGTGGCTCCGTGGTGGGTGTGGGGGCACATTCGTAAATACAATACAATACAATACAATACAATTTTATTTAGGTAAGGTACATACATACAATAAATTTTTACAAGGATTGGTTGACTTATAGGTAGAGCTAGTACATACAATGCCCAAAGCCACTATTACGCAAAGCGTTTCAGGCATGATAAACTTAAATGACAAGCTTAATACTAATTGAGCATAATGAGTAGAATGAAAACAAGAAATGAAAACATAGATGAAAAAGCAGCACAAATACAATTATGTCGACAAACAGCGCTCTTTAAAGAAAAACATACATTGGTTGACAATAGAAGGGTAAGGTGGGTTACAGGGAATTTATTAGGTATAGCTTCGTTTTTAACTTAAACTGGTTGAGAGAGGTACAGTCTTTAACATGGTTGGGAAGGTCATTCCACATTCTGGGCCCCTTGATTTGTAGAGCATTTCTAGTTTGATTAAGTCGTACTCTAGGAATATCAAAACTGTATTTATTTCTGGTGTGGTGCTTATGGGTTCTGTTACAAACTTCTATGAAGCTTTTGAGATCAGGATTGGCATTATAGTTTAGCGTTTTATATATGTATAATACACATGAGAGAATGTGCAGTGACTTAATGTCTAACATATTCAGAGATTTGCACAATGAAAACTGCTGCACAATGAAACTGCTATAAACAATTTTATAACTGCTGCTGATAATGTCAACTGGGAGTCCGAGTTAGGTAACATAGGGGACATCAACCTAGCAGTGCAATCTTTTCTACAAACAACTCTTAGCCTTTATAACACCCACTGTCCTAGGCTTACAAAACAAGTCACAAGCAAAAGGCTTAACAATCCTTGGCTTACAAAGGGAATACTGAAATCCATTAACAAAAAACACGACCTTGAGAAGAAGTATAGGTTAGGAATTGTCTCCAAAGAATTCTCAAAGAATTACTCATTATTGCTATCTAAGATAATTAGACGAGCCAAAACTAAATACTACGAAGATAAATTTACTCAAATAAAGAGTTAGTTTAGTTCATATATTATGCACCCCATACCCATCTTGTGGGCGGTAGTGGAAAGGGTTACAGAGGCACATAATGGGCTCAGGGACTGAACCCCACAATTCATTTAGCTAAGCAAGTTACAATCTTGATAAAGAGCAACATTAAACAAACTTGGAGCACAATTTCACAAATATTGGGATCAAAGAAATCTTTAAATAACAAACCGACTCTCCTGTCTAATAACGATGGTCAGCTTTCAGCCTCTGATTCTGCTATTGAGTTCAATAGGTTCTTCTCTTCCATTGGTTCATCCCTTGCAAATGATATTCCATCTTCCAGTACTGACATTAAGGACTATCTTACAGGTAACTATCCACAGTCTCTGTACCTAAAGCCTATTAACTCCACTGATGTCAATGAGATAATCCTTTCCCTTAAAACCAAGTCTGGTGCCCTTGAGGAGATACCAACTTTAATTTACAAAAAAGCCTCCAGATCTTTAGCCCCTGCTATTGCTTTGCTCTTCAACAAGTCACTTGAACTCCAAACCTTTCCAGATATTCTAAAAAAAAGCGAGAGTAACGCCTGTCCACAAATGTGGTGACCCCTCAGATGTTAACAACTACAGACCTATATCAATCCTGCCAAACTTGTCAAAAATTTTTGAAAAACTTATATATAAGCAGCTTTACTCATATCTAGCCAAACTCAATATACTTAGCCCTTGCCAATATGGCTTCAGACCCAAAAAAAGCACTAACGATGCACTTATTAGTATGCTTAACTCGATTCATACAGCTCTTGATGAAAAGGAGTTCCCTGTTGGGTTATTTGTGGACCTGCGTAAAGCTTTTGATACTGTCAACCACCATAACCTTCTTCTTAAATTACATCATTATGGAGTCAGAGGACACTCCCTACAATACCTCGAGTCCTACCTTACTGACAGGCTCCAATATGTTTCTGTGAATAATACAATTTCTCCCACCCTACCCATCAACATTGGTGTTCCTCAGGGCAGCATACTTGGCCCTCTCCTCTTTCTCATCTACATTAATGACCTTCCAAATGCCTCCCAACACCTCAAACCAATTCTATTTGCTGACGACACAACCTTCATTTACTCCAGTCCTGACCCTCTTGCTCTAAATGCCACAGTAAATACTGAGCTAAATAAAGTCCATCTTTGGCTAACTGCCAACAAACTCACCCTTAACATTGACAAAACTTTCTATATTCTGTTTGGCAATAAATCCTCTAGTCATATAAATCTCAAAATAAACAATACCCAAATTTGTAACAAATTAGATGGCAAATTCCTTGGCATTCTCATTGACCACAAGCTGAATTTCCAGGGACACATTCTAAATATATCAAAAAAAGTTTCAAAAACTGTGGGCATTCTTTCTAAGATCAGATATTATGTACCACGCCCTGCCCTGGTGACTCTCTATTACTCCCTTATCTATCCTTATCTCAACTATGGTATTTGTGCTTGGGGTTCTACTACCCAAAATCACTTACGTCCTCTAATTACCCAACACAAAGCTGCTATTAGAACAATATCCAACTCTGGCCCCAGACATCACTCGGTACCCCTACTCAAATCTCTGAATATGTTAGATATTAAGTCACTGCACATTCTCTCATGTGTATTATACATATATAAAACGCTAAACTATAATGCCAATCCTGATCTTAAAAGCTTCATAGAAGGTTGTAACAGAACCCATGAGCACCACACCAGAAATAAATACAGTTTTGATATTCCTAGAGTACGTCTTAATCTAACTAGAAATGCTCTGCAAATCAAGGGGCCCAGAATGTGGAATGACCTTCCCAACCATGTTAAAGACTGTACCTCTCTCAACCAGTTTAAGATAAAAACTAAACACTACCTAATAAATTCCCTGTAATCTACCTCACTCCTCTATTGTCTACCCATGTCTGTTATTTTCTTAATCAACACTGTTTGTCAACCTATTGTATTTGTGCTGCTTTTTCAGTCATGTTCCCCCTTTTTTTTTATCTTTATTTGTATTTGTTCTCAACACTTTTTATTCTTTATGCTCAATTAGTATTAAGTTCTAGATATTAATGTTTTCCTTGCCCGAAACGCATTGCGTAATAGTGGCTTTAGGCAGTGTATGTACTAGCTCTATCTATATATCAATCCATTAATGTAACATCACTTGTATGTATATACCTTACCTGAATAAACATCTGAATCTGAATCTGAATCTGAATCTGAATTTGAGTAGGGGCACCGAGTGATGTCTGGGGCCAGAATTGGATATTGTTTTATTTATTTATTTATTTATGCATATACAAGAATGTACATAAGGAATGTGAGGATACAAATATGGTAATTACAGTCTTGTAAAGCCACTAGCACGCGCAGCGTTTCGGGCAGGTCCTTAATCTAAGAAAATTTTAAGGAGGTAAATACTTGCAAAATTTATAGACAAAAAAATGATAACAGATTACATGAAATTAAAAAAAAAAGAAGAAGATGAGAGAAAATTGTAGGTACAGTATATTAAAGCACATAGGTAGCTAAGATTGATTGCAATGACAGCTTGAATGGTAGTTGACAACAAATTGGTAGGCACAATACAGCAGAAACAACATAAGATTGATTGCAATGACAGCTTGAATGGTAGTTGACAAAAATTGGTAGTCACAATACAGCATATGGCTAGCACATAAAAGAAGACAGCAATGAACACAATGATAAGGTTGTTTGATATTACATAAAAATTAGGAGATTGGGTAACACTAGGTACAGAGCAAATTTAAAGCTCAGTGTAGGAAACTAAGAAGATGAAGTTAGGAACTTTTTGGTTTTGCTTTTAAATAAGGCAAAAGTTTTACAGTTTTTCAATTCACTAGGGAGTGAGTTTCATAGACTAGGTCCCTTAATTTGCATAGAGTGTTTACACAGATTAAGTTTGACCCTGGGGATATCAAAGAGATATTTATTTCTGGTGTGGTGATAATGGGTCCTATTACATCTGTCCAGGGAGAGTTTCAGAGCATGGTTTGCATTTAAGAACAGGGTTTTGTAAATGTAGTTGACACAAGAGAATGTGTGGAGGGAGTTAATATTTAGCAAGTTTAGGGATTTAAACAAGGGAGCTGAGTGTTGTCTGAAAGCAGAGTTAGTTATTATTCTGATAGCAGATTTTTGCTGTGTGATGATGGGCTTAAGGTGGTTTGCAGTGGTAGACCCCCCATGCACAGATACCATAATTAAGATAGGGGTAGATTAGTGCATAATATAGTGAGAAGAGAGCAGAGTTAGGAACATAATATCTGATTTTGGAGAGTATACCAACTGTCTTAGAGACTTTCTTAGTTATGTGTTGAATGTGGGTGCTGAAGTTGAGTCTCTTGTCTAGGAATAGGCCAAGATAGCAGCTGGCCAAGATAGCAGCAATTGTCCTAATAGCAGCTTTGTGTTGAGTAATTAGAGGACGTAAGTGATTTTGGGTAGTAGAGCCCCAAGCACAAATACCATAGTTGAGATATGGATAGATAAGGAAGTAATAGAGAGTCACCAGGGCAGGGCGTGGTACATAATATCTGATCTTAGAAAGAATGCCCACAGTTTTTGAAACTTTTTTTGATATGTTTAGAATGTACTATGTGTCCCTGGAAATTCAGCTTGTGGTCAATGAGAATGCCAAGGAATTTGCCATCTAATTTGTTACAAATTTGGGTATTGTTTATTTTGAGATTTATTTGATTAGAGGATTTATTGCCAAACAGAATATAGAAAGTTTTGTCAATGTTAAGGGTGAGTTTGTTGGCAGTTAGCCACAGATGGACTTTATTTAGCTCAGTATTTACTGTGGCATTTAGAGCAAGGGGATCAGGACTGGAGTAAATGAAGGTTGTGTCGTCAGCAAATAGAATTGGTTTGAGGTGTTGGGAGGCATTTGGAAGGTCATTAATGTAGATGAGCCCTTGACAAAAATGAGTTTCCGATTGGACTCTTCATTGACCTAAGAAAAGCCTTTGATACTGTTAATCACAACTACCTCTTATTTAAACTCCAGCATTATGGAATCCGAGGCCTTGCCCTTGACTACATCCGATCCTATCTTAGTGACATACACCAATATGTAACCATCAATGATACAACTTCTTCCACTCTACCAATTACCGTTGGAGTGCCACAGGGCAGCATCTTAGGACCTCTTCTATTTCTTATATATATAAACGATCTGCCTAATGTCTCTAATATTCTCAAACCTATATTGTTTGCTGACGATACTACCCTTATCTACTCAAACCTCAACCCACATACACTAAATAATGTTGTGAATAATGAATTAAAAAAAGTCCACTTATGGATGTCAACGAACAAACTAACATTAAACATCGAAAAGACTTACTACATCTTATTTGGAAGCAAATCATCAAATGCAATTCAGCTACAGATAGACAACATTAACATCAGTAATAAAAATGATGGCAAGTTTCTTGGCCTATTCCTAGACAAGAGACTCAACTTCAGCACCCACATTCAACACATAACTAAGAAAGTCTCTAAGACAGTTGGTATACTCTCCAAAATCAGATATTATGTTCCTAACTCTGCTCTCCTCTCACTATATTATGCACTAATCTACCCCTATCTTAATTATGGTATCTGTGCATGGGGGTCTACCACTGCAAACCACCTTAAGCCCATCATCACACAGCAAAAATCTGCTATCAGAATAATAACTAACTCTGCTTTCAGACAACACTCAGCTCCCTTGTTTAAATCTCTAAACTTGCTAAATATTAACTCCCTCCACACATTCTCTTGTGTCAACTACATTTACAAAACCCTGTTCTTAAATGCAAACCATGCTCTGAAACTCTCCCTGGACAGATGTAATAGGACCCATTATCACCACACCAGAAATAAATATCTCTTTGATATCCCCAGGGTCAAACTTAATCTGTGTAAACACTCTATGCAAATTAAGGGACCTAGTCTATGGAACTCACTCCCTAGTGAATTGAAAAACTGTAAAACTTTTGCCTTATTTAAAAGCAAAACCAAAAAGTACCTAACTTCATCTATTTAGTTTCCTACACTGAGCTTTAAATTTGCTCTGTACCTAGTGGTACCCAATCTCCTAATTTTTATGTAATATCAAACAACCTTATCATTGTGTTCATTGCTGTCTTCTTTTATGTGCTAGCCATATGCTGTATTGTGACTACCAATTTTTGTCAACTACCATTCAAGCTGTCATTGCAATCAATCTTATATTGTTTCTGCTGTATTGTGCCTACCAATTTGTTGTCAACTACCATTTTAAGCTGTCATTGCAATCAATCATAGCTACCTATGTGCTTTAATATACTGTACCTATAATTTTCTCTCATCTTTTTTTTTTTCATTCCATGTAATCTGTTATAATTTTTTTGTCTATAAATTTTGCAAGTATTTACCTCCTTAAAATTTTCTTAGATTAAGGACCTGCCCGAAACGCTGCGCGTGCTAGTGGCTTTACAAGACTGTAATTACCATAATTGTATCCTCACATTCCTTATGTACATTCTTGTATATGCATAAATAAATAAATAAATAAATAAATAAATGAGAAAGAGGAGAGGGTCAAGTATGCTGCCCTGGGGAACACCAATGTTGATGGGTAGGGTGGGAGAAATTGTATTATTCACAGAAACATATTGGAGCCTGTCAGTAAGGTAGGATTTGAGGTATTGTAGGGAGTGTCTTCTGACTCCATAATGATGTAATTTAAGAAGAAGGTTTTGGTGGTTGACAGTATCAAAAGCTTTACGCAGGTCCACAAATAACCCAACAGGGAACTCCTTTTCATCAAGAGCTGTATGAATCGAGTTAAGCATACTAATAAGTGCATCGTTAGTGCTTTTTTTGGGTCTGAAGCCATATTGGCAAGGGCTAAGTATATTGAGTTTGGCTAGATATGAGTAAAGCTGCTTATAGATTAGTTTTTCAAAAAATTTTGACAAGTTTGGCAGGATAGATATAGGTCTGTAGTTGTTAACATCTGTGAGATCACCACATTTGTGGACAGGCGTTACTCTCGCTTTTTTTAGAATATCTGGGAAGGTTTGGAGTTCAAGTGACTTGTTGAAGAGCAAAGCAATAGCAGGGGCTAAAGATCTGGAGGCTTTTTTGTAAATTAAAGTTGGTATTTCCTCAAGGGCACCAGACTTGGTTTTAAGGGAAAGGATTATCTTATTGACGTCAGTGGAATTAATAGGCTTTAGGTACAGAGACTGTGGATAGTTACCTGTAAGATAGTCCTTAATGTCAGTACTGGAAGATGGAATATCATTTGCAAGGGATGAACCAATGGAAGAGAAGAACCTATTGAACTCAATAGCAGAATCAGAGGCTGAAAGCTGACCATCGTTATTAGACAGGAGAGTCGGTTTGTTATTTAAAGACTTCTTTGATCCCAATATTTGTGAAATTGTTCTCCAAGTTTGTTTAATGTTGCTCTTTATTTGGGTAAATTTATCTTCATAGTATTTAGTTTTGGCTCGTCTAATTATCTTAGACAGCAATAATGAGTAATTCTTTGAGAATTCTTTGGAGACAATTCCTAACCTATACTTCTTCTCAAGGTCATGTTTTTTATTAATAGATTTAAGTATTCCCTTTGTAAGCCAGGGATTGTTAAGTCTTTTGGTTGTGACTTGTTTTGTAAGCATAGGACAGTGGGTATTATAAAGGCTAAGAGTTTTTTGAAGAAAAGATTGCACTGCTAGGTTGATGTCCACTATGTTACCTAACTCGGACTCCCAGTTGACATTATCAGCAGCAGTTATAAAATTGTCTATAGCAGTTTCATTGTGTAGTCTAAAACGTATCTCTCTTGACTCAAGAGGTGGTTTGCTAATGTTAGTTAAGAGAAGTGTGGGGTAATGGTCTGTAGTGCTATCGGTGATTATACCTGAAGTAAACGGAGAGGTTATGTTTGTCCAGATGTGATCTAGCGTCGTGGCAGTGCTATCAGTGATTCTAGTAGGTCTAGTGATTAAGGGTATGAGGAAGCAGGAATTCATACAGTTGAGGAAGCTAACAGCAGTAGGGTGTTCAGGCTCGCAGAGGTCAATATTAAAGTCCCCTGCGATAATTAGGTTGTTTTTGTTCAGTCTGTTATCAAGTATTAGATTTCTAAGGTTTGAGTTGAATTCGGACACATCAGTGTTAGGAATTCTATAAACTGAATGAATATTCCTTGTCGTAATGATGATAACCCCTGTTTCGACTGTTTCTGCTTTACCTTCTCAGGCTCGTGGGGTGGGCGACCAAGCCCCCGAGTCGGTCCATGTTGGAAGACCAGGCTCTGTAGCCTCCGCTGCATTGGGCCCCGACCATGCTCCTCCTTTGGCCTCTCTGACTCCTTCCCCTGGCTCCCCTCCCTCCTCTGTGGTTGGGTCGAGCCCTAAGCCCCCAGTGGTGACTACCTCGTACACTGGCGCGGCTCCATCTCTAGTTGTAACTACTGCGCCTTTTAACCCCTCTCTCTCTGGGGGTTTTCACTGCCGTCCTCGTCACGGCCGCCCTCGCTCGATTCCTTCCAGTTCTGCTACCTATCAAGCCTTGTTTGGTCCCGCTTTGTGGGCCAAATATTTTGATCTCCTCCCTCTTGATTCTGCGCCTCCTGACGATTTCTCCCTCCATCGACATCTCGTTGATTCCGTGGATGCCTCCATTACTTTCAACCCCACCCGTCTTGGTACACGTGTCGTTGCTGCTCCTTCTCAGGATGCTGCTTCCCGCTTGGCTGCCTTATCCTGCCTTGGCGAGACCCCTGTTCGGGTCTCGAAGAACGCTCAGTTGAATGCCAGTGTTGGCACTCTTCTGCTCCTGCCCCATGTTGCGACCGGTGTTCGGGATCTGCGCGACTGCCACGACGATATTCGACATATCCTTGCTGCCCAGGGCCATTCTATTCTCCAGGTGGACATGTTTACTCGTCCCCCTCGTGGTAGTCGCCGTCAACCCCTCCGGGTTGTGAAGATTACCTTTGATGATAGGACCCTTCCACCCTCGTCATTCTTGCTGGTGCCAGGTGCTCTGTCCAGGAGTACATTCCTTCTCAGCTCTGTAACAAGTGCTGGAGGTTTGGGAATGGTGCCCTCCGCTGCTCCGGGACTGTCTCTCTCTGTCCTTTGTGTGGTGGTGAAGGTCACTCTAAGTCGGAGTGCACTTCTCCCCAGGCTCGTTGCCTCAACTGCGGTGAGGCCCATCCTACCTTCTCCCGTGCGTGTGTCCATTACAAGTTTGAGGCAGCCGTCCTCAACTTGAAGCACTAGGAGCGTTTATCTTTTCCTGAGGCGAGACGCCAGGTTCGCCGGCTCCCACCTTATGCTAATATCTCTTATGCTCGCGTGTTGCGCTCTTCCTCTCCTCGTCCTTCCCACCTTCCTCAGACTCACAACCGTTTCCGGGCCTTGGACCCTGATACGCCCACTGCCCCCTCTGTTCCTTTGAGTTCTCTCCCGAAGGATCCACCTCCTGGTCCTCTGTCTGGGGTTCCCCTTCTTTCTACCCGGTCTGTCTTGTCTCCTGTGTCTTCTTCCTTGTCTCCCTCCGTTCCTCCTTCCCATCCTTCCCCTCCGTCTCTTGACTCTCCCCGCCGCCTGTCGGTGCGGGCTGATGTCCATCGCTCTCTAAACGGCCGTCATGTGTGCTCTCGTTCAGCTTCTCCTGTTGAGACACTAGAATCCGTTGCCCAGTACGTGGTTGCTGAGACACCTGTCTCTTTAAGTCAGAAGCGTAAGCCTGGCTCCTCTCCTTCCTCCTCCCCGGCGGGTAAGGTTTCGCTTTCTTCCTCGGCCCCTACTTCTGCCTCTCTCGCTCCTTCCCCTCCCATTTCGGTGGTTGCGCCCCCTGTTCCTGCTATGGAGGTTTCTTTAGCCCCCGCTTCCCTCTCGGTTGCTGCCCTTGCTGAGGTGCGCTCCCCTCTTTCTACCCCCCCTCTTCCTGCTGCTGTCCTTGACTGCTCCCCTCCGTTGTCTCCTCCTCTTCCGGACCCCGCCCGCCCACCTCTGGTCTGTTCTCCCGCCTCCTTCCCTCCGTTTTTGCTCAGTTTACCCATGCCCCCTAACCCTGACTTTGCTGACCCTGATCCCGACCCTGATATTCTTTAACGTGCTCTGTTGCTCTTTCGCCTTTGTTTCTTCCTTGTTCTCTGTTTTTGTCCTTTCTCTTCTCATCGATGTCTCTTCTTCAATGGAACGTTCGAGGTTATTACGCCGATTTCCTCGAACTCCAGCTTCTGATTTCGCGGTTTTCGCCCCTTTGTGTCTGTCTCCAGGAGCCGATGCTTGGTGCTCGTCCTGGTCGTTTTCGTGGCTATTCCTTTCTCTCCCCCCCCCCCCCCAGCCGTTGCTGGGGCTTTTAATTCTTCTGCTCTCTTGATTCGTGCTGATGTTCCCTTTGTTCCTTTACTTTTTCCTTCGCCTCTCCATTGTTCTGCTGCTCGTATCTTTGTGGGGAAATGGTACATAGTTTGTTCCATTTATCTCCCCCCGAGTGTCCCGCTTTCTCTTCCTGATTCGAAACACCTCCTAGACTCCTTGCCGGAGCCTGTGCTCCTGCTGGGTGACTTCAATTGTCGTCATTCTCTTTGGGGTGACGTTCTGACGAATACCCGGGGTCGCCTTCTTGAGCCGTTTCTCCTCTCTTCTTCCCTGTCTCTTCTGAATTCTGGTGAACCCACTCATTTGGACTCTCGGACTCGCACCCTTTCTTGTCTTGATCTTTCTCTCTGCTCTTCTTCTCTTTACTTAGATTTCACGTGGCAGGTTCTTGATAACCTCCATGGAAGTGATAATTTCCCCATCCTTGTTTCCTTTTTCTCTTTTCGCCCTTCCCTCTCTTTCCCTAGGTGGCAGTTTGCTAAGGCGGACTGGACCCTATTTACCCTCAGTGCTACTCTCTCTGACCTCTCCCTTCTGCCTCTCTCTCGCGCTCTTCTCCTTTTTCATGACACTGTCTTCAACGCTGCCCTCCGCTCTATTCCTCGCTCTTCCTCTCGGGGTCCACGGAAGTGTGTTTCCTGGTGGAATGGGGACTGTGCTCGGGCTGTCCGCTGTAAGCGTGTAGCCTGGAAGAGGCACCGCCGTAGGCAGACGACCGATTCTTTCCTTTTCTTTCGGAAAGCGAGTGCGGTGGCCCGTAGGGCCATCTGTACGGCTAAACGTGAATGTTGGGCATCTTATGTCTCAACAATTACGTCCGAAACTCCTCTGCCCCAGATCTGGAAGCGTATCCGCAAGATAGCGGGTAAGTTCGTTCCCGATGTTTCACCGGTCCTTCACCTCCATGATACTCTTGTGGCGGACCCGTTGCAGGTCGCTTCCGTACTGGGTTCCCACTTTTCTTCTGTTAGCTTTGGTCTTCATCTTCCCCAATCTTTCCTTCTTCGTAAACCTGTCCTTGAGTCTCGTCCTTTAGATTCTGCACTCGTCTTCAGCTTCCCTATAATGATCCCTTCTCTCTCTCTGAACTTTGTTCTGCCCTGGCCCTCTGCGGTTCTACGGCGGCGGGCCCCGATGGTATTCATTATGAGATGCTTCGCCATCTCCCTCCGTGCACGTCTCAGTATTTACTGAGTCTGTATAATCGGATCTGGGAGTCGTCGTCAGTCCCTGAAGACTGGCTCGATGCCGTTGTCCTCCCTGTTTGCAAACTAGGGTCTCTGGGTACTTCCCCTAAGGACTTTCGCCCTATTGACCTCACAAGTTGTGTCTGCAAACTTTGAACGTATGGTTAACGTTCGTCTGATGTGGTTCCTGGAACACCATCACCTCCTCTCCCCTTCTCAATTTGGTTTCCGCAAGTGCCGCAGCACGACAGATGTCCTGGTGAACTTGGAGGTCTATATTTGTACTGCTTTTGCTGCGAAGACCTCCGTTGTTGCCGTCCTTTTTTACCTGGAAAAGGCTTACAACACCACTTGGCAGTATCATATTCTATCTCAACTTAATTCTTTTGGCCTTCGTGGTCATCTCCCTCTCTTTCTCCGCAGCTTCCTCTCTCGTCGTTCCTTTCGGGTGCGCCTTGGTACCGCTCTCTCTGCCTCTTTTCAGCAATACGAAGGTGTGCCCCAGGGTAGTGTTCTGAGCACTACTCTTTTTCTGGTTGCCCTGAATGGTCTTCTTTCCTCTCTTCCTTCAGGTGTCTTCTCCGCTCTCTATGTCGCTCTCTATGTCGATGATCTTACCCTTTGCTGTCAGGTGATGATTCGCCTCTCCTTCAGCGCCGGCTTCAACTTGCAATTGATGCCGTGTCATCTTGGGCCACAGATCATGGCTTCAAGTTCTCTACTTCTAAGACTTGTGCCATAACTTTTAGGCGGAAACGGGTCGTTCTTCGTCCCTCTTTGTCACTTTATGGTCATCCCCTTAAGTACAAAGATTCCGCGAAGCTTTTGGGGTTATTCCTTGACACTCGTTTGTCTTGGTCTCTCCATATCTCTTACTTCCGTGTTGAGTGCTCTAAGGCCCTTACCCTCCTTCGGGTCTTGTCCCATACTTCTTGGGGAGCAGATAGGCGCACTCTCCTTGCTTTACATTCCTCTCTCGTCCTGTCTAAGCTCGAATATGGTTGCCCTGCTTACTCGTCTGCTTCTCTTTCTACTCTTCGCCGTCTTGATGCTTTGCACCATATTGGGTTGCGCCTCAGTTCTGGTGCCTTTCGTTCGACTCCCGTCCTTAGCTTGTATGTTGACACTGGCTTCCTGTCTCTCCAGGACCGCCGTGATCGCTACTGTCTTCGCTATCTTGCGCGGTCCTTACAACATCCTTCCTCTCGCCTCTGTCATGCTTTAACTTTTACCCCTCCTGCGGTTCCTGTTCCTCTTCACCACCTCCCTCTTTCTGTCAGGTTATCTCGCCTACAGGACTCTTTCCGTTTGTATTTCTAATGTTTCTCCTTGTGTTGTTCCTTCTTTGCCCCCGTGGAGAGTCCCTCTTCCGCGGTTTTGTACATCCTTGACCTGTATCACTAAAGCACTAAAGCTTTTACCCCTCCTACAGTTCTAAAACGCCTTTTCCTTGAGCACTTTTCTTCTCACTCCCGCTCCTTTTCTGTCTTCACCGATGGGTCTAAGTCAGCGGACGGTGTTGGCTACTCTGTTGTTTTTCCTGATCGCACTTATATGTGTCGCTTACCTCCGGAGACTAGCATCTTTACAGCGGAGCTTTATGCTATTCTCTATGCTCTTCGTCTCCTGCTTTCTCGTTGTCAGTCTTCCTTTGTAGTTGTTGTTGACTCTCGTAGTGCCCTCATGGCTCTCGGGTCCTTCAATCCGGTTCATCCAGTAGTTGTCGAGATCCAGCATTGGCTGTTTCTCGTTCACAGTAAATTTAAGTCGGTTGAGTTTTGTTGGGTTTCCAGCCATATTGGTGTGTCTTTAAATGAGCGTGCGGATGCTGCCGCCAAGGAAGCTGTCCGCTCTTGTCCCATCTCTCGTAAAGGTATTCCGTATTCCGACTTTTACCCGGTTATCCATTCCTTCGTCCTTACTTGTTGGCAGGCTTCTTGGTTGTCTGTTACTGGTAACAAACTACGTACTCTTAAATGTTGTGTTTCCTCGTGGCCGTCCTCCTTCCACCGTAACCGGCGGTGGGAAACAGCTCTGGCGAGGTTGCGTATTGGCCATACTCGCTTAACCCATGGTCACTTGATGGAGCGCCGCCCTGCTCCTTCTTGTCCTAGTTGCATTGTCCCTCTTACGGTCGTGCATGTCCTTCTTGAATGTCCTGACTTCCAGGACGAGCGTGTATCTTGCTTTCCGACCGCCCCTCGCGGTCACCTGTCCCTCAATAGACTTCTGGTGACTCGGATACTTTTGATATCGATCGCCTTATGTGTTTTTGTTCTTGTATTGGCATCCTTGGTGATATTTAGCGCCCTCTGATTATTTTGCGCATTTGATGGTGCTACATAGCCTTCCCGGTTTGATGCCTTCTTTTGATAATTACTTACTTACTTAACATCTATTGTGGGAAAATTGCTCTGATCTATAACTGCAAAACCCATTCGTCTTCATCTTGAAAAACATGTATAAATACAAAATTTACAACTCCTTTTACTAAGGGCCGCTCATGTTTGACAAATTTATTATCATTCTATTCCAGCATAGTTGAGGTAGCTGATAGTGGAAAGGTTTGACATTGTGTACCTTGACTTTAGCAAAGCTTCTGATACTGTGACACATTAAGGTATGCTGAACTGTGTAATTACTATATGAGTACTGGAACATTTGATGATATATTGGACTTGTACCCAAGATTAACCATGTAATGTATCAATTATACAATGAATGTATGTAATGTAACTATATAACCTGAGCTTGTAAAAGCACCTTAATCACCTTCAGTGATTTAATGCTTAATTGCACACTAGTTTCTCTATCAGCTATCTCACCCCTTCAGAGTAAAAGAGACAAATGTATGTGAATGCATGTGTGTGTATATATGTATGCATATATGTATATGTACGTATATGTGTGTGGGTGTATGTATGTGTATAAAGTATATATGGAAGCTGATCAGAATTACATTTCACCTTTGTAAATACACATTAATGACACTTATGTAAAAGACACATCGAACACTTTATGTAGGGCATACGTAAATCTGTGTATCTATGTATTTACGTATGTAGGTTAGCTTAGCATTTTAAAAGCACCGACTCGCCTTCTGTGGTTGATTGTTCAATAAACCCCTGAACTATATGTTTAACACATCTCTAACCCTGTCCATGGAGGACAGAAGAAAATGTATATATGCTGGTTAGCATTGTAAATGTGTGGCCACGTCTGTGGTAAAAAAAAAAAAAAAAAAAAACTGACACATGAAAGACTGATTAAAAAGATAGGGGCTCATGGTATTGGGGGCATCATCTTAAGATGGATTAGGGGTATGGTTATACCAAAGGAAACCATCGTCCTAAGGTTTCCAGGCGTCCAGAAAACAGTCAATTTAAAGTACCCTTTTCCTAACCTACCAGAGGACCCAAAACAGAAAATGGGATGGTACGTCACTTTCACGGGCCACTTCCATTTTCTAGTATGCCATTTTTTGGCCTTATGTAACACGTACGATCAAAATGTGATGTTCTTTGTAAGAGAACAAGTTGAACACAGTGTTGCTATAAAAGGAATTAAGACAGAGTGGGAAACTTGTAAGTGGACAGCTGTGTGACAAACCTTAGCGCCATCAATGTTCCAGATACAGAGTTGAGTAAGGTTTATCCTCTCATTAATAACGTTTTTTATTATTCTAGTCCTGTGTTCTGGGAGGACCGAAGGTGACGAGGTACCAGCGAATGGTAGCAGTAACATGGTGGCTGTTGGAGTGTGCTAGCAAGGGTGCTAGTGGGGCATCCTCATGGATGTCAACCAAGGCTGCATTGGTTGTGTTGATGATCTTCATCAGTATTTGGGTCTGAGGGAATAACTGTTCTCTTTGCAACCAAACCTTAACCTGGTGAACCATGGTAGTGTGAGTACACAAGTACCACGGGGTGTGTGCAGAAGGCACAGGTTAACTCAGCTGCTTCCTCCTCTATGGACCGCAGTAGCAATGGAAGAGTTCCTCTCTTTTTTTTTATCCCATCTTGTCATGTATGTATAGGGACGTGCCAATACACGTCCCAGCAGTCCAGGGAAATCATCCAAGTGTCCACTTCAAGAATGAGAAGGAGCCAGGACAAAGGTCATCTAGAAGAAAGAGCAAGGAATGAACCAGTTTTACTGCGAAAGATCAAGGATGAACCAGAGATGTAGCAAGTCCCACTGAGGGCAGAACACCCACCGAAGTAACAAAAGTAATTTTGATCACTTCGGAAGTCACCCACTCTAAGATAACCCTGATACCGGTGAGTTGTGGAAGCCTGCCCGGAAAGACCTGAACCAACAAAAGGGGGAGGAACCGAACAACTCCACTGTAGGCTATGGGAAATGACTCTACAAGCCCACGAATTGTGAGAATAGGAGTCGGCAGACCGGGCGAGTTGTCTCCCCCCCCCCCCAACCTTCCTGTGAAAGGGGCTCACTCTTCCGAAAAGAGTGAGTATATTGCCGACCAGACGGAGAAGAACCAGCCAAGGGAAGTGAGTGCGACCTGGTATCTGACTCTACTGATGGTCTACCACAAGAAACAAGAACCCTGAAATCATAGGAGGGACCCAAGAAGGAAATGTCCAGAAGGCAAATTCCCTTGGATCCAAAGGAATGTAACAAACTAGGCTTGTTTTAAGAATTCCAGAAGGTTCCAGAAGTCTCGGTGTAGGGACCTGACCTCAACAACGCGCATTCCTCTGGGGATTAGCAAGTCTGAGTCACAAAATGGCTGGCGTCTTTGTTCATAGTTTTGTATAATGAACCATTCTATAGTATTCACTTATTTAGAGAAATTAGCCTTTATTCAAATGCATTCAAATTGGATTGTATAATATTCCTGGTTATAGTATCAAGAGTATTCTAATTATTAGGAGACTTGAGTTAAGTCACCATCAGTGACGTCACGAAGCCAGGACTAGGCAGTAGCGCGGAAGTGACCTCAGCGACCTGGCGGTCACAGGTCAGAGTTTCCATATTCAATAATTTCTCAAAGGTCAAATAGCCATTTTGGGATCGGGAATAGCTCTCCCTTAAGATGCTTGTGTAATTCAACTTCAGTAAAATAATTCAACCAATCTGGATCATTCAGTACAACAGAGGTTAATTGTTATAACTTAAGCCTTGTAAGTAACTTAACGATGCGGAACAATACTCGGCTCTGGGCTCCTGGGGAGAGGAGCATCAGAGAGAGGAGAAACAGTGTGGTTTGAGAAACAACTCGGGCAGGTGGCCCTTCCATCATCGGCCTCCCGACAGCACGAACATCTAGCTGGTCACCCAAGGTAGAGTTGCTTTATGAGTAATTGTAGGGATAGTCCATTCATTGCCAGTCAGGGAGTGTTCAAGTCAGGGATTACCATTTCTTAGATTTTGTTTTAGTTTTGAATAAATTAGTTATTAATTGGTATTTTCATTATTTTCCACGTGTGTGTTATATTTATGTGAATTTGTCCTTGTCACGTGGTTCCCACGAGGCAGAGTTGAATTGGGCGGCGATTCTAACGCCAAATCGGAATTCATCATTACCGTTGATTTTTAATTAATTCCACGCTTAAGATCCAAGGGTATATGTTACTAGTGGGGATCAAGCCCCAAAGTTATTGATTAGCATGATCGATCCAGACCTCGATCATTGCTCGGTGTTGCAAGGTCTGGTGGTGGCAGCGTAAAAGCGACCCTAGGGTTTTGCTAGAAGTCTAAGTCCACGTCATACGGGCTGTAGAATCTCAAGTCGGTAAATCGTCTTGAGACCACGTGGCGTGGGGTCAGCTCAAGTGAAAGTTTTGGGGTCCCTTGGTAGAGAACAAAAGTTAAAATACGGGTAGGGAGAGTAAAAGGGAGAAAAGATCATTCGAGAACCCCCCCCCCCCCCCCGTGTTACAGGCACACGGAACTTAACCCTGGAAAGAGCTGGACCTAAATCATACTCAAACAAGGAGGGAGGATATGACACCCCTCCCCTACAAAAAGATATATTTCTTGGATGGAACCAGGAACTATGTAGAGTCAAAATGGAACCAAGTCCCAAATCCAACTCTTACCAAGGTCTAGAAACTGCAGAAGAAAGTCCTGGAGCAGAGCCAGTATCCTCGTTCACCGCCCGGGATAGAAAATCGGAGTCCTAAGGAGAGGCTTCAAAGGAAGAAAGGGCTGGCTAAATGGAAAACCCAGAAGCCTCGGTGGGACATCCAGGCTCAAATGCCTCCGCATTTGAATCAGAAAAGGCCACCCCTGGTGCCAGCCAAGCCACATACCGAGCTAAACCCTGCCCTGACTCGAGCCCCCTCAGATGTTCCAAGGTCAAAAGCAGGAAGATCAGAAAACAGGTGAACCGCACCTAATAGGGAAGGAAGAGAAGGTGCTGATGGAGCCAAGGTGGAGATCAACACCTCCAGTTCAGAGTCCCTCAAGACCAACCATGGCAGCTCCGAGGCATTCAACTGGGCACACAATCTAGACCACTGTAACCAAGAAAAACTATGTGAAGCAGTCACTGCTTGGGAAGCCCTAACCTCATCAGGAGGGTCACAAAGAAGAGACATAATTGGGAAAGTAAACAAGGTTCAAGCTTAGGGGTAAAAGTTGGAGAACTAATTATAGAAGACAGCAGTTACTGGAACATGTCACTGAACATTCAATAGCTGTTATTCTTACTTCAGTAAAACGTGGCTTTTTGAGGAACAGTAGGAAATATTTGATTTTAATGTCTTATTTCACCTCCAGCACTTATTGAGTCTTAATGTCTTGACGTTAAGTAATAAAGGGCCAAGAGAGGCACCATAATGTCTTGAAGTTAAGTAATGGCAGGGCCAAGAGAGGCACCATAATGTCTTGCAACTAAGTAATGGAAGTGTCAAGAGGCACCATAATGTCTTGCAACTAAGTAATGGAAGGGTCAAGAGGCACCATAATGTCTTGCACCTAAGTAATGGAAGGGTCAAGAGGCACCGTAATGTCTTGCAACTAAGTAATGGAAGGGTCAAGAGGCACCATAATGTCTTGCACCTAAGTAATGGAAGGGTCAAGAGGCACCATAATGTCTTGCACCTAAGTAATGGAAGGGTCAAGAGGCACCGTAATGTCTTGCAACTAAGTAATGGAAGGGTCAAGAGGCACCATAATGTCTTGCACCTAAGTAATGGAAGGGTCAAGAGGCACCATAATGTCTTGCACCTAAGTAATGGAAGGGTCAAGAGGCACCATAATGTCTTGCAACTAAGTAATGGAAGGGTCAAGTGAGGCACCATAATGTCTTGCAACTAAGTAATGGAAGGGTCAAGAGGCACCATAATGTCTTGCAACTAAGTAATGGAAGGGTCAAGTGAGGCACCGTAATGTCTTGCAACTAAGTAATGGAAGGGTCAAGTGAGGCACCATAATGTCTTGCAACTAAGTAATGGAAGGGTCAAGTGAGGCACCGTAATGTCTTGCAACTAAGTAATGGAAGGGTCAAGTGAGGCACCATAATGTCTTGCAACTAAGTAATGGAAGGGTCAAGTGAGGCACCATAATGTCTTGCAACTAATTAATGGAAGGGTCAAGAGGTACCATAATGTCTTGCAACTAAGTAATGGAAGGGTCAAGTGAGGCACCATAATGTCTTGCAACTAAGTAATGGAAGGGTCAAGAGGCACCATAATGTCTTGCAACTAAGTAATGGAAGGGTCAAGAGGCACCATAATGTCTTGCAACTAATTAATGGAAGGGTCAAGAGGCACCATTGCTTGGCTGAGCATAAGGCTTCAGTTGACCTTCATCTGGTCAATTCTCTCCATAATTTGAAGGCTAATTGGCTTATAAACTCACATGCTGAGCCAATCAGAAGCCAGAATGGAAACCAACCACTGTAGCTACAACATTTAAAGTAAATTATGAATTTAAAGGTACAAAGATATTTCAGATAGTTAGGCATGGGGTCACACCTGACAGTAATGTACTGCACAGTGGAATACTGTACCATAATATTTATGTATTCTGAGTAATAGAGGATTAAGAAAAAGTTATTTGAAAAAACTTATTTTAATATACATAGTTTTCAATATAAAACTATATAAATTACAGAAAGTGTATATACATAAATGTCTAACTCTTTCATGCCGGGCCTATACTGTGTATGATAGTGAGGGTTCCTTATAGATCAGTATACTAAAATAACAGTAAATGAATCTGTTATACTATTATAGTACATAATCTGTTATACTGTACTATCATATTACAACCCAAATAATGAATAGAATAAGAGAATTCATCAACCAGACAAATATACTTTGATATTTTTTGAGAACTAACATATATACACCTGTTTATAATCATTTTGCCTACAGCTTAATCATACCCAAAAGCATAGCGATCCATATATGCCTTATGCATATCTAAAGAATTCCTTCTTATACGTCTGCCAATGGGCTCCAGGTCATTGTAACACCTATCAAAGACTCTGTCGACCGCTTCTCTTGCCACTTTTTCACTCACTTGCCGTACAGCCATCACTGACAAGGCAGCTTTTGTCTTGACACACTCCTAAAAGAAAATATAAATGATTCAGATGTATAAATAAAGGGTGCAATATAATGCTAATAAACTATCTTGAAATATATGAAATAGCTTAAACAGTCCTCCATAATAAAAACACTGTGAGGAATAAATTAGCAGTACTGTAAGCTCTCAAACTGCACCGTTTCAGAAAATGTGCCTGTACACAAAAGGCTTATATATTTAATAGGCTTATATTAATACCTATTTCAAGGCATGAGCAATGGGGCCTGGTCGAGGACCGGGCTGCGGGGACACTAAGCCCCGAAATCCTTTCAAGGTAACCTCAAGGTATAGTTCCCATGGACTGGAGGTATTATTATTATTGGAATGCAAATGTTAAAATGTTAACAACATAAATTTAGTCGGCCTGGCAGTGGCATGACCCCTCTTCCTCCTTAACACCTGGTCAGAGACAAATGGCAGCGTTTCCCTAAAAATATACCATATTTTAAGCAAACTCATACAATATCACAGTGGCATGATATATAAATAAAAATCATTTTGAGGCTCTGGACTGACTGGAACTCGCAACTGGGTGATTCCCAGATGCCTGCCTTAACTAACTCGGCCACGGTGGTACAAAAGTAAACGAACCCAGAACTCTACCGAGTCCTCTGGGAAGTTCTGGAGGTGACAAACCGAGGCCCAACCAGGGTGTTCTAGCTAACCTGACCACACTCGGGCCTACAGTAATGGCATTCACTCTTTTTATACCCCAGTTTTGATGCCGAAGTCTCGTTCTAACCATGCAGTGGCCTGTTTTGTTTCGCTGACATTCTAGGTGCTTCCCTAGTGGTGGCAGACATGAATAACTTTAAGCACAAGCTATTCATGTCTGCCTTGCTTGCCATTATGGCTCGTTAGTTGTATGAAGTGCTAGTTGCATGAAGTGTTGCTTGTTTGATTTCTGTCTAGGGTATCTTTTTGGATGTAGATTGCACAGGTTAACCAGGCGGTGGTCTGTTTTGATTCCCCTACTTTTCTGAGTCCTTCCCCGGTCGATGGCAATTATGACATACTTTAAATGTAAAGTGCTCATAGGCCATTGCACCCTGCGCCTCTGAGGGGGCCCAGATTATGACTCATGGTCTCCAGAAGGCATAAGGACTCCTGTGACTGATGACCCCAAACTAACATGGCACATATCAGTTCAGATAGCTTCAGGGAGTCGACGGGGATCCCCACAGAAAAGAACAGATGAAAAGGGAAGGTGGACAAGAGGGCTAAGGATCAAGTTGAATATAAAATCTAGGTGAGAACAAATCTGGAGCAGGTAGAATTCATCAACCCCTCTGAGTCTCTAAACACTAGAGCCCTTCCACCCCATGGCATCCACTTGAGCACCAAACTGCAAACCACAAATACATACAAATTGAGTGTGCCAAGCAGTTGCTGCCTGTCAAGCCTCCTGCATTGAAGCAAGCCCTGCAAAAAGAGAGAGCCAGCAAACACAAATGTTGCAGGCCTTGGGATGGAAGATATCACCCAGCAAACAGGCAGCATGGCTCCTCACAACAACAATGACCATCATCATGCAGCAAGGCCGATGGTTACTCAATACACGGGTGGTATACGAACAAGAGGACACAGGTGGAACGTGAACAAGGGGACACAGGTGGAACGTGAACAAGGGGACACAGGTGGAAACAGAGTACCCAAATGAGCCACAGGGATTTTAGAAAGAACATTTCAGTGTCAGAGTAGTTAACAGATGGAATGCATTAGGCAGCGAAGTGGTGGATGCTGACTCCATACACAGTTTCAAATGTAGATATGATAGAGCCCAGTAGGCTCAGGAATCTGTACACCAGTTGATTGACAATTGAGAAGTGGGATCAAAGAGCCAGAGCTCAACCTCCGCAAGCACAACTAGGTAAGTACACCTGTCAAACTCAAAAGTAGCAAGCACGGGTTCAGCAGGTTGATCTATAGCAAGCTGTGTCGAAGACCCACAGGGCTGACCAGGTCTTGAAGGACGGTATGACGAGCACTAGGAATGCTCGGCAAAAGAATTGACGGCAAATGCAAGCTTGAAGATAAACGCAGCAGCCTTGGGGTAGAACAGCCTTGAAGTACCCAATGCTAGGCATCCTATACAAAAATATGGCCTCACAGGGGCGAACTCTCGAACTCACCAGAAGAGGCATGCTGTTAGAGCAGGGTCAATACCAAAACAAGTACTTAGTGAGGGCGGGGGGGGGGGGGGGGGGGGTAGCACTAAATACATGCAGCTCAAGGCAAAGAAAGACCAAGTCTGCTCAACAAGTGAGACTTGAAGCGCACACTCGTGAAACAAATACTAATGTAGTGAATGACATGTAAGCAAATGGCCCCCATGGGACAGAGTCCAAAGGATGGTCTTACATTCTTTGAAAAACTGGGACTTGCTATAGCTGGTGACTCAAGGAGGTCAATACTCAGGAACATCAAGGATAGGAACGAGGGTTGGATAATGTGGGACTGCTACCTCTTGGTGGGCCGGCCATAATTAATGTGGGCTTCACTTAGTTACTGAACAGTACTTTGTGAATTGTTTATCGAGTCATTTGCCATTTCAGTTCTTTTCTATCTGTGATCCTTACAGTTGTCTGTATTAACACTATCGGTAACTTTGGACCGGAATTGCGTCCACTACAAAAAATATTTGTATAAAATTCATTTTTTATCCATTTGACCTCGGGATAGTATCAAAATAAGCACCTTTAGAATGCGCACAATTTGATACCAAAATGAAAGATGTAACATGAAACTTGATATCCGAACACTTATATGATTATAAATAGGCTTTTGGTAAAAATTTTAAAATATTTGTTAAAATTCTATTTATTATGCTATTATGTTGGGACTAGTTTTAAAATGTGCGCCATTACATTGCAAACAATTTGATACCAAAATGAAAGATGTAACACAAAAATTTATGTCAGAACACTGGAAAGATATAAATAATTTTGTGATGATGAGTGTCCAGAATTAAAATATTTGTTAAAATTCCAGTTATTGCTCTATTATTATGGGACTAGTTTTAAAATACGTGCCTTTTTATTGCGAACAATTTGATACCAAAATGAAAGACGTAACATGAAAATTGATGTTATCAAACTGAACAAGTATACACATTAGGTTGCAGTGTACAAATTGGTGCTCATTTACGGGTAACTTTAGGCTTTTCTGTGGGGAGGCACTCCAAACTTTTGTACATTATATTCATACACATCTGTAGGGAATTTAATTGCGAACACAATTATACCAAAACGAGCAACGTAGCATGAGAATTAAGGTGAGAAAAATGGAACGAGTATGCACATTTTACTGATTTTGTGCGCTCACGGGTAACTTTTGCCGACTTTAAGCTTTGCTGTTGGGAGTCACGCCAGGCTTTTGGACATTATAGTTATACAGTGGTACCTCGGAATGCGATTGTCCCTGTATGCGAGGTTTTCGGAAGGCGAGGTGTATTTACTCCAAAAATTTGTCTTGGAAGGCGATGGTTACTTCGGGAGGCGAGTTTGAACGCGAGTTTGTTGATACGCGTACAGCCGACCTAGCGCGTGGTCGTTCGGCGATCGTCGCCCCTCTGCCCCGCTGCCCCTCAGTTCACCATTGCCTCGCGCTCAGTGACTACCCCCACATCAATTCTTGTCGTGGATTTTCAGTGTTTTGTTGGATTTTTGGTGATTTGTCTATACAATTTGTTATTATATATCTCACCATGAGTCCCAAGAAAGCCAGTGGTAAGGATAAAGGCCAGAAAGCTCATGTGAGGATGACAATAGAGGAGAAACAAGAGATCATTCGTAAGCATGAGAACGGTACACGTGTTGTTGAACTTTGTAGGCAGTACAAGAAAGCCACATCAACAATATGCACTATACTTAAGAAGAAAAATAAGATTATGAGTGCTAATGTGGCAAAAGGAGTAAGAACATTAACGACACAAAGACCACAAATACTTGAAGAAGTGGAAAAGTTGTTATTAATTTGGATACACGACAAGGAGTTGAGGGGTGATAGTGTTTCGGAGGCCATTATTTGTGAGAAAGCCAGGGTGTTGCACGAAGACCTTCTAAAGAAGACCCCTGCAACGAGTGATGCAGATAAGAAAGAGTTTAAGGCAAGCAGGGGCTGGTTTGAAAAATTTAGGAAGAGAAGTGGTATCCATAGTGTTACAAGGCATGGGGAGGCAGCCAGCTCAGACAAACCAGCCGCTGGACGATTTATTGAGGAATTTAAAGAGTTTGCAGAGACTGGGGGATACCTACCGCAACAAGTGTTTAATTGTGACGAAACAGGACTGTTTTGGAAAAGAATGCCTAAGAGGACATACATTACCAAGGAGGAAAAATCCTTGCCTGGACACAAGCCTATGAAAGATAGGTTTACGCTTGTGCTGTGTTCAAATGCGAGTGGCGATTTGAAAATTAAACCCTTGCTAGTGTATCATTCTGAAAATCCAAGGGTTTTCAAACAGTATAATGTGCAGAAAACCCGTTTGTCTGTGATGTGGAAGTCTAATAAAAAAGCATGGGTCACTAGGCTTATTTTTTCGGAGTGGGTGAATGAAGTGGTGTGCCCTGCCATAGAAAAATATCTGCAGGAGAAACAATTGCCACTCAAAGCCGTGCTTCTCCTTGACAATGCTCCTGCTCATCCTCCAGGCTTGGAAGATGATTTGATGCCTCAATACAATAAATTCCTCACAGTTAAATTCCTTCCTCCTAACACCACTCCTCTAATTCAGCCTATGGACCAGAAAATCATAGCGAATTTTAAGAAACTGTATGAAAGGGCACTTTTCCGGAAATGTTTTGAAGTGACTGAAGCCACAAACCTCACCCTCAAAGAGTTCTGGAGAGAGCATTTTAACATTTTTAGTGCTTTAAAACTCGTTGACAAAGCCTGGCAAGAAGTGACTCAAAGAACCCTGATCTCTGGCTGGAGAAAATTGTGGCCTGAAGGTGTGAGAGAACTAGACTTTGAGGGGTTTGAGCCTATAAATGATGCGCCTATTGTTGAGGAAATTGTTAGTCTAGGCCAGCAAATGGGCTTGGAATTGGATGGTGATGATGTGGAGGAGTTGGTGGAAGAACACAACGAAGAACTGACCACCGAAGAACTCCTAGCCCTTCAACAGGAACAGCAAGCCAACACAGCAGCGAATGATTCTGCAGTGGAGGAGGAGGTGGCAGCAGCACCAACAGCACCAGCGAGTGTCCCTTCTGCAGTAATTAAGAAGGTGTGTCAGATGTGGGAAGAGATTCAAACAACTATTGAACATACTCACCCAGACAAACCTGTAGTAGGCCGTTGTCTTAATCTTTTCAATGACAATGTGATGCCTTACTACAGAGAGAGCTTGCGAAGAAGGGAAAAGCAAGCTTCCATGGACAAATTTGTGGTGAGGAAATCGAGCAGTGAGCCTCAACCAGGACCTAGTGGCACTCAGGTTAAACGTCCCAGGGAGAGCACACCAGAAAGGTCCTCACTGCCTGATGTGATTATGGAAGGGGACTCCCCTTCCAAACAATAACTCCTCTCCTCCTCCCCCCTCCTCACCATCTTCCATACGCCTACAGCACTCGACAGCAAGGTAAGTAATAACTGGAACACAGTTTTGTAGGTTTATTTAGATGAATTAGGTAAATTAGGTATAAAAATTTAGTTTGATGTGGGGTTTTTGGGGTAGTCAGGAACGGATTAATTCATTTCCCTTTATTTCTTATGGGGAAATTAACTTCGGAATGCGAGTTTTCGGAAGGCGAGGCGTCTCCAGGAACGGATTAAACTCGCATTCTGAGGTATGCCTGTACACCCTTGTAGGGAATTTAATTGGGAACACAATGATACCAAAACGAGCAACGTAGCACGAGAATTAAGGTGAGAAAGCTGAAACGAGTATACACATTTAGGTGTCACCGCACGCTAGGTACATGACCTACAAGTTGACTGCGTGCCTGCCCGGTGACCAATAGTGTTAATTTGTCTCCTTTATGGAAGTTTCCTTTGGTGAGGGTAATTGTAACAATGCCAAGGGCCTGACAGCTCAAGGCAAAGAACAGTGCTCGGGATTCATAGTCCTAAGGTTCCGGGTTCGATCCCCGGCGACGGAAACAAATGGCCAGAGTTTCTTTCACCCTGATGCTCCTGTTCACCTAGCAATAAATAGGTACCTGGGACTTAGACAGCTGCTACAGGCTGCTTCCTGGGGGTGTGTAACAAAGAGGAGGCCTGGTCGAGGACTGGGCCGCAGGAACGCTAAGCCCCAAAATCGTCTCAAGATAACCTCAAGAAGATAACCCGGCTTCCTCTGCCTCTGCGAAGGGGGGCCAGGTTCTGGCTCTGGTCTCTGGTGGCCGTTTCACAACTCCTTGGTCTGATATGGCTCATGTGTAAGGAGCTATCTCAGTGACCTAGATTCACAGAGCCACCATTCAACCCCTCCAGAAAAACTTGATAACAAATTTGCCCCAAGCATTCAACAGTCTCTAACTTACCTGGTGAGCTTTAGCAATTTTGAATGGTGATGCATCTCCCTGTGCACAAGCTGAGAGGAAGGAACAGTGAGCCAGATTGGCAGCTCTTATCTCGGTGCACGCTAAATGTTCCACATTCTTAAAGTCTAGTTTATTGCGGCAGTAATCGAACATGTGGATCAACTCGTGTGTCAGAACTCCCTGGATCATGCCTTCTGATCTGGTCACATTCTGGCAGATAACAACCTGGCAAAAGATAAAAGATAAATTTTTGCAGATCAAATTTTAATTTACTAAATTAGTAACTGTAAAAGTATAATCCAGAAAATGAACTACAGTACTGATTAATGATTACACATATGTACACAGACTCAATGTGCATTCAATAGAATTCAACGTGAGTAAATGCCATGTTGTGGAATGTGGAATCGGAGAAAATAGACCACACACAACTTACAAATTATGTGGAAAGGAAGTATAAAACTCTAATAAGAACAAGACCTCGGGGTGGTTTTGGATAGTAAGCTGTCGCCAGCAGAGCACATAAGAACATTGTGAGAGGAGCGTTTGTGTTGCTTTCCAACTTCAGACTTGTTTTTAATTATACAGATGGTGAAATAATAAAGAAACTGTTCATGACTTTTGTGAGACCAAAATTGGAATATGCAGTAGTTGTATGGTGCCCATAGCTCAAGAAGCACATAACTAAACAGGAAAAAAGATTCTTTACACTGTACACAGACAAGAGTAACAAGGACCTTCTGTTCACTCACAGACAAGACTAACAAGAACTATCCCTCTCACCTTGTGAAGGGGATAACGACAAGAACGTACCTGGTTGGTCTCCGAATCATAGCCTCCATTAACAGTGACGTCACAGACCTCACAGGATATGTGGCGTCCAAGATCCACTTCACTGAAAATTATAAACCAAAGTTACTAGATAGTATTGATAGAAATAATTTGATGTTCAGACTGGTTCTCCTTTCACAGGTAAATTTTTACTACCAGGAGCCTTATGGCTCCATGAAGCTACTATCTCTGATACGGTGCCAAGCTACTAGATGCCATCAGTTGTGGAGCTCTTTTAGGCCATTAGGGGAGTTCTCTGCCAAACAAGGTATAGTGATGTCGCTGTCCGCCTAGTGCTGTGAACATCATAAACAGCACTGTGTTCACTGATATCTGAACATTATACACAGTCTTTATCACAGTCTTGTTCTTTTATAATACTACCATTGCAAAATAATAGCAGTTTCATATATATTTTGTCATTTTTAAACGATGCTGTGGTCACAAATTGAACAGCAGTGCTGTGAGCTCATGCTGCGTGTGCCAGCCTTGGTTACTCACTCAGTACTGAGACCTTCACACCCAGGAATGGTTATCTTCTTGAGGTTATCTTGAGATGATTTCGGGGCTTAGCGTCCCAGCGGCCCCGTCCTCGACCAGGCCTCCTTTTTGTTACACATTCCCAGGAAGCAGCCCGTAGCAGCTGTCTAACTCCCAGGTACCTATTTATTGCTAGGTGAACACATGCGTCATGGTGAAAGTAACTCTGCCCATTTGTTTCCACCTCCACCAAGGATCGATCCCGGAACCTCAGCACTTACGGTGCCCATGGTGACCATGATTTTTTTGTCACTCGGTCTCTGCACCTCTGTGAGGGAAGGCCAGTTTGGGCTCTGGTTCCCAATAACACAAACAAACCCCCCCCCCCCTGTGTCTGATGTGACCTATATTGACCCATATTGCATGGAGCAATCTCGGCAAGATAGCTTCAGAGAGCCACCGGAACTCATGTTTTAGTTTCAATTTTTCAGACTCGTCCAATCATTATTGCGATCCTCCAGTCTTCACTCTTTCGTTTAAGGTAAATTTTATACGTAATTTCTTTAATTTTTTTAAATTAATGACAAACATTTTTAAATGTTTTACTTTGAATATCTGAATGAATTAGTTCCAAATGATATAAGAAACAGGGGTCCTCGACTCACAAACATCTGATTTACAATGATTCAGTTTTATGAACAGCTTCAAAGTCTCCATTTAAGCCCCATATATCTGGGTCCCAGTACTACAGTCGGGTTCGTAGGGTCCCAGTACAACAGTCGGGTTTGTAGGGTCCCAGTACCCCAGTTGGGTTTGTAGGGTCCCGGTACTAAAGTTGGGTTCGTAGGGTCCCAGTACTACAGTTGGGTTCGTAAGGTCCCAGTACTACAGTCGGGTTCGTGGGGGTCCCAGTACTACAGTTGGGTTCATAGGGTCCCAGTACTACAGTTGGGTTCGTAGGGTCCCAGTACTACAGTTGGGTTCGTAGGGTCCCAGTACTACAGTTGGGTTCGTAAGGTCCCAGTACTACAGTCGGGTTCGTGGGGGTCCCGGTACTACAGTTGGGTTCGTAGGGTCTCAGTACTACAGTTGGGTTCGTAGGGTCCCAGTACTACAGTTGGGTTCGTAGGGTCCCAGTACTACAGTTGGGTTCGTAGGGTCCCAGTATTACAGTTGGGTTCGTAGGGTCCCAGTACTACAGTTGGGTTCGTAGGGTCCCAGTACTACAGTTGGGTTCGTAGGGTCCCAGTACTACAGTTGGGTTCGTAGGGTCCCAGTACTACAGTTGGGTTCGTAGGGTCCTAGTACTACAGTTGGGTTCATAGGGTCCCGGTACTACAGTCGGGTTCGTAGGATCCTGGTACTACAGTCGGGTTCATAGGGTCCCAGTACTACAGTTGGGTTCGTAGGGTCCCAGTACTACAGTTGGGTTCGTAGGATCCCGGTACTACAGTCAGGTTCGTAGGGTCCCAGTACTACAGTCAGGTTCGTAGGGTCCCGGTACTACAGTCGGGTTCGTAGGGTCCCGGTACTACAGTTGGGTTCGTAGGGTCCCGTTACTACAGTTGGGTTCGTAGGGTCCCGATACCACAGTCAGGTTCGAAGGGTCTCGGTACTACAGTCGAGTTCATAGGGTCCCGGTACTACAGTCGGGTTCGTAGGGTCCTGTTCCCCGTTCTCAATCTCTGGATTTTATCTTTTACATGTAGCTTGAAATGAATTTCTAGAAAAGGCCTGGGTCAGTTTTATATTTGTCTGCTATACCTTTCTCAAAGTTCCTTTCTGCCTCTCTCCTCACTGCTGTGAAATTATTTCTTTCTTGCTTGTAGTGCTCGTATGTTTGTGGGTTAGGCCCCTTCCAATATTGAACCCATTTTCTTGTCTTTTCTTCTCTGGCCCTCTCAATTTCTCTTGACCCAATCCTGTTTTCTGGTCCTGTATCTCTGTTTTGGTATGAATGTTTGTGTGCCTCATCATATATTTTGCAAAATTTGGCATACATCTCATTTACTTCCTTGCCTAGCAACAAGTCTGTCCAATAAAATTCATTAAAGAATTTTCTAAGTTCCCCATAGTCTCCTCGCTTGAAATCAAGTTTATAAAATGGTTCAATGTCCCCATTTTCTTCTAGATTATATCACAAAGCATATTTAATTTCCAACAGGACATGATCACTCTTTTTTCCAAGGAAGGAAGGTACTGGATGTCAAGTATCTCCTCTTCTTTCTTGGTGAATATTAGATCCAGTATTGACAGAACATCCCCTTCCATCATTCTTGTAATTACCTAAGTGTAGTTACAGGATGAGAGCCACGCTCGTGGTGTCCTGTCTTCCCAGCACTCTTTGTCATATAATGCTTTGAAATTACTGACAATTTTGGCCTCCACCACCTTCTCACCTAACTTATTGCAACCGTCTACCACGATGTTTACAAAAGTGAATTATCTTAAATTTCTTCAGCAGCTTTGTTTAGTTAGTTTAAATCTATGACCTCTTGTTTTGAAGTTCCGGGTCTCAGGAATTCCTTCCTATCAATTTTATCAATTCCTGTTATTTTCTATGTAGTGATCATATCACCTCTTTTTCTTCTATAATTCTAGTTTCGGCATATTTAATGCCTCTAACCTCTCCTCATAGCTCTTATCCTTCAGTTCTGGGAGCCATTAAGTAACATGCCTTTGCACCTTTTCCAGTTTGTTCATGTGCTTCTTAAGATATTGGCAACACACAACCACTGCATATTCCAGCTTTGGTGTAACAAAAGTCGTGAACAATTTCTTTAGTATTTCCCCATCCACGTATTTAAAAGCAATTCTGAAGTTTGAAAGAGCAGCATAGGCTCCTCGCACGATGTTCTTTATGTGGTCCTCAGGCGATAGTTTTCTATCTAGAACCACCCCTAGATCTCTTTCTTTATCAGAATTCATTAAAGATTTCTCACATAATTTATAGGCTGTGTGGGGTCTATGTTCTCCTATTCCACATTCCATAAAATGGTATTTATTCCCATTAAATTCTATTTCCCAAGATACACTTATTTTGTCCAGGTCTTCTTGAAGGGCATGACAATCATCTAAGTTTCTTATCCTCCTTATTATCTTAGCAAACATGTTCATATAATTCTGTATTCCATCTGGTAGATCATTTATGTAGACAATGAACATTACCGGTGTAAGAACTGAACCCTGTGGTACACAACTCGTGACATTTCTCCAGTCTGATATATTACATCTGATTACTGCCCTCATTTTTCTGTTAGAAAATTTTCATCCATGTTTGACCCTTCCTGTCACTTCTACAATATGTTCCAGCTTCCAGAATAACCTCATATATAGAACTCTGTCAAAAGCCTTTTTTAGGTCCAGATAGATGCAGTCAACCCAACCATCTCTTGTAAAATCTCTGTGGCTCAATCATAGAAACTGAGTAAGTTCATTACACCAGATCTTTCAGATCCTGTGTAATGAATTTATGATCGTGAACTTACGATAATGAACTTATGATCCATGTAACGATCCTTCCAGATCGAAAACCTGCCTGATTGATGGTGGCCTGCTTGACGTGTTGATACATGAATGTCTCCAGAATGAGGTTGTGAGCGTGTGCGAAGAAATGTGAAATGGCACAATGGTCAAAGCAACACACACCCACAGATCCAAATGATTACAGAAATCAATCCAGTAGAGTGAAAAGACAGGAGTTACTTATATAAGGAAGGGAGGACAATGACACTTACCAACCAGAGGACTTCAAAGCTGCCAACATCAACTTCACTAAAGGACCTGTAAATTTTATTAACTTCAATTATATTGCATTACAGAAGGACATTGATAATTAATCTTAACATACATATACACAAGTAGAAATAAAGATGAACAAATAAAGTGTTAAAATGCAGATGACGAATCACGAACATGTGACTGATGATATGATGACTAAGCCCCACATCAGAAGATGAAGATGAAGAAACGACAACGTTTAGATCTGTCCTGGATTATTATCAAGTCGTATGAAAGACTCTTTCACACGACTTGAAATAAGTATACAAAACACCTTCACAAACTAGAGGTAATAAATATGCCAACGTTAGAAAACAAAAGAAAAAGATGTGCTATGATCACCATTTACAAAACAATAACAGGAATCTACCAAATTGACAAAGTGGAATTCCTGAAACCAGCAACTTCAAAGTCTCCATGGCACAGTGGTAACACACTCGCCCCGTACTTCACGAGCGATTTGGCCTGGGAGAATTCATTAGGTGCCACTCCTTAACTGTAAGCCCCTGTTCACCCAGCAGTGAATGGGTAACCGATTGTTAAACGATTTTGCGGGTCGTATTCGGGGATTAATTAGGATTAACCACTGTGCTGCAGCCTTCCAAATATGGCAACCCCCCCTCTTCCCCCCCCCCCCCCCTGTGCACAGGAAATAAATTCTCGGGAAAAAATTCTTTTTGTTTTTGAAAATGTTAAATACACTTTCCTGATCACAGATATGTAAAAAAAAAATTGAAATTGTAATTATTTTGGCCGCAATGGGGTTCGGAAAATGGCGTGTGACGTCACGATTTGGTGGTCGCCCATGACATAGACTCCCGAAGCCAGTCGCCCGCCAGCTTCAACATGCGCGAGTTGCCACAAATATTTTTTTGTTAAATTTGTACTTACATTTCCATATACATTTGTTTTGTTTTTTCTTGCCAATCCTATGTATAAAGAACAAATACACAATATTATGGCAGTAGAACATCAGTACTGTCACAAGAAACTGTGTTATATGTGTCTCAAATATAACGCGTGGACGCATGATCCTGTGGTCCCGGGATCTATCCCGGATGCCGGCGATAAACAATGGGCAGAGTTTCTTTCACCCTAATGCCCCTGTTACCTAGCAGTAAATAGGTACCTGGGAGTTAGTCAGCTGTCACGGGCTGCTTCCTGGGGTGTGTGTGTGGTGTGGAAAAAACAACAACAACAAAAATTAGTAGTTAGTAACAGTTGATTGACAGTTGAGAGGTGGACCGAAAGAGCAGAGCTCAACCCCCGCAACCACAACTAGGTGAATACAACTAGGTGAATACACTGCATGAGAAATCACACAGCAGCCAGCAGACGACACCGAGTATGAGGCCACCTCCCTCACCAAAATGGTTCCTCCCGACATACTCCTGTTGCTGTTATTACACTATATACACACATTGCATATACCCATCTACATTTGTGTTCACCATAGTGAACCATTAAGCTAGTATAGTGAGCAAAACAAGAGAGGCTGCCACACACAGTGACGCTACCTCCATAACCTCCCTCCTTCCCTCCCTCACCAAACTTCCTCCTCCCACAATACTATGCACAGCACTAATTATCACCACAATCCTGTTATTATCACAATCTTGGTCACTAAATCCTGTAAATGAATAATTGACCACACGTTTATTTTGTAAAGCAACTGTTACGACCCTGGGTTCTTCAGTGGAAACCAGAGGTCAAAATTGAACTAAATAAGCTACGTTAGAGTAGCAAAACGCAACTCGATGTGTCTTTGTTTGTATCTTCCCTGCCAGACGTAAGACTATTCTTGTTTCTCAAAGAGCATTTAAAGACTGAGCTGGGGGTTGATTATTAAATAATAACATAGGCACCAACTATGTTTACTAATACTTTCTAATCATTTGTAAAGTAAACCTGAGTAAACTTGGTATAGGGCTGCAGTACGATTAGTTGAGCAGTCTGCAGGCAGCGAGCCAGCTGGGGGGGAAGGAGACTGAGACTCCATCTTTTTCTGAGCTGGCGTGGTGTGGACAGGATCCTCCTACCCTTCCTCTTCGTTTCCTTATTTCTGTGTCTTGTTCAAGATAAGTATATACTGAGTACATTATTCAATCTCTGGCATACTCATGTTCTAGGTGTAGAGTAGTATATTTTGTGTGTAGTAGGTGTTTTTAGAGTTTATATTACTAGTTACTCTAAAGGGGGGTCCCATTGGAACCACGTGGTCCCCTACCCTAAGCTGACTCTAACTTCAAGTTATTCAATAGTAGAGCTTTACCCTAGCTTGTGTTCAGTGTAAAACCTTGTATCCTGCTTATGTGGACCAAGGCTTTTAACGTAAGGTAGTGTGGTAAAGTTATTATTATTATTGTTATTGGTGTGAATGTATATGGGGGGCTGTTAAGGGGTTAATAAATAAGTACATGAATTATAAGAGTATCGTTCTTCCTGTGTAGGAGATCTTGATCATTCCCTAGACTGACCTTGTTGTGTAGCCAAGTAGTCAGCACTACTTCTAGTTTCCATGGGGGCCGGGCCTTACTGATCTCCCCAAATAGATACATCTTTATTCTGACTGACCTTACCCCTGAATAGTACTAGTTTCCCCATAGCAAGCCCACCATTTTATATAACAGCAGCAACATATGAAGTCGTTTGAAGATTCCTAGATGACGAAATAATGCTGTGGTGCTGTGGCTAGCACTGTGAACATTATAAACAGCATTGATTCACTGATATATGGACATTGTACACAATCATTATCACACTCAGGCTCTTCTGTGATACTATCATGGCTAAATAATACCATAATACCAGGTATATATATATTTTGACATTATTAGGCGATGCTGTGGTCACAAGCTGAACAGCAGTTCTGTGAGTTCATGCTGCGTGTGCCAGCCTTGGTGGCTCACTCAGTACTGAGGCTCTCACACCGGGGAATGTTGCCAACGATTTTTTTTTAAATGGCGTCTGTTTACAAAAGCCCTGAGGAAGCTGATGTGAACCCGATGTAGCCGTGGGAGTTTTGAATCATACACTAAAAATATAAGATTCCGGAGGTGCATTGTGTATCCCCCATTGATCTCATGCAGTCGCGTTGCGCAGTTCAGTGGTTAAGGTTTAACTGCGAAAATATGCACTATACTCACTTTTCTGTATACATCCCCATACATTTTGTTCACACTTCAGTTTGTCAATATTCTCTCTGCCTTCTCCTAGTAGA
This sequence comes from Procambarus clarkii, assembly GCF_040958095.1. Classification (NCBI taxonomy): domain Eukaryota; kingdom Metazoa; phylum Arthropoda; class Malacostraca; order Decapoda; family Cambaridae; genus Procambarus; species Procambarus clarkii. Next base: position 34,329,595 of record NC_091197.1, on the reverse strand, counting down.
GCAATTTTGGTCAGGGATGGCTTATATTTGGCTCCTCGACGCTCAGGATAAAGGTCAAAACCCCATCTGTAACAGAGCTCAGGTTTTATATTCATAGTCATAAGCCAAATATAAAATACAATTTCTAGTATTTATTGGAAGATGCAAGATATACCAAAAATATAAAAACTAGTGTTACAATGTAATGAAATATGTGTTTCTGGTGGCTCCCTGAAGCTATCTGGCAAAGATGACGTCCCACTACTGGGCCTCATTACTCATTAGTCATAGGAGTCCTGTTTAGCATACTGGGGACCAGAGCCAGAACTTGGCCTTCCACAGTAAGGGGCAGAGCTGGGGTTTGTTCCAATCACCCACATTGGGAAAGCACCCAGAAAGGAAGTGAGGCAACACAGACTAGTGGAAGGCCTTACAGCCAGAGATAATGTCTGTGACTACAGGAGAATTGACAGGTACAAAAAAGGGAAAGATTGACCCTTTAGGGTCACCCTAAACGGAGCTAAATAGATTGAAGTACTGTAGTATTCAGGAAATGAAATTTAAATTTATTAGGAATTCAGACAAAGTGATGAGGAATTTTGTTCGGACAAATTGATCAGGAAAAATTATGGTCATTATGACAAGATCTTTCAAAGGAAGTGAGAGAGAAGCCGAAACTGAACCTTGTGGAAGAAAAATGTCTAAATCAGATTAAGAACGAAGAAGAAATCAATTATTTTTTCTACAAGGTGATAGGGGGTAGGCCAGCTTGTGAATTGGTACAAAAAGGCAAACCAACAAAATCACTAGAGAGGGGAGGAAAGGGGAAGTAAAGAACAAGAGAAGAGGGAACATGTTCCTGGAAAGTGTATATACAATACTGTACTGTACTAACATAGATGGACTGACATAAAAAATACTAAAATTACACGATATAATACAGCTGAAGATGCCAAACATTATTGCACTAACGGAGACGAAACTCAAAGTTAATATTTAAAATGAGGTCGTATTCCCAAAGGGAATACTCAATCTAGAGATGGGACAGAAAAATTAGGAAAGGTGAAGACGTTGCCATGCTGGTGAAAAAACACCTAAAGGTAAATTAAATAATGATGGCCAATACACAAGAAGTTGACAATATCACATAATATTTGTAATCAAGGTGATTAACTGGTAATCATTTAGTCCTACACTCCACCAGCATGCAAAACATGAAAAAACCAGTGTTGAATGTAATGAAATGCCAATTTCTGGGTGAGCCCCGGAGGCTTCCTGAAGCAATCATACTGATTAGGTGCCATTCTACTTTTAAGTGTTATCACTCACAGAATTCTTTCTGTCTACCGGAGACGACAAGCCAGAACCTGGTTCCCTCAGAAAGGCCCAGGGAGTGATGGCCCACAAACTCTTTACATTGAAACGATATCATATTTCCCATCATCCAGGGAAGCACCCAGAAAGGTAAGCGTATCAAAACAGACAACTGCTGATTGAAAAAACCAGCGTTGAATGTAATGAAACGCCATTTTCTGGGCGAGTCCCGGGGGCTCCCCGGAGCAATCCATGGCTGATATGGATACCCTAACTATTTTGCATCAGTCGATGTGGGTGGAGTTCTAGGCCTACCGGGGACCACGAACCAGAACCTGGCCCTCTCAGAGAGGCACGGGGAGCAATGGCCCATAGAAATGCACATGTGATTTGGAGCATTCTATATCTGCCATCGACCGGGACAGGCACCCAAAAAGGTAAGCGCCACAAAACAAACCCCTATTCTGGTTAACAACAAAAATCGACAAACGAGTGGACAGAACTCCCCCAGGAAAACGAACTAACAAGCATGACGTCACACGAGCCGCGCTGCATGTCTGCGCAACTCCCCCCTCCCCGGGAAGGGGAAGGGGGAGCCCCAGACCCCCGCGCCGGTGATCCCCGCCCCAGTTCTGAGGCTGGATATCAAAACCGCGAAAAAAATCCGCCGACCGGAGGGCGGGAGGGTGCCGGGGAGCCTCCGGGACTCACCCAGAAAATGGCGTTTCATTACATTCAACGCTGGTTTTCTGGGGGGAGCCCCTACAGCTCCCCGGAGCTGCCTCACCAAAGACTACCTAAGAAAACAAGGGGACATACCCGGGAGGCGGTCGGTGAATCACTCCTCAACACGAAGTTGAGACAACAACCCAAGGTATATCATTCGCAAGAAAAAAGGGAGAACAGCCGCAGACGAAGAAACCTATGATCACGACCATAGGAGCCAAAAACACTGCGCCTAAGAAGAGCAAGAAGCTCTGCCACACGACCCCCAGAGGCGAATGCCAACACAAAAAGAAAACCGAGGCAAAGCAAACCTGACCCCAACGAGCCACAACCAAGGAGAAGAAAAACAGGAGAGCACCCTGTTCAAAGACCAGGACGACATAGGCAGTGCATAAGCAGGCCGGAGGTGTAACAACGCACGATACAACCTGCGCAAAGGCGCAGAAGGAATATCGATACCGAAGGCTAGCAGCAGAAACCAAGGTGCCAGACCCAGGAACGGCCCCAAGCGCCTCTACAACCTCCGCAAGCCAATCCTATGACACCCCCAGGAGGGAAAAGAAAACGCAGGACCAAAACAAAAACGCCACAAGTGTGCAAGTCCACCTCCACAAGTGCAGCTGACAGGGAAGGAACTCGCATAAGGAGCCGCCCCGCACCAACATCCCGCAGAAGGGCAGGAGCGAAAAGACTCATTAAGAGGAGCAAAATCGCTCCCAGGAAAACTAGTAGCGCCGAGACAGTGTGAAGAGAAGAGATATTCACAAAAGAACAAAAAGGCCAACACCCAGAAGCTGCCGGGAAGAGGACCCACAAGCCCTAGAAAGGCCCGGAGAGAAGCCCAACCGAATGACGACAGACGCACCAGAAAACGGGCACAATGGACAAGGAACCGAGCCCAGGGAGGGGCCGACGCCCACAAAGCACGTGCGGAGAGGGGGAACGGAAAACCCCACACCACAAAACTGCTAGTCCCCCCCCAGAGGGGTAGAAACACCCCGGCAGGGACCAACGGGCCTGAGGCCCCGCACGTGAGCCCCACCCCAGCCCCGGGAACCCACCCTGCAGGCCCCGGGGCTGAGCTGTCCCCACAAAGCCCCAGCGTCAAGAAAAACCCCGGGGCAGCCGTGAAAAACACGAAGGAAGGGAGCCCACTAGGCTTTGGAACTTGAACCGAAACCGGAGGATAGGCAAGGGGCGAGACGAAGACCCCAAGCTCATCCTCAGCGAGCACAATGAGGCGAGGACAAGACAGAGAACCCAAGGAACATGGAAAAACCAGGCCCGGCACAGCAAGACCAGCAAGGAAGGAGAGCCCCAGAGGGAGCACGGAAGGGCCGAACATAACGCCACAACCAACCCAGACACGCAGCTGCAGTACCAAAACCGCAGCAAAACGTCACCACACTCCCAGAGGAAGCAACAGAGAAGATAGATAAATCGTACACGAGTGACACACAAGGGGACACAGGCGGAAACCGAGCACCCAACTGAGCCACAGGGACGGTAGAAGAAACGTGTGCAGTGTAACAGGCAATCAAAGGAACACAGTAGGCAGCCCAACATGGGCTGACCCCATACACAGCCCCAAGAGCAGAGATGAGAGTGCCCAAGAAGCACAGAATCCGCCCGACAGGCAAACGACAGGGGAGAGACGGAAACAAAGAGCCAGAACCCAACCTGCAAGCACAAGGAGGCAAACACAAAACCTCCGACACAGGAAAACGTACTACCAAACAGGCACCCCCACCGTTGCACTGCGGAACAAGGTGGAGGCGGAGCCCCGAACTCAAGCAAGGTTAGACAAGCATAGGAGAGGGGCAGGAGGAGCACAGGCAGGAACCGCCTTGGAAGGGACAAGAGGCCACCCGCAGACACCCGTGAACCAAGGAAGGAATCAGGTGGAGAGAACAAGAGCTGCCCAGTATGGGCTAATAGCCCTGCAGTAGGCACCTCGGGTGATACGGTCCACGTTCTCAAGGATGTATGTACACCCATTCCTACTCCCAAAAACAAAAACAGCGTCAGGACGAAGGAGACGCCAAAACCGCTCCAACTCACCTGCAGAACATAGGCTCTGAAGGGCCATGACGCATGCGTTCGAGTCCGTATCCGCCGGAGGCGGCCAGTGCGCCCATGCTGGAGAGGAGGGGAGCAGCGAAGGAGGCTCCCCACCCGAGAATGCAGGGAAAAACCTCATGATTTCCCCACAGTGGCAATCCAGAACACCCCCAAAGCAACGGGGCACGGATTGGATTAAGAAAAGAGCGAGAGGCGAAGCCCCTCGAGAGAAATGGAAGCAGAACATGTGTGCACACCGCCTGGAACCAAAACAAACTCCCACAGTGCATGCGCAGGACGCGAAAGAAAGTAGCCCAACAAGGCGAGAAATAGCCCAACCAGGCGAGAAATAGCCCAACCAGGCGAGAAGTAGCCCAACCAGGCGCGAAGTAGCCCAACAAGGCGAGAAGTAGCCCAATAAAGCGAGAAGAAGGCAAGAAGTAGCCCAATAAAGCGAGAAGTAGCCCAACAAGGTGAGAAGGAGCCCAACCAGGCGAGAAGGAGCCCAACCAGGTGAGAAGGAGCCCAACCAGGCGAGAAGTAGCCCAACAAGGCGAGAAGTAGCCCAACAAGGCGAGAAGTAGCCCAACAAGGCAAGAAGTAGCCCAACAAGGCGAGAAGTAGCCCAACAAGGCGAGAAGTAGCCCAACCGGCTACAAGGAGCCCGAACGGCTACAAGGAGCCCAACCTGTCCAGAACAGAAGGAACTAGTATGGAGGCAAACTCCAGGACACGCAGGGGGTAAGCCGCAAAGGCCAACCGCACCGCTGGCGAAGGGATGCGGTTAGCCGAAAACCTCCTGAAGACGGAACCGAAGAAACCACAGGGACACGGAACCGAACCCGGGCAGGAGCATAACCCAAGCCCAAATCGTACGCAGAGGGGGGAAAGAAAACCCCACTCCTCGTAACAGTAAGCCCCGCTCAGAAGGACTGAAATCCAGGCGGGGTGCAATGGAGCCCAAGGCCCCCAAGGCCGCTCCTCCCCAACCCCAGGAGCCTCTGCACCAGGCCCCGGGGCCAAGTCGACCTCCAAAGCCCCAGCCCCACAAGATAAAGCCGGGGCAGCCGAGAGAGCTGAAAGAGAAGGGGGCCCACTGGTCAGACCCCGGAGCATCGGCCGGAGGAACAGACTCGAATGCCTCTGCAGCTACCCCGGATGGGGCAACCCCCGAAACTACCCAAGTCTCAGAACCTCTAACCCCGCCCCGACCCCGAAGCCTGCAGATGCGTAGGGGCCGGAAGCAGGAAGGGGAAAAACAAGGGGGGCGTGGAAGAACCAAAGCCGAAGCGACCAAAACCCCCAAGTCTGGGTCCCTACACAAGCGGGGCAGCATCGGGGCATCCGGGGAAGCGACAAACCAGAGCGCGTTGCAACATCCTACCCTGCAACGCGCGAGCTGCCTGCACCCACGGGAATTCATCAGCAAACTGGGTGAATGGAGTCACGAACAAGCAACAAAGCTCGCAGGACTCAAGGGTCGAATGTGTCACTGACCCAACAGGCAGCATGACGGAGGCAAAAACAAGGAGAGTCACCCTGAGACAAGGGGACAGAGAAACCCTCAACTCGCACAAAGCGAGAGGGGACGCAAGGAAACTACCACTTACCCCAAGGGAAACAAGGGAGCAAAACCCCCAAACCCTCGGGGCGGCCACACGCCAAGCAGCGAAAAGCCAACAGAGGTAGACCCAAGGTGACTTATGGAAGGCAACCCCAAGCCCCAAGGGCGGTACTTACAGGGCACTCAGGGAAGGGGACCCTAAGCACATGCAGCCCGAGTACCTGAGAATACTACTCCCAGCTCACACGACCACCGTAAGAGCAGCACTGCAAACAAGTCACAGCACTGAGACAAGACTGGAGCTGGAGCCACACGACCGTGCATTATCCCATCAGCCGAAGAACTGGGGCGGGGATCGCCGGCGCGGGGGTCTGGGGCTCCCCCTTCCCCCTCCCGGAGAGGGGGGAGCTGCGCAGACATGCGGCGCAGCTCGTGTGACGTCATGCTTGTTAGTTCGTTTTCCTGGGGGAGTTCTGTCCACTCGTTTGTCGATTTTTGTTGTTAACCAGAATAGGGGTTTGTTTTGTGGCGCTTACCTTTCTGGGTGCCTGTCCCGGTCGATGGCAGATATAGAATGCTCCAAATCACATGTGCATTTCGCATTTCTATGGGCCATTGCTCCCCGTGCTTCTCTGAGGGGGCCAGGTTCTGGCTTGTGGTCCCCGGTAGGCCTAGAACTTCACCCACATCGACTGATGCAAAATAGTTAGGGTATCCATATCAGCCATGGATAGCTCCAGGGAACCGTAGGGGCTCCCCCCCAGAAAGAGACCGTAACCCTCAAAATGTCAAGAACTCCCCTAACAATAAAACAACCAAAACTTCGTCAAACCAGACCCCCACAAGTGTTACGAACCCGGATCCAGCGTCCGAGCACGGAGCAGTGACGACCGCGCCATCTGTGGGTCAGCTCCCGAAACCCCCACCAAATGGACGACGACACCTGGTGAGGACAAGGTGTACTGGCCACAAGGGCCAGTTTCCAGTCCGGTTCAGCTCACAACACCGCCGCTGCTGACCTCTGGTGAGGTGGTGCTCAGACTACAACGCCATCTATGGAGTGGATATGTCGGGCGTTTGTGTCTGAGCCTGTAAGTGAGGTGTTTTAGTGTCCCTGTTATTGATGACGTGTCTGCTTACAGAGTCGACCTGGGACTGCTGTGATGGAAGTCGAGTCAGTCTACCCAAGGCAGCCGTCCCCATACCTTGTGCTTTGCTATAGCAGCCGTGAGTCGCCTCCCGGATGAACACTGTGGTGTTACCCTGCCTGTGAAGCGGCAGTGAAGGATCGTCGTACCCGGGACCGACTGCTGGAGACGATTATCCACTGGGGTATTGAGGACAGGAGAGTGATTTGTGGTATCACACGAGGCTCCTGACTAGGGCGCTACCTTAGTATCGCTCGTGGAGTGGCCTGACCAGCGTTGCTGATCCGGAACCTGCCAGCAGACCTGCTGGACTTGTGGTTAACAGCCTCCACGGCGGTGCCCCCAGTGGACCTGTGTCTTGGCTAGCCTGTGTTTGGGGTAGACTCAGCTTGGTCGAAAGATTCGTCAAGAGACCACGAAAGCACCGAGGACTTGGCACCGAGAGTTTGGATCCAGAGTCTTCAGGAGAAGACAATTGTGTAAATAATTCCCTTGTGCAGTGTTAATACCCCTCCCCCTGTGTAATCTTATATTATTTATTGGTGATGGGAACAATTATAATCTTAAGTTCTTAGCTATATTTCCCTTCCCCTTTTATTTTATTTGCGTCACGGATCTCATCCCTTGAAAGCCACTACTGGCTTGGGGCCGGATACAACTTCCTCTAACGACATCAGAGTACGAATCCTGTTGCGACCCGAGAGGGCCGTAACAACAAGTTAGCTCCACCCCCCCTCCCTCCCTCTCTGTGGGAAGGAGGAAGCCGGCCCAGCTCAGCTGGACTGACACCAGTCAATTCGAAAATGATAAAAAAAGCCGACCTGAGGGAAGGTCTCAGGGAACCTCTGAGGCTCACCCAGAAATTGTCACGTTTTATTACATTCAACGCTGGTTTTCTGGGGAAAGCCCCATCGGCAACCTGAAGCTAACAACCAACAGAGAATGACAAAACAGGGTACTTACCAGGGAGGTGACAGCACCGCAGGTATCAAGTCGAAGGTGAGACTAAAGGCCGCGACACATGCCCCCACAGCTTACACAAGGCTGCAGAGGACCAGGGATGTGAACCAGACACCCACCAGCCAAGACCCAGTTAGATTGCCAAAACCCCCATGCCCGAATATCGGCCCAAGACATACGATCAAGAACGGCCGACAGAGAAGTGTACCTCCGAACCTCACAAGTACAAGGGTAGACAGCAGTCTGGCTAGCCGGAATGACACTGCGGACAACTGGAGACACATGAAACCTGGAACAGGGAACTAGGGAAACCGGATCAACCCATGAGTCCACCAAAGCAGAACCGGTGGCCCGAAAGTAGCAGCATAAAGCCAGACACACCGCATGACGCACCCCCGGCCAAACCAGTCAAGTGTCAATCACTAAAGAACCCTTCTGGAAGCCCATTGACTCCTTCTTCGCCAGAAAAGGAGCCGGCCACAACCTATCAAAAATGAACACAAGGACCAAAAGAACAAAACCCCCGGCACTGGAGAAGAGCATGAAGCTCACCCACCCAACACCCAGAGGCCAAGGAAAGCAAAAACAAAGCTTTCCAAAAGCAATCCTGGACTGAAGGGGTCATCATTAAACTAGCTGAAGAGAGAAAAGAAAGAACCCAGGCCAAGGACCAGGTAAGCTCAGACAGCACAAGAGAAGGCCTGAGGAGAAACAATGTGTGAGAAAGCTTGCGGAGCAGGGCCAAAGAATGTGAACCTCGAATGCAAGCTGAAGTGGCTCTGCCAACCCTGCACGATAAGAAGCAACAGCGTACGGCATAAGACGCCTATCAGGAAAAAGTCAAGGACAAAACAATCCGGTTAGAAATGAAAAGAAAATGATGCAGAGAGAGAAAATAGTGAAAAAGACCGCCAAGAACTTCATATTGTCAGTGAGAAAAAGACCGCAGGAAGACTGTTAGTCCAAAGACAGTCCAGCCAAAAGACGCCTTTCATGAGGGCTTCGCAATCAGAGAATGGCGCTGCGTAAAGATGCAGACTCTGAGACCAGGCCGACACATAGAAGTTTACGTCTGGACACTTGAACATCCGGCAAAGTCAGAGGAAGAAGTTGGCATCGACAGCCTAATCCGTGGAAAGGGAATGAAGCAAGATGTTGGACACTCCCTGAACGTGAATAGAGTGGAGATGCAAACCCTGAGAACTCGGCTGATGAGCTACCCAAAGAAACCAGCTCTAAAGAGCAGAGCCACAGAATAAAGGGAACCCTCCCTCCACCCCCTGGTAGAGACAATGAACCACGCGGAAACAGTCCAAATGGACCCGCGTCGCAGAGCCTTGGGGAATCCAAACCCTCCGCAGCACCTGCCACACCGCCACAACTCCTGCACTGTACTGTGCGCCCGATGAAGGGGAGGGTGCCAGCAACCTTGGCCAGCGTGGTGAGAGCTGGTCACAAAGCATCCAACCGACGGCTGAGGGGTCCGTGAAAACGTCTTCAATGAAGGTGCCTCGGCCATGACGCTGTGAAAAACGTCAGTTCACCAGAAACCCAAACCCAGCAAGCTGGAAAAGAACCAGATCACTGGCTAACACACAAGCAGACTGGATGGGAGCCCAAACCAACCAGTCGCCACAGGAGGCCAATGCCTCAAGGCCAAACAAACGAAAACAGGTCAACACGACCCAAGTTAACCGCATGAAAATGTGAGGTGCCAGATTCAGCCCAAACAGGAAAGCCCAAAAGTGGCAATCCTGTCCCCCCACAATGAAACCTAACCAATCCCAAAACCCTGGATAGATAGGAACATGCCAATAAGTGCCCTTGAGGTCCAGGAAAATCATCTAAGTGTCCAGTTCGAGAATGAGCTGGACTTGGGACAGGTTCAGTGAGGCCTCACAAGTAAGCCAAGGACCTTCAACCAGTGAGGCCTCACAAGCAAACCAAGGACCTTCAACCAGTGAGGCCTCACAAGCAGGCCAAGGACCTTCAACCAGTGAGGCCTCACAAGTAAGCCAAGGACCTTCAACCAGTGAGGCCTCACAAGCAGGCCAAGGACCTTCAACCAGTGAGGCCTCACAAGCAAACCAAGGACCTTCAACCAGTGAGGCCTCACAAGCAGGCCAAGGACCTTCAACCAGTGAGGCCTCACAAGTAAGCCAAGGACCTTCAACCAGTGAGGCCTCACAAGCAGGCCAAGGACCTTCAACTAGTAAGGCCTCACAAGCAAGTCAAGGACCTTCAACCAGTGAGGCCTCACAAGCAAGCCAAGGACCTTCAACCAGTGAGGCCTCACAAGCAAGCCAAGGACCTTCAACCAGTGAGGTCTCACAAGCAAGCCAAGGACCTTCAACCAGTGAGGCCTCACAAGCAAGCCAAGGACCTTCAACCAGTGAGGTCTCACAAGCAAGCCAAGGACCTTCAACCAGTGAGGCCTCACAAGCAAGCCAAGGGCCTTCATCCAGTGAGGCCTCACAAGCAGGTCAAGGACCTTCAACCAGTGAGGCCTCACAAGCAGTCCAAGAATGTTGGCTTGCAACCGAGCACACAACCTAGCTTGTTGCAACACAGAAGCCCTGTGGTGTAAAGAGATAGCTACTTGAGGCATCAGAACTTCCAATGAGGAAAGGGTGGTCGTGAGCACATGGGAGAACAAGTCCCACATGACTCTGAGTAGTAGGTGTCACTGACCCAACTAGCAGCATGGTAGAGACAGAATGGATGAATATTTAGAAGAACCTTTCAGGATTTTTTTTGCCTACCCTACTGTAAGTACTTCATAATTTAATTTTGCCTTTCCTGTCTTTGTTACACATTTGTTCTCTTAGCAGTAAGTAGAAACCTGGGAGTTAAACAACTATTATGGGTGGCATCCTGGGAACATCAATAAATCTAACAAAATTACTTTTCCCAATGATGGGGGAACCATTAGGCTGGGTTATGCAAGGATAATAAGTTACTTTAGGTTTGCAAGGAGAGTGAAAATGGGTGACGAGACGTAAAACAATACCAAGTTCTCATGTAAACTAATATTCAGCTATTCTCACAGTATTGTAAATCTAGTCAAAGGTCCAATATATATATATATATACAGTGGTACCTCGGAATGCGAGTGTCCCTGTATGCGAGTTTTTCGGAAGACGAGCAGGATTTACTCCAAAAATATGTCTCGGAAGGCGAGGGTTACCTCGAGACGCGAGTATGTTGATACGCGTACAGGCCGACCTAGCGCGTGGTGGTTCGGCGATCGTCGCCCCTCTGCCCCGCCGCCCCTCAGTTTACCATTGTCTCGCGCTCAGTGACTACCCCCACATCAATTCTTCTCGCGGATTTTCAGTGTTTTGTTGGATTTTTGGTGATTTGTCTATACAATTTGTTATTATATATCTCACCATGGGTCCCAAGAAAGCCAGTGGTAAGGATAAAGGCCAGAAAGCTCATGTGAGGATGACAATAGAGGAGAAACAAGAGATCATTCGGAAGCATGAGAACGGTACACGTGTTGTTGAACTTTGTAGGCAGTACAACAAAGCCACATCAACAATATGCACTATACTTAAGAAGAAAAATGAGATTATGGGTGCTAAAGTGGCAAAAGGAGTAAAAACAATAACGAAACAAAGACCACAAATACTTGAAGAAGTGGAAAAGTTGTTATTAATTTGGATACACGACAAGGAGTTGAGGGGTGATAGTGTTTCGGAGGCCATTATTTGTGAGAAAGCCAGGGTGTTGCACGAAGACCTTCTAAAGAATACCCCTGCAACGAGTGATGCAGATACGAAAGAGTTTAAGGCAAGCAGGGGCTGGTTTGAAAAATTTAGAAAGAGAAGTGGTATCCATAGTGTTACAAGGCATGGGGAGGCAGCCAGCTCAGACAAACCAGCCGCTGGACGATTTATTGACGAGTTTAAAGAGTTTGCAGAGGCTGAGGGATACCTACCGCAACAAGTGTTTAATTGTGACGAAACAGGACTGTTTTGGAAAAGAATGCCTAAGAGGACATACATTACCAAGGAGGAAAAATCCTTGCCTGGACACAAGCCTATGAAAGATAGGTTTACGCTTGTGCTGTGTTCAAATGCGAGTGGCGATTTGAAAATTAAACCCTTGCTAGTGTATCATTCTGAAAATCCAAGGGTTTTCAAACAGTATAAAGTGCAGAAAACCCATTTGTGTGTGATGTGGAAGTCTAATAAAAAAGCATGGGTGACTAGGCTTATTTTTTCGGAGTGGGTGAATGAAGTGCTGTGCCCTGCCATAGAAAAATATCTGCAGGAGAAACATTTGCCACTCAAAGCCGTGCTTCTCCTCAACAATGCTCCTGCTCATCCTCCAGGCTTGGAAGATGATTTGTTGCCCAGATACAATAAATTCCTCACAGTTAAATTCCTTCCTCCTAACACCACTCCTCTAATTCAGCTTATGGACCAGAAAATCATAGCGAATTTTAAGAAACTTTATGAAAGGGCACTTTTCCGGAAATGTTTTGAAGTGACTGAAGCCACAAACCTCACCCTCAAAGAGTTCTGGAAACAGCATTTTAACATTTGTAGTACTTTAAAACTCGTTGACAAAGCCTGGCAAGAAGTGACTCAAAGAACCCTGATCTCTGGCTGGAGAAAATTGTGGCCTGAATGTGTGACAGAACTAGACTTTGAGGGGTTTGAGCCTATAAATGATGCGCCTATTGTTGAGGAAATTGTTAGTCTAGGCCAGCAAATGGGCTTGGAATTGGATGGTGATGATGTGGAGGAGTTGGTGGAAGAACACAACGAAGAACTGACCACCAAAGAACTCCTAGCCCTTCAACAGGAACAGCAAGACAACGCAGCAGCGGATGATTCTGCAGTGGAGGAGGAGGTGGCAGCAGCAGCAGCGAATGTCCCTTCTGCAGTAATTAAGAAGGTGTGTCAGATGTGGGAAGAGATTCAAACAATTGTTGAAAAGACTCACCCAGAGAAAGATGTAGTAGGCCGTTGTCTTAATCTTTTCAATGACAATGTGATGCCTTACTACAGAGAGAGCTTGCGAAGAAGGGAAAAGCAAGCTTCCATGGACAGATTTGTGGTGAGGAAATCGAGCAGTGAGCCTCAACCAGGACTTAGTGGCACTCAGATAAAACGTCCCAGGGAGAGCACACCAGAAAGGTCCTCACTGCCTGATGTGATAATGGAAGGGGACTCCCCTTCCAAACAGTAACTCCTCTCCTCCTCCCCCCTCCTCACCATCTTCCATACGCCTACAGCACTCGACAGCAAGTTAAGTAATAACTGGAACATAGTTTTGTAGGTTTATTTAGATGAATTAGGTATAAAAATTTAGTTTGATGTGGGGTTTTTGGGGTAGTCAGGAACGGATTAATTCATTTCCCTTTATTTCTTATGGGGAAACTAGCTTCGGAATGCGAGTTTTCGGAATACGAGGCGTCTCCAGGAACCAATTAAACTCTTAAACTGAGGTATGCCTGTATATTTTTTTTTTTTTTTTTTGAGGGTTATTCCTGCACAGGCCCTAACCCTCTGGCTGGCCCACTGTGTATTACTCGTTTCTCGTTTCAGTCTTATTTAGGTAGTGTATGAGTATTTATGACTCATATGTTCATATCAGTAAGATTATGCCCTCATGTGTTTAACAACTTCTGATCTGTTAAATCTCAGTTGAAATCTTATTTGGTTTGTAACTGTGCACTGTGTTAGATAATGTTCTAGTGGTCTGTTGGGCATTTCTCTACAGTGCTGACAGTTCCTCTCATCTTCTGGAACTTGTAAGCCTATTAGCCCAATATAACTCACACAAACCCAATATAACTTGGCAGAGTGGTAGACAGATGGAACAAGTTAAGTGAGGTGGTGGAGGACGAAACCATCAGTAGTTTTAAAGCGTTATATGATAAAGAGTGCTTGGAAGACGGGACACTATGAGCATGGCTCTCATCCAGTAACTACACTTAGGTGATTACACTTAGGTAATTACAAGCAGCAACAACTTCAAGCTCAATATGGCACATTGTAAGATGAAAAACAGATGCTTTTTCAACCACAGAGTACAGTATTCAACCCATTAAATTATCTATCGAAGCCATAAATGCTAAGATAATACTTTAGTTTAAAAGTCGGCTGAAAGAAATTAATTTATATACACAAGAGTTGTTACATAGTTGTACAGCCACCAGCACACATAGCATTTCGGGCAGGTCCTTAATCCTAATTTTCCCTGGAATACGACCCGCCAAATTGTTTAACAACCAGGAACCCATTCACTGCTGGGTGAACAGAGGCTACAGTTAAGAATTGGCGCCCCAGTCAATCCTCCCCGGCCATGATACAAACCCAGGCCAAAACGTTCACGAAGCACTGGGCGAGTGTTTTACCACTCTCTTGAGGTTATCTTGAGATGATTTCAGGGCTTTAGTGTCCCCACGGCCCAGTCCTCGACCAAGCCTCCACCCCAAGGAAGCAGCCCATAGCAGCTGTCTAACTCCCAGGTACCTATTTACTGCTAGGTAACCGGAGCATCAGGGTGAAACATTTTGCCTATTTGCCTCCGCCTCCACCGGGGATCGAACCCGGAACCTTAGGACTACGAATCCGAAGCGCTGTCCACTTAGCTGTCAGGCGCTATGGGGACTGCATAAATCTTTATAAATAATGTGAGCCTTTATTAAATTATTATAACAAAAAACCGACTTCCTGTCCCCGTCGAAGCCCCTAGAGATGGTGGCCCTTTGATAAATGTTTCACTTACTTTTCCTCCTTCCCAGTGGAAGACTCGGCATCGTCCCCAGCAGGAGTGGGGACGCCAGCAGGGTCTCCAGCAGGATCCCCAGCATCTCCGTTCATCTCTTCGTTTCCAAACGTTTGTCTTATTTCCTCTGCTTCACTATATGTGTGCAGAATGCGTCAAAATCCCAATCAGCTCCAAGCATTTACCGGTAAAATTGTTATTGTTGTGGCGGCGAGACGGTCGTTTGTGCTGCCCGCCGCCGCTCACGTTTTCTTTGATTTAAACTTTGGGGGATACACTTAGAATTTATATAAATAAAACAGTTTTCATATAATAATAAAATATAAAATAATAATATTTATTTAAGCAAAAGTATATGCATATATACATAGTATATAGCAAGATGGTATGAATCATGGATAGGGCAGGTACCTAAAGCCACTACATTTATTTATTTATTTTATTTTATTTTTTTTTTGAGATATATACAAGAGTTGTTACATTCTTGTACAGCCACTAGTACGCGTAGCGTTTCGGGCAGGTCCCTGGAATACGATGCCCGCCGCGAAGAATCGTTTTTTCATCCAAGTACACATTTTACTGTTGCGTTAAACAGAGGCTACAGTTAAGGAATTGCGCCCAGTAAATCCTCCCCGGCCAGGATACGAACCCATGACATAGCGCTCGCGGAACGCCAGGCGAGTGTCTTACCACTACACCACGGAGACTGTAAAGCTCCGTGGTGCTTTATTTATTTATTTATTTATATATATACAAGAAGGTACATTGGGTTTGTGAGAATACATTGGATAGTACAGTATTTTCATTCTTGTAAAGCCACTAGTATGCGCAGCGTTTCGGGCAGGTCCTTAATCTAGCAGATAATTTTAAGTAGGTAATTTCTATCAGAATTGATAAATGATAAAGATACATTGCAAGAGAAAAATGAGATAGGTAATTAGGTACTACATAATTATGTAGTGGCTTTACATAATTACTACATTTTATTTTATTTCATTATATATATATATATATATATATATATATATATATATATATATATATATATATATATATATATATATATATATATATATATATATATATATATATATATATATATATATATATATATATATATATATATATATACAAAAAAGTTACATTGGGTTTATGAGAATACATAGCATGATGTGTTTACTTTCTTGTAAAGCCACTAGTACGCACAGTTTCAGGCAGGACCTTAATCTAACAGATAATATAATTATTATATAATTATGTAGTGTTATTATAATAAGAATAAGAATTATTATAATCAAGAAAGGGACGAAAACTATCAGGGAAAAGCACCAACCCATTACGACAATATAGCACTTGGATGGGATGGGATGGGATCAGGATAAGGACCTGGGATGGGACGGGATCAAGATAAGGACCTGGGATGGGACGGGATCAAGATAAGGACCTGGGATGGGACGGGATCTGGATAGGGATCTGGGATGGGACGGGATAAAGATAAGGACCTGGGATGGTACGGGATCAGGATAAGGACCTGGGATGGGACGGGATCAAGATAGGGATCTGGGATGGGATAGGGATCTGGGGTGGGACGGGATCAAGATAAGGACTTGGGATGGGACGGGATAATTATGGATCTAGGGTGGGACGGGATTAGGATAAGGACCTGGGATGGGACGGGATTAGGATAAGGACCTGGGATGGGACAGGATCAGGATAAGGACCTGGGATGGGACGGGATCAAGATAAGGATCTGGGATGGGACGGGATCAAGATAGGGATCTGGGATGGGATGGGATAGGGATCTGGGGTGGGACGGGATCAAGATAAGGACTTGGGATGGGACGGGATAAGGATCTAGGGTGGGACGGGATTAGGATAAGGACCTGGGATGGGACGGGATCAGGATAAGGACTTGGGGTGGGATGGATAAGGATCTAGGGAGGGACGGGATCAGGATAAGGACTTGGGGTGGGATGGGATAAGGATCTAGGGAGGGACGGGATCAGGATAAGGATCTAGGGTGGGACGGGATCAGGATAAGGATTTGGGATGGGATGGGATAAGGATCTAGGGTGGGACGGGATTAGGATAAGGACCTGGGATGGGACGGGATCAGGATAAGGACTTGGGGTGGGACGGGATTAGGATAAGGACCTGGGATGGGACGGGATCAGGATAAGGACTTGGGGTGGGATGGGATAAGGATCTAGGGAGGGACGGGATCAGGATAAGGATCTAGGGTGGGACGGGATCAGGATAAGGATTTGGGATGGGATGGGAAAAGGATCTAGGGTGGGACGGGATCAGGATAAGGATCTGGGGTGGGACGGGATCAGGATAAGGATCTGGGATGGGACGGGATCAGGATAAGGACCTGGGATGGGACGGGATCTGGATAAGGGCCTGGGATGGGACGGGATCAGGATAAGGGCCTGGGATGGGACGGGATCAGGATAAGGGCCTGGGATGGGACGGGATCAGGATAAGGGCCTGGGATGGGACGGGATCAGGATAAGGGCCTGGGATGGGACGGGATCAGGATAAGGACCTGGGATGGGACGGGATCAGGATAAGCGCCTGGGATGGGACGGGATCAGGATAAGGGCCTGGAATGGGACGGGATCAGGATAAGGGCCTGGGATGGGACGGGATCAGGATAAGGGCCTGGGATGGGACGGGATCAGGATAAGGGCCTGGGATGGGACGGGATCAGGATAAGGGCCTGGGATGGGACGGGATCAGGATAAGGGCCTGGGATGGGACGGGATCAGGATAAGGGCCTGGGATGGGACGGGATCAGGATAAGGGCCTGGATGGGACGGGATCAGGATAAGGGCCTGGGATGGGACGGGATCAGGATAAGGGCCTGGGATGGGACGGGATCAGGATAAGGGCCTGGGATGGGACGGGATCAGGATAAGGGCCTGGGATGGGACGGGATCAGGATAAGGGCCTGGGATGGGACGGGATCAGGATAAGGGCCTGGGATGGGACGGGATCAGGATAAGGGCCTGGGATGGGATGGGATCAGGATAAGGGCCTGGGATGGGACGGGATCAGGATAAGGACCTGGGATGGGACGGGATCAGGATAAGGGCCTGGGATGGGACGGGATCAGGATAAGGGCCTGGGATGGGACGGGATCAGGATAAGGGCCTGGGATGGGACGGGATCAGGATAAGGGCCTGGGATGGGACGGGATCAGGATAAGGGCCTGGGATGGGACGGGATCAGGATAAGGACCTGGGACGGGACGGGATCAGGATAAGGGCCTGGGATGGGACGGGATCAGGATAAGGGCCTGGGATGGGACGGGATCAGGATAAGGACCTGGGACGGGACGGGATCAGGATAAGGGCCTGGGACGGGACGGGATCAGGATAAGGGCCTGGGATGGGACGGGATCAGGATAAGGGCCTGGGATGGGACGGGATCAGGATAAGGGCCTGGGATGGGACGGGATCAGGATAAGGACCTGGGACGGGACGGGATCAGGACAAGGGCCTGGGATGGGACGGGATCAGGACAAGGGCCTGGGATGGGACGGGATCAGGATAAGGGCCTGGGATGGGACGGGATCAGGATAAGGACCTGGGATGGGACGGGAGGAAGGAACGAGTTTCCCGCATAAGATAAGAAACAAAAACTAGAAGACTTAAACACTTATCATCCACACTTCCGTGAAATAAACTTGCACATATTTATTTAGTGGATATAAGAACACTGCCGGGGAAGTGTGGATGACAAATATATAACGTGGGCGTGGAAACTAAGATAAGATGTTTATTCAGGTAAAGATACATACATTCAAAATGAGTTACAAACATATTGTTGAATCAATAGACAGAGCTAGTACATACAATGCCTGAAGCCATTAATACATACACCGTTTTGGGCAAGGTTTGGGGGGATAAAATTTGACTAAAACTTAATACTAATTGAAATCAAAAGCATGAATTTAATTTAAAAAAAGTAAATAGAAAAAGAGAATGATAATAATTACACGATGGAAAGAACAGCAGAACACCAGAAGGAATTTTAACTAAATAAATAGAAGATTACAATTTTCTCCGAGCTCTCAAGGCTGTTGCAGGATATGGTGCCCATGTCAGAATTGTCAACATGATGTACCTTGCATACATCAGATCTTTAGTGGATTATGCTGCACCTCTGCTTGTTTTGATGCCTGAAAGAAAGCTTGGAGGGCTTGAAAAATTGCAGAACGAAGCCTTGAGAATAATCCTTGGGTGCCCTCGTACCACAAAGATACTTAATATGAGAAAGGAAATTAATAATCCGAGCGTTGTTGATCGTGTTACTGAAATTAACTGTCAGATAGGTATAAAAATGCTTAGGCTAACTCATCCTTACCCTTGCACAGAAGCCCTCCAGAATTTTTTTTATTGAAGGTCAACATTGTTCCAAATGCACAACTAAAACTGGAACTGAACCCAGAATGTATCAGATTTATAATTTGTACCAAGAGAGACAACAACGGCACTTTCCTGCACCGTAGGAAAGTGTCAAGAAAGTGTCTTGTGTCAACTACATTTACAAAACCTTGTTCTTAAATGCAAACCATGCTCTGAAACTCTACCTGGACAGATGTAATAGGACCCATTATCACCACACCAGAAACAAATATCTCTTTGATATCCCCAGGGTCAAACTTAATCTGTGTAAACACTCCATGCAAATTAAGGGACCCAGTCTATGGAACTCACTCCCTAGTGAATTGAAAAACTGTCAAACTTTTGCCTTATTTAAAAGCAAAACCAAACAGCACCTAATTTCATCTTCTTAGTTTCCTACACTGAGCTTTAAATTTGCTCTGTACCTAGTGTTACCCAATCTCCAAATCTTTATGTACTTAACCCAAACAACTTTATCATTGTGTTCATTGCTGTCTTCTTTTATGTGCTAGCCATATGCTGTATTGTGCTTACTAATTTTTGTTAAACTACCATTCAAGCTGTCATTGCAATCAATCTAAGCTACCAATGTGCTTTAATATACTGTACTAATAATTTTTCTCTTATCTTTTATTTTTTTTCTTGCTATGTAACTGTTATCATATTTATAAATTTTGCAAGTATTTACCTACTTAAAATTCTCTTAGATTAAGGACCTGCCCGAAACGCTGCGCGTACTAGTGGCTTTACAAGATTGTAATTACTATGCTATGTATCTTCACAATCCCAATGTACCTTCTTGTATATAAGTAAATAAATAAATAAATAAATAGGAGATTACACCCTTTCCAATTTTAATCCCTCCCTTTCCACCCAAGAAACAGATCAGATTAGAGATCAGTCCAAGCTTCGTCTTGAGGCAAAGCTCAACGCCTTAAGCCATATTGATGCTCTCTCCACAGAGCATTCTCTCTCTCAAATCATTTACACTGATGGTTCCCTACACCGCCCCACGGGTGCAGCTGGAAGTGCAGTTGTCCTGACAATGGGTGATGGCTTGTACTTTGAGTGGGGAGTCCGTATAAACAATTGGGCCTCTACCCTTCAGACCGAACTATATTTGCCTTGCTCCTTGCACCGAAATGTGTACAAGTCTCAAAACTTGATACATTAATTGTAAGTGACTCAATCATTTTTAATTGCTCTCAACTCTTTAAGACATAACTGTAACATGCTCGTGTCCGAAGCTAGACACAAATAAAACTAAATTATTAATGAAGGTAACAGAGTCCATTTCATGTGGTCTCCATCTCATGTTGGCCTCCGAATGCATGATAGCGCTGATAAGTTAGCCAAAGAATCTGCCTTTAAAAGGAGCCGTTGAGTGTAACCTTGGATTGTCAATGAGGAATCTGAGAGCAGCAATACACCGAGAACTTCAACAAGATCTTATAGATCTGAGGCAAAGTGAAATTGACACCAGTAATTCCATCTATCATCATACTATCATGCAAGAGCCACACATCTATGGATCATCCAATAAAATCAGCAGACTTCTAGATATGTTACTACTGCTCGGCTTAGACTCGGTTACAAGTATCTCTGGGAATTCTCATTATCTGCTGATGTAGACCTGACCAAATGTAAATTGTGTATATAAGTTGTAAGACGCTCGCCTAGCGTTCGTATCCTGGCCGGGGAAGATTGACTGGGCGCCAATCCATAACTATAGCCTCTGCTCACCCAGCAGTAAATGGGTACCTGGTTGTTAAACGCTGTAGCGGGTCGTATTCCAGGGAAAATTAGGATTAATGACCTGCCCGAAACGCTATGCGTGCTGGTGGCTGTACAACACTGTAACAACTCCTGTATATACAAATAATTACAAAAATTAATAAATATATTAGATTAAGGACCTGCCCAAAACGCTATGCGTGTTAGTGGTTTTACAAAAATGTAAAACATCAATGCTATGTACTCTCATAAACTAAATGTACTTTCTTTATATATATATATATATATATATATATATATATATATATATATATATGTATGTATATAATATATATATATATATATATATATATATATATATATATATAATATATATATATATATCAATTAATAATAAAATATATACAAAATAAATCAACAGAATGTTGTATTTCTAGCTGGAGCTAGTAAATACAACTAAAGCCACTAATAAGCCACTAATAGGCTTTACAAGATTGTAAATACTGTACTATTCAATGTATTCTCACAAACCCAATGTACCTTCTTGTATATATATAAATAAATAAATAAATACGTACAGCGTTATGTGTGGCGCTTAGCCAATGGTTTAGTCTTACATTAGTAGTCTAATTACGTGCCTTGTCTGTGCTTTGAGTGCTGTGTGAATATTGTATAACTAAGGCTGAAGGCATTGTTGTGCTTCAAGGTTATTGCATCATTTTATTTATACATGTTGCCCAAAGATGATCCCGCTGTTGCTGGTTTGGCCATTTGTTTTATATTTGTTCTGCTCTATATAGATCATCTTAAGAGAAATATATTTCGCAGACAACCACATATATGATCATTAATGTAAAGTGAGTTCAATTAGCTCATTAAGACTTCTATACCCAGAGTATATAGTGTATTTTATGTAAAGAAAAATTGCATTCTTGAGCTCTTTCATTCATTCCTGCGAGCACCGGGTGTCAACTGCTCGCCTATTGGCCAGCGTGGCTAGTGACGTCACTGAGCGCCAGCGGCTGCACCAATCAGCGTCGCGGTAAGAGACTGCCAGACGCAGGCCGGTGTCGAGGGTCGTCCAGCAGCTGCCAGACGTAAGACGCCGCCCCCAAGGAGACATGTCTGCGCCAAGGAGCTTCTTGTTTGTGAGAAAATGCGACGGATTTCACCAGCCGTTGATGCAGCTGTGTGGCGGGAGAGCGAGCAAGAGGCTGTACAGTGAGGTGGGTGGCGTGGGGGAGAGGCAGTGATGGGGGGCATGACCCCCCTCCCTGACCCGGTATCTTGTTGTTATCTTGAGGTTAATGGAAGACTGATGACATAAAGGTGATGGAGGGCGAGAGTATATGTGTCGTGGTCTCCTGTAGGAGCCTCCGTCGGCTGCACACACTCTCACACCTCCACACACTATTGTCTTACCTCCACCATTGTCTCATCCCCAATATTATATTATTTTGAGGTTTAAACAAAGTCTAAACCTCACTTGCTTGTAAGACTTATAAGACTGTTGGTCTTACGTCTTGGTGTGGACGGGTCCCTGGGGGGGGAGGGAGGTACAGGTAAATAACATTCTGAGCCACGAAGCCGTCGGCTGAGTTGGGGTTTATCGTCAATAATAATAAGTGTTCGGAGCCTTTACTATGGCTTTATCTGGCCTTATTTTTATTTTTATGTTTGATGTAGTGGTGGCGAGGTTGGTGGGTACTGGTGGAGGTGTACTGGTCTGCTCAACCGGTTGACGTTGACGTAATTACTGGTGGAGGTTATAAATATATTTGGCGGAGTGGATGTAAGTCAAGGCCAGTGACGCGAGGCGTGCGTGACGTCACCGCCACCCCCGTTATACCGTACTCACCTGGTTGTACTCGCCTGGTTGTACTCGCCTGGTTGTACTCGCCTGGTTGTGCTCGCCTGGTTGTGCTCACCTAGTTGTACTCGCCTGGTTGTGCTCGCCTGGTTGTGCTCACCTAGTTGTACTCGCCTACTCACTGACATAAGAACAACTCCGACATAAGGGAAATCGGCTATGAGGCCCCAGTAGGAATGAGCGACCACAGTACTCACCTAGTTGTACTCGCCTAGTTGTGTTTGCGGGGGTTGAGCTCTGGCTCTTTGGTCCCGCCTCTCAACCGTCAATCAACAGGTGTACAGATTCCTGAGCCTATCGGGCTCTGTCATATCTACACTTGAAACTGTGTATGGAGTCAGCCTCCACCACATCACCCCCTAATGCATTCCATTTGTCAACCACTCTGACACTAAAAAAGTTCTTTCTAATATCTCTGTGGCTCATTTGGGCACTCAGTTTCCACCTGTGTCCCCTTGTGCGTGTTCCCCTTGTGTTAAATAGACTGTCTTTATCTACCCTATCAATCCCCTTCAGAATCTTGAATGTGGTGATCATGTCCCCCCTAACTCTTCTGTCTTCCAGCGAAGTGAGGTTTAATTCCCGTAGTCTCTCCTCGTAGCTCATACCTCTCAGCTCGGGTACTAGTCTGGTGGCAAACCTTTGAACCTTTTCCAGTTTAGTCTTATCCTTGACTAGATATGGACTCCATGCTGGGGCTGCATACTCCAGGATTGGCCTGACATATGTGGTATACAAAGTTCTGAACGATTCTTTACACAAGTTTCTGAATGCCGTTCGTATGTTGGCCAGCCTGGCATATGCCGCTGATGTTATCCGCTTGATATGTGCTGCAGGAGACAGGTCTGGCGTGATATCAACCCCCAAGTCTTTTTCCTTCTCTGACTCCTGAAGAATTTCCTCTCCCAGATGATACCTTGTATCTGGCCTCCTGCTCCCTACACCTATCTTCATTACATTACATTTGGTTGGGTTAAACTCTAACAACCATTTGTTCGACCATTCCTTCAGCTTGTCTAGGTCTTCTTGAAGCCTCAAACAGTCCTCTTCTGTTTTAATCCTTCTCATAATTTTAGCATCGTCCGCAAACATTGAGAGAAATGAATCGATACCCTCCGGGAGATCATTTACATATATCAGAAACAAGATAGGACCGAGTACAGAGCCCTGTGGGACTCCACTGGTGACTTCACGCCAATCGGAGATCTCACCCCTCACCGTAACTCTCTGCTTCCTATTGCTTAGATACTCCCTTATCCACTGGAGCACCTTACCAGCTACACCTGCCTGTCTCTCCAGCTTATGTACCAGCCTCTTATGCGGTACTGTGTCAAAGGCTTTCCGACAATCCAAGAAAATGCAGTCCGCCCAGCCCTCTCTTTCTTGCTTAATCTGTGTCACCTGATCTTAGAATTCTATCAAGCCTGTAAGGCAAGATTTACCCCTCCCTGAATCCATGTTGGCGATTTGTCACGAAGTCCCTTCTCTCCAGATGTGTTACCAGGTTTTTTCTCACGATCTTCTCCATCACCTTGCATGGTATACAAGTCAAGGACACTGGCCTGTAGTTTAGTGCCTCTTGTCTGTCGCCCTTTTTGTATATTGGGACCACATTCGCCGTCTTCCATATTTCTGGTAGGTCTCCCGTCTCTAGTGACTTACTATACACTATGGAGAGTGGCAAGCAAAGTGCCTCTGCACACTCTTTCAGTACCCATGGTGAGATCCCATCTGGACCAACAGCCTTTCTAACATCCAGATCCAGCAGGTGTCTCTTGACCTCCTCTCTCGTAATTTCGAACTCCTCCAAGGCCGCCTGGTTTACCTCCCTTTCTCCTAGCACAGTGACCTCACCCTGTTCTATTGTGAAGACCTCCTGGAACCTCTTGTTAAGTTCCTCACACACCTCTGTCATTCTCTGTATACCTGTCCTCGCCTGTTCTAAGTTTCAATACCTGTTCTTTCACTGTTGTTTTCCTTCTGATGTGACTGTGGAATAGCTTTGGTTCAGTCTTGGCTTTGTTTGCTATATCATTTTCAAAATTTTTCTCTGCTTCTCTTCTCACCCTGACGTACTCATTCCTGGTTCTCTGGTATCTCTCTCTGCTTTCTGGTGTTCTGTTATTCCGGAAGTTCCTCCACGCCTTTTTGTTCAGTTTCTTCGCTTCGATACATGCCCTATTATACCATGGATTCTTCTGTTGCTTCTCGGATTTTTCCCTTTTCGCCGGGATGAACCTGTTTACTGCCTCCTGACACTTTTGGGTAACATAGTCCATCATACCCTGTACAGACTTGTCTCTGAGGTTTGTGTCCCAAGGTATTTCACTTAGGAAACTTCTCATCTGTTCATAATTCCCCTTTCGGTATGCCAGCCTTTTGATTCCTAGATCTTTTTTGGGGGAGATAAGTCCTAGCTCTACCAAGTACTCAAAGTTCAATACACTGTGGTCACTCATTCCCAAGGGCGCTTCCATCTTAACTTCCCTTATATCCCATTCATTTAGGGTAAATATCAAATCAAGCTTTGCTGGTTCATCTTCTCCTCTCATTCTTGTTGGTTCTTTGGTGTGCTGGCTTAGAAAGTTTCTTGTTGCCACGTCCAGCAGCTTAGCTCCATGTTTCTGGTCCTCCATGCGGGTCTCTGTTCTTCCAATCTATCTTCCCATGGTTGAAGTCTCCCATAATTAGTAGTCCATATCCATTCCTGCTAGCAACAGAAGCTGCTCTTTCTATTATGTTAATGGTGGCCATGTTGTTTCTATCATATTCCTGTCTAGGTCTTCTGTCATTTGGTGGTGGATTATATATGACTGCGACTATAATTTTTTTCCCTCCATTTGTTACAGTACCTGCTATGTAGTCAGTGTACTGGCGTTTGAGTATCTGGTTGAGGAAGGGTTATTGAATTCGAGGAGGGGTACTGAAAACAAAAAACTGGCATTCCGAAAGGGAAACTATGAGGAGTTAAGAAAATTCCTAACAGATATAACATGGGAAACAGAGCTGAGGGGAAAGACGGCCCAAGACATGATGGACTTCATCACGCACAAGTGCAAGGAAGCAGCAAACAAGTTTCTGTCCAAAAGGAAAACAGTGAAATGAAGATGAGAAACCCATGGTTTAATCAGAGATGTAGGCTAGCTAAGCAGCAAAGTAAAAGGGCATGGAGAAACTATAGGAATAACAGGACACTGGAGAGCAGAGAAAGATACCAGAATGTCAGGAATGAATGTCAGGATGAGAAGAGAGGCAGAAAGACAATACGAAAATGACATCGCATGCAAGTCAAAGACTCGGCCTAAATTGCTGCACAGCCACATCAGGAGAAAAACAACAGTAAAGGAACAGGTAATGAATATAAGGATAGGGGCAGAAGGATTCACTACAAACGACAAGGAAGTGTGTGAGGAACTGAATAAGAAATTCCAGGAGGTCTTCACCTTAGAGCAGGGAGAGATGCCAGAGATAAGAGAGGGAATAGTTAACCAGGATCCACTAGAAGAGTTTGAGATTGTTTACTAGAGTTGGATGTGTCAAAGACTATAGGCCCAGATGGAATCTCCCCTTGCATACTAAGGGAAGGAGCAGAAGCATTGTGCCTGCCACTCTCCATAGTGTACAGTATAACAAATCACTGGCAACAGGGCAACTGCCAGAAATTTGGAAGGCAGCTAATGTAGTTCCAGTATACAAGAAAGGGGATAGGCAGGATGCACTGAACTACAGGCCAGTATCCCTAACCTGCATACCATGCAAGCTGATGGAGAAGATTGTGCGAAGAAAGCTAGTGGAACATCTGGAGCGAAAGAATTTTGTAACACAGCATCAACATGGCAGAGATGGCAAGTCCTGCCTCACAGGGCTAATTGAATTCTACGACCAGGCAACAAAAATCAGGCAAGAAAGAGAGGGGTGGGCAGACTGCATATTTTTGGTTTGTCAAAAAGTCTTTGATACAGTACCACACAAGAGGCTAGTGAAAAAGCTGGAGATGCAGGCTGGAGTGAAAGAGAAGGTACTTCGTTGGATAAAGGAGTACTTAAGTAACAGAAGACAAAGAGTCACTGTGAGGGGTGAGGTTTCAGATTGACGTGACATCACAAGTGGAGTCCTGCAGGGGTCAGTCCTTGGACCAATACTGTTTCTGATATATGTAAATGATCTCCCAGAGGGTATAGAATCATTTCTCTCAATGTTTGATGATGATACAAAAATTATTAGGAGGATTGAAACAGAGGATGATAGTAGGAGGCTACAGGACGACCTAGACAGACTGAATGAATGGTCCAACAAATGGCTGCTAAAGTTTAAACCAAGTACATGCAAAGTAATGAAACTAGGCAGTGGAAACAGGAGGCCAGACACAAGATACAGAATAGGAGATGAAGTACTTAATGAAACGGAAAGAGAGAAAGATCTAGGAATTGATATCACACCAAACCTGTCTCCTGAAGCCCACATAAAGAGAATTACGTCTGCGGCATATGCGAGGCTAGCTAACATCAGAACAGCCTTCAGGAACCTGTGTAAGGAATCGTTTAGAATCTTGTACACCACATATGTAAGACCAATCCTGGAGTATGCGGCCCCAGCATGGAGCCCGTACCTTGTCAAGCACAAGACGAAGCTGGAAAAAGTTCAGAGGTATGCCACTAGACTAGTCCCAGAACTAAGTGGCATGAGTTACGAGGAAAGGCTGCGGGGAATGCACCTTACGACACTGGAAGACAGAAGTGAGGGGAGACATGATCACTACCTACAAAATCCTCAGGGGAATTGATAGGGTAGACAAGGATAAACTATTCAACACTGGCGGTACGCGAACAAGGGGACACAGGTGGAAACTGAGTACCCAAATGAGCCACAGGGACGTTAGAAAGAACTTTTTCAGTGTCAGAGTAGTTAACAGGTGGAATGCATTAGGCAGAGATGTGGAGGCTGACTCCATACACAGTTTTAAATGTAGATATGATAGAGCCCATTTGGCTCAGGAATCTGTACCCCAGAATCTAGGAGAACATAAGACCCCACACAACCTATATATTATGTGAGAAATCTTTAAAGTATTCTGATAGAGAGAGATCTAGGGGTGGTTCTAGATAGAAAACTATCACCTGAGGACCACATGAAGTATATTGTGCAAGGAGCCTATGCTATGCTTTCTAACTTCAGAATTGCTTTTAAATACATGGATGGCGATATACTAAAGAAATTGTTCATGACTTTTGTTAGGCCAAAGCTAGAATATGCAGCTGTTGTGTGGTGCCCATATCTTAAGAAGCACATCAACAAACTGGAAAAGGTGCAAAGACATGCTACTAAGTGGCTCCCAGAACTGAAGGGCAAGAGCTATGTGGAGAGGTTAGAAGTTAGATTAAATATGCCAAAACTAGAAGACAGAAGAAAAAGAGGTGATATGATCACTATGTACAAAATAGTAACAGGAATTGATAAAATCGACAGGGAAGATTTCCTGAGACCTGGAACTTCAAGAACAAGAGGTCATAGATTTAAACTAGCTAAACACAGATGCCGAAGAAATATAAGAAAATTCACCTTTGCAAATAGTGGTAGACGGTTGGAACAAGTTACGTAAGGTGGTGGTGGAGGCCAAGACCGTCAGTAGTTTCAAAGCATTATATGACAAAGAGTGCTGGGAAGACGGGATACCACGAGCGTAGCTCTCATCCTGTAACAACACTTAGGTAATTACACTTAGGTAATTACCAGTTGATTGAAGGTCGAGAGGCGCGACCAAAGAGCCAGAGCTCAACCCCCACAAACACAACTAGGGTGAGTACAACTAGGCGAGTACCTAGTTGTACTTGCGGGGGTTGAGCTCTGGCTCTTTGGTCCCGCCTCTCAACCGTCAATCAACTGGTGTACAGGTTCCTGAGCCTATTGGGCTCTATCATATCTACACTTCAAACTGTGTATGGAGTCAGCCTCCACCACATCACTTCCTAATGCATTCCATTTGTCAACCACTCTGACACTGAAAAAGTTCTTTCTAACATCTCTGTGGCTCATTTGAGTACTCAGTTTCCACTTGTCCCCCCTGGTGTGTGTACTGCCCGTGTTAAATAATCCATCCTTGTCTACCCTCTCAATTCCTCTGAGAATTTTGCATGTGGCGATCATGTCTCCCCGAGCTCTTCTGTTTTCCAGCAATGTGAGGTGCATTTCCCTCAGCCTTTCCTCGTAACTCATACCTCTTAGTTCTGGGACTAGCCTAGTGACATATCTCTGAATTTTTCCAGCTTCGTCTTGTGCTTGACAAGGTACGGGCTCCATGCTGGGGCTGCATACTCCAGGATTGGTCTTACATATGTGGTATACATGGTTCTGAATCTTGGTTATCTTGTGATGATTTCGGGGCTTAGCGTCCCCATGGCCCAGTCCTCGACCAAGCCTCACTTTTGTTACACACCCTCAGGAAGTAGCCCCTAGCAGCTGTCTAACTCCCAGGTACCTATTATTGCTAGGTAACAGGGGCATCAGGCTGAAAGAAACATTTTTGCCGATTTGTCTCCACCTCCACTGGGGATCGAACCCGGAACCTCAGGACTACTAATCCGAAGCGCTGTCCACTCAGCTGTCAGGCGCCCAAAGATTCCTTGCACAAGTTCCTGAAGGCAGTTCTGATCCCCAGCCTTGCATATGCCGCAGATGTTCGTTTTGTGAAGGACTTCATCTCTCATTTGGTATCCAGTGTCTGGCCTCCTGTTCCCTCCACCTAATTTTATTATCTTATTTCATTGCTTCATTGCCGCACCTCCCAGCATGTCATGTGCTGCGAGGCATGCACTGGGCCGCGAGGTGTGCACCGGGAGTTGCCTCTGCTAGTGTTGCAGGAGGGGCACCTAGAGTGCCCTGGTGGGTCAGGGCTGGCAGCAAGGGCCTCTCATTAAGCAGGTGCCATGGGTATATACAGGTCAAGGTGAGGAGAGTCATGTCTCTAGCTGGCCCTCTGGCACCCACATCTTGGCTCCCTGCCTGAGGCACTTGTCACCTTGCTCCCAGGCCGGCCGGTGGCCCAGGCTGGAGGGCCGGGTGGCTAGTGGCCCGGGCTGGAGGGCCGGGTAGCCCTCTCATATCTACATATATAGTCAGATCTAGATTGAGCAGATACCTCCTAACCTCATCTCTGATAATTTCAACTACTCTGACACTAAAAAAGTTTTCTAACATCTGTGACTCATTTGGGCACTCGGTTTCCACCTGTGTCCCCCTTAGTGTTCCATCTGTGCTAAACAGTTTATCTACCCTGTCAATTCCTTTGAGGATTTTATCGGTAGTGATCAAGTCTGCCCTAACTTCTGTCTTCAGTTGTTGTGAGGTTCACTTCCCGCTGTCTTTTCCTCATAGCTCCTAACACTCGGCTTGGGGACTAGCCTGGTGGCATACCTCTGAACCTTTTCTTACCTTCTTTTTTGTTTGACTAGGTGTGGACTCTATGATGGAGCTGCATATTTCAGTATTGGTCTGACATGTGAAAGGAATCATTCAAAACCTTGTATACCTCATAAGTTTCTGAAGGCAGCTCTTATGTTTGCCAACCTTGCATATGCCACTGATGTTATCCTTTTGATGTAAGCCTCAGGGGATAGTCTGGTGTGATATCAACCCCCAAATCTCTCTCCCTGACTCCTGAAGGATTTCCTCTCCCAGCTGGTACCTTGTGTTTGGCCTCATGCTACCTACGCCTATCTTTATCACCTTGCACTTGCTCGAGTTAAACTCGAGTAGCCATTTGTTGGATCATTCCTTTAGTCTGTCCAGGTCATCCTGTAGCTCAGGCATGTCAAACTGGGGGTCTCCCCTAGGGCCATATGGGTCACATTTGTTATCACACACAACTAATTGAATTCATTTAATATAAATTATTGCAGAATATTTTTTTCAGTATTATATACCAAATTACAAAATCCTTTATGCAGGCCACATGTTTGACATGTCTGCTGTAGCCTCTTGCAGTGCTGTCATAATCCTTCACGTAATTTTAGCATCAGCAAACATTGAGAGGAATGAGTCTATGCCTTTTTGAAGATTATTCACGAAGATCATTTTGAAGATCGGAAACAAGATAGGGCCGAGTACAGAACCCTGTGGGACACCACTGGTGACATCACGTCAATCTGAGGTCTCACCCCTCGCAGTAACTCTGCTTCCTGTTGTTTAGGTACTCCCTTATAACATTAGAGCACCTTACCATTTACTCCAGCTTGTTTCTCTAACTTATGCAACACACTCCTAAGGGGTACTGTGTCAAATGCTTTCTGGCAGTCAAAGAAAATGCAGTCTGCCCACCCTTCTCTTTCTTGCTTAATGCTTGTTGCTTGGTCATAGAATTCTATTAACCTTGAGACACGACTTGCCATTCCTGAACCCATGCTGGTGACGTGTTACAAAGTCCCTTCTCTAAAGATGTGCTACCTGACTTTTTCTCATGATCTTCTCAATCACCTTGCATGGCATACACGTTAAGGACACTGGCTTGTAGTTTAGGGCTTCCTGTCAATCCCCCTTTTTATAATTATAATAATTCATCGCATTGGGAGACAAGAAGCCAGTGTATTCATACATGTTTGTCTTTTATCGAGACACCTCCCCCCCAGCCAGGCCGAATTAATGACCCCGCCCAGGATGCAACCCCACAGCAAGCCAACTCCTGAGTACCTACTTATTGCTAGGTGAACAGATTATAACGTAACTAAATGTATCACTGGTGTATCACCACTGATACCTACCCACTAAAGCAGGTTGTTACAACTTATGACATAAACTTAAAATTACTTAACAATACGTAATGCCGCCACCACCTTTGTTTTTGATCAACCTAGTGACCAGCGACGAAGGATACTGATCACGGGAGAGTTAACATTGTAAATTCAGGATATCACGGGGATGGGGGGGTGAGAACACGGCCAACTTCCACTATTCCCTGGCAACTCTCTTTGAATAACTTACTGGAACAAATGGATACAACAGATGGACAATTTAGTAATATATATTTATTTAATTGAACTCAATATTAGAATCCTAATCTATCATCCCTATTAAGGCAATAGAATATCAACACTTGCAATGCTAGAACATATGGGACCAGTACTCACTCAAGATACAGCAGTGATGAAGCTTCCTTGTAGACTCCAGATCGTCTCCCTCCCACAGGGGAGAGGGCCTCCCTCCCCTCTGTGGTGTCCAACCCCACACCCTAGACTCCTGTTTGCATTGAGACACAGATCACAACTCTTCTCTCGCTCTCTCTTAACAAGCTTTTATACTCGTCTATCCCCAATTTTCTGTTCAATGGACGGATTTGAATCTGGTAACAAGGGACTACCTTCCAACTCTAGGAACTACTGGAGGTGAGGTTTGCTTGACCTTACCTCACCTCCCTGTGAATGTCTTGTAAGTCGTTTCTGCCCGAAACGCTGCGCGCACTAGTGGCTTTACAAGACTGTAATTACCATATTATGTATCCTCACATTCCCAATGTACCTTCTTGTATATGCATAAATAAATAAATAAATAAATAGTCAGGTATAATCCCAAGTCTCTACTCAAGTCACCTCAACAACTGTTACAAGGATATTAGGTGAAAGGGAATGTGCCCAACCCATTTCTGTCCCACCCGGGATTCGGATCCGGAATTCTCGATTATGCATCGAGAACGAAACAAACTGTACTACCGGGACCCTATTTTATATATTGGACTACATTAGCTGTCTTCCAACTCTGATAGGTTGCCTGTTTCCAGTGACTTATTATACACCATTGATAATCATGCAAAGTGCTTCTGCCCCTTTTTAGCACCCATGGTGAGATTCCATCAGATCCAACAGCCTTAGTCACATCTAGGCTGAGCAGATACCTCCTAACCTCATCTCTGGTAATTTCATTATCTTCCAAGGCTGCTTGGTTTGTTGCCACCCCTCTTAATTCAGGGACTTCTCCTTGCTCTATTGTGAAGACCTCCTGGAATCTCGAGTTCATCTCGCACCTCTTGTCATTCTGTGTGTACCCATCCTCTCCCCTTTTCAGTTTCATCACCTGTTCTTTTAGTTTTTTCTTCCTGATGTGGCTGTTATAGCAGTTTTGGTTGAGTCTTTGCTTTGTTTGCTGTCATTTTCAAACTCCTCCTCTGCTCACACTTAGGTACACATTTCTGGCCCTCTTGTATCTCTGATGTCCTGTTGTTTCTGTAGTTTCTCCATACCCTTATGTTTAGTTGTCTTACTTCCTTACATGCCTGATTGTACTACAGACTCCCTTTTTGCTTTGTTTTTTCTTTCTGGGCCGGGATAAACCTATTTTCTGCTTCCTGACACTTCTAGGTGATGTAATCCATCATGCCTTGTACAGACTTTCCTCTAAGCAGCGTCTCCCATGGTATTCCAATTAGAAATTTTCTGATCTCATCATGGTTCCACCCCTTCAGTATTCCAGCCTTTTACTTTTTGGTCCTTTCCTTAGATGGGTTATTCCTACTGCCATCAGATACTCAAATGTTAGGACACTGTGATCACTCATTTATATCTGAGGGTTCTGATATGACTTCCCTTGTTTGACTCATTCAGGGTAAATATCGGATAGTCTAGTTGGTTCATCATTTCCTATCTTCTGGGCACCTTGACAAGGTGGCATAGAAAGTTTCTTGTTGTTGTCACATCTAATGATTTAGCTCTCCATGTTTGTCCATCCGTGGCCACGAGCAGCCCAAGCCACCGACAGGGAGCTTGGGCTGGAGGCCCAACGAGAATGATTTTTGGTGTTTGGTGTTTTTGCTTGATCTACGCTTCAGGACTTGGAAAAGCCTGAAGTTTTTTCATAGGGTTTATTATGGACAATCGGCTCTCCAATTCTGTCCCTACAGGGTGAGTGTGTGAAGGCTATGCCTTGGTATTGATGTACTCAATGACCAGACTTGCTGCCTTACTTGTGCTGCCTGTTATCTGATGGATATGTTCCACATTGTAGGCCTGCAATATTTGTAGGCATTGGGTCCCTGTTTTGCTGAACCTTCCTCTAGGGACTTGACCTATCTTAAGGCTGCTGCTTTGAGCCAGGGTCCATATTCTTGCTAATGGGCCATTCGGGTCCATGCCTTGGACTTGGCTTAGTCTTTCACCCTCTTGTCCTCTACCCACTTTTTTGCCTCTCGTTTCCTGAAGCTGCTGTCTTGGGTTTTTCAGCTGCAGTGGTGGTGTTTCAGATGCTCGCTCGGTGTTTTTTGCAGCAGGGGTTCTTTCCCCACTGCTCGAGGGAGGCAGGTTCACATCTTGGTATACTTATTAACTGGTTGATTTGGTTGTTCCATGCATCTGCGGATCTGGGATCTCGTTAAGTGTAGTTACAGGATGAGAGCTACACTCATGATGTCATGTCTGCCCAGCACTCTTTGTTGTGTAACTTTGAAACTACTGACGGTTTTGGCCTCTACCACCTCGCCTAACTTGTTCCAGCTGTCTACCACTCTGTTTGTGAAAGCAAATTTTCTTGTATTTATTTGGCAGTGTTTAGTTAGCTTAAATTTTTGACCTCTTTTTCTTGAAGTTCCAGGTCTTGGGAATTCTTCCTCATAGATTTTGTTGATTTCCATTACTATTTTGTATGTAGTGATCATATCGCCTCTTTCTTCTATCTTCTAGTTTTGGCATATTTAATGTCTAACCTCTCCTCATAACTCTCGTTCTTCTGTTCCAGGAGTCATTTAGTCGCATGTCTTTGCACCTTTTCCAGTTTGTTGATGTGCTTCTCAAGATACAGGCACCATACAACTGTTGCATATTCCATCTTTGGTGTAACCGAATTGCCCGAAACGCATTGCGTAATAGTGGCTTTAGGCATTGTATGTACTAGCTCTATCTATATATCAATCCATTAATGTAACATCACTTGTATGTATGTACCTTACCTGAATAAACATATTTATTTATTTATTTATTTATTTATTAACAAAAGTCTTGAAGTTTCTTTAGTATTTCACCATCCATGTATTTAAAAACAATTCTGAAATTAAAAAGTGAAGCATAGGCTCCTCGATGTTCTTTGTGTGGTCCTCAGGTGATGGAAAACTATCTAGAACCCCCCATCAATCTCTTATCAAATTTTTTAAAGCTTTCTCACAATTATAGGTTGTGTGGGGTCTGTTCCTATTCTACGTTCCATAACATGGCATTTATTAATATTAAATTCCATTTATCAAGTGGTGCTCCGTACTTATTTAGTCCAGGTATTCTTGAAGGCCTGGGTGTGACAATCATGGTATGTAAGTACCCAAGTGTAGTTACAGGATGAGAGCTATGCTCGTGGTGTCCTGTCTTCCCATTACTCTTTGTCGTATAACACTTTGAAACTACTGACAGAAGCAAGTCTGAAGTTGGAAAGCGATACATATGCTCCTCTCGCAATGTTCTTTTGTGTTCCTCTGGCTACAGCTTACTATCCAAAACCACCCCTAAGCTTTGTTCTTTATTAGAGTTCTGTAATGTCTTTCCACATAATATTGTAAGTTGTGTGTCGTCTATTTTCTCTGATTTCACATTCCATAACATGGACATTTATTCATTGAATTCCATTTGCCACTTGATGCTCCAAGCACTTGTTTCATCTATATCAATTTGAAGGGCATTACAATTGTCTGCGTCTTCTATCTTCCCCAATATCTTATCATCCGCAAACATGTTCATATAATTATGTATTCAATGATACATGAATACATGATTTGTGTTGATACATAAATGTCTCCAGAATGAGGTTTACAAATCTGCCTGTCCACATGTCCTCCGTTCTTGCTTCGTGGGCCTCCCAGTCTATTACTGTACTTTCAAGTTGAAGTACCCCAGTACCAACAATCATGATTTATCTTTATCTTCTCTTACTATAATCTCTCTCATGACCATTATAAGGCGCACTCATTTGTCATCTAGTTCCTCCTTTGTCCATGTGTTGCTTGTTGGTGAGCTGTAGGCATTTGTGATTATCAGTTTATCTTCCTGATTCCAGACCTGCAATGCCATTATGTCAACTTCTCGAGGGTTATTAAGTATTAACTCTTTCCTTCAGGTGTTCTTTCACCAGCACAGCCATTCCCCTCCCCCTCCCCACCCTTTCAAGTTTTCCTGTCACGTCTCCAAACTGAGTAGTCCTTTGGGAATACGACCTCATATAAAATAATTTCTTAAAGTTCCTTCTCTGCTAGTGCGACAATATCTGGAATGTTAAGCTGAATTAAATCTTTTTAGCTTCGGTATTTTTTGTTTTTATCTAACTTCGTCTGTGTTGGTATATACAATTTTCAGGAACATGTTCCCATTCCCTTTGTCCTTTATTCCCCCTTCCTCTAATGATTTTGTTCCTTTGTTTTTTATGTTCCGTTTCACTAGCTTTCCAGTCCCTAACACTTTGTAAAAGGAAAATTTTTTCTTCATTTCTATTTCCTTTTAGATGTTTCGCTCTATTGAGGTTCATTTTCAGCTTTTCTGTCTTCCTTTGAGAGGTCTTGTCTTATTGGATAAAGTCTGCCATCCTCATCATTGCAATTTCCTGGCATTTCTAAGCACTTCCATCATTTGTTTCACTCCATTAAATGTCGCTCACAAGGGGCGATTTTTGTCTCATATTTTCTTATCCTCCTAAAATCACTGACATTTTCATTTGAATTGAGACCTTCTCCTAGACCTATTGTTTTCTCTGATTTTCATCTCTGCTGCTGTCCACCCTCAATGATATTTCCTTTTCTAATCACCAATAAATTATGGACTTGCTTCTACCTGAAGTGTTTTGTACTAATTTACTGTTGGTAACCAGTTCTTTCCTAATTGCTTGTCTAATTTCTGCTTCTTGCTGGTATATTGTATACAGTATATATATATGTTTATATTATACATTACCAGTCAGCTTTACTTAATGCTAATTGCCAATAATTTTCATCTTACAATTTTTCATATAAAATGTCTTAATTACTTAGTATTATTTTGTACGTAAATGTCGGTAATATTGTCAGAACCATATTTTCATGATTACAGGTGGTGTTGGACTGGTTTAGGTAGCTTTGTGGTTGGTTTGAGTTACTGGCTTGTGCTCTAATTTTGTAAATGTCTTTATATATATGTACTGTATTGTACAGGTTCTTTTTTTTTTTTTGTAATTTGTCATATTTAACAATTTATTGCTAAAGAGAATTGACTCTCCTTTTGAGCGAAAAAATGAATATTATAAAAGATATAAGAGGAGAATTGAGCGAAAAGGCTTGATATTATAATTTTATATAATTTGTTTGGCAATATGTAATACAGGCAGTTCTATAATTACGAACAAGGTACGTTTTGGGACTGTTTGTAAAGCATTTGTTCAGAATGCAGATAGATTTTCCATAGGTGCAGTGCTATAACTGGGAAATGTGTTCCCGGGCCACCAAAAATCCTCGCAAATCCACTGTGTTTAGGACGTATACAAAAACCACAACATTATTTAAATTGAATGATGGAGTTATTCTGCTTTTCAAAGTTATCTGTTTTTGAAGAGTCAAGTACTGTAGTACAGTATAATTACATGAATAAATCAATGAAAATACATGTGTATTGTATTGGTGGTCCACCATTTTGTAATTGGCCTCGGGAGTAAGTACCTGCCCACCCTCCTCCTATCACCACCCCAGAAAACCCCACCAAAAGAGTAAACATGATCAAATCATGTTAGTGTGGGGTCATTGAGGACTTGAGACCAGTGGATCTCACTCACCCCTAGCCACCCCCCCTCCACAAACCTACTCCCCCCCCCCCACGCAACCCCTCCCCACTCCACCCATACTTATGCTCCATGTGGCTGCCACACGGATGTCTGCGCTGTCACAAAATTCTAAGGGATGCTCCAGTGAATTAGTGCAGTACAATGATTTTATGCACGAAGGGGGGTACATGGTGACCTGGGACATGGTGACGAATGTTCGTAAAGCGGAAACTCCCTGTATAATATTGATGCCCATGAGGCTTTTTGTAGAGGCCTATAATACAGTATATAAAAATATTATTTAATGAACCTTTGCTGTATGTCAGGAATTCCAATATGGCCACCAAATGTAGTCCTCAAATTACTGCAATTGTTTTTTCTATTACATGTATATTCTGTACGAGTTAGTCCCCTCTCCTGTTTTAAAACAAAAATGCTTATTGTGATTTTTTTCTGGTTATTCTGATATTTTGTTAAAATGGTATTTTTTTTACATTGTATTTTTTCAGGCCTCAAGAAACACTCCAAATTTTGGATTATTATTTGACATTGATGGAGTGATAATTAGAGGGAAGCATATCTTACCATCAGCACCTGAGGCCTTCAACCTTTTAGTTGACAAGTATGGCAAATTTCGTGTTCCAACTGTGTTTGTCACTAATGCCGGCAATGCCCTCCGCAACGACAAGGCTGAACAGCTGTCTCAGTGGCTGGGAATTGAGGCAAGTTTTAATGTAGTATATGTAAGTAAATAATTATTAATTCATAAAATATGCATACCTAAGAACGTAATACAAAGAAATATTGGGAGGTGCAGGGATTGCATAGTAAATAAAAACCACCGTCTGTCGTATAGCCGTCAATGATTGTGAAGATCAATGTCCCCGTGGCCCGATCTCTGACCAGGCCTCTTGGTCTGGTCAGCCAGACTGTTGGATCTGGCGGCTCACAACCTGACACAAGTCACAGCCTGGTTGATATGTATCCTTCGTATTTTTCAAATGTAAATTATTATGTATCTCCTTGCCTGCATTTTACGGAACACAGATTAAAAAATTTTAAGCGGTCCTAATTATTTAGATATTTATAGAGTTGGTTCTAGCAGTAAAAGATCCTTGCACACTTTCCAAGTCAGCAGTTTCTCCAGCTTTGAACATTAGTGTCTTAGTTGACCAGACCACACACTAGAAGTTGAAGGGACGACGACGTTTCGGTCCGTTCTGGACCATTCTCAAGTCGATTGTGATGAGGAGGTAGAGACAGGCAATAAATAGGCAAGAGAGCTGAGGAGGAAAGTAAGGTGTAGGGGATAGTAGTAATAATGAGAACTGCAGAAGGCCTATTGGCCCATACGAGGCAGCTCCTATTATAACCACCGAAGGAGATAGTAATAGGAATAAGAAGAGGATAGCAAGGGAGCGTAGGAGAAGACAATGAACAGAAAAAGGGGAGAAGAGAGAAAGAAAAGGAAAGAGAAAGAAAGATAAATGGAAGGGGTAGGCTTACGTAGGGGTAGGCTTACGTAGGGGTAGGCTTACGTAGGGGTAGGCTACTCTACACAGACGCCGTCTTGTAGATTCGACTCTTATACACAATGTACCCAACATGAACTTGAGTCCTGGCTTTGTTGCTGTGGACTCTTCCCTTTCACAGTATATACTCAAATGCTCTAATCTTTCTAACAAACGTGATTTAACATAAGCCTACCCCTTCCATTTATCTTTCTCTTTCCTTTTCTTTCTCTCTTCTCCCCTTTTTCTGTTCATTGTCTTCTCCTATGCTCCCTTGCTATCCTCTTCTTATTCCTATTACTATCTCCTTCGGTGGTTATAATAGGAGCTGCCTCGTATGGGCCAATAGGCCTTCTGCAGTTCTCATTATTACTACTATCCCCTACACCTTACTTTCCTCCTCAGCTCTCTTGCCTATTTATTGCCTGTCTCTACCTCCTCATCACAATCAACTTGAGAATGGTCCAGGACGGACCGAAACGTCGTCGTCCCTTCAACTTCTAAGTGTGTGTGGTCTGGTCAACATACTTCAGCCACGTTTGGTCAACATACTTCAGCCACGTTATTGTGACTCATCGCCTGCATTAGTGTCTTAAAAAGTATCATTGGTATGCCACCTCTTGTTTGAAAGGTTCTCATTATCCAACAAATTCTGTTCTCATGATTTGTGATAATTTGTTATTCTCCTAAACATTATTTAAAGTTTTTCATTAATTTTTGCAAAAGATGTGTAAACCAATTTTATGCTGGCATTAACATAATAGGTGTTGTGAAAGATGGCTTATAATCTATGGCTATCTATGTTCACCGTAACATTAACTTGCTCCTAGTTGTTTGATCAGTTGTGGTTATCCTTAATCACTGGCAATCCTGCTACCTTTATCATGAATGACTTGTAAGTGAAGGAACCTTATGTTATACAGTACATGGTAGTCTTGCAGGATTTAAGACGGTAATAATTTGTCTAATCTTCAGGTCCATGAAGATCAGGTGGTTATGGCGCACTCTCCCCTCAAGATGTTTGACCAATATTTCAATAAGCAACTGTTGATTTCTGGCCAAGGTCCAACTCTAGAAATAGCAAAGAACCTGGGCTTCTGCAACACTGCAACGGTGGATGAAGTACGCCGGGCATATCCCCAGCTGGACTGTGTGGATCATAAGAGGCGCAGTTTAAATGTAAAGTCTCCTCTTATTTATTTATCGGGTATTTGCACGAGATTTTCATGAGATTTATTTTGGCATGTTTAACACTAAATTAGGTTTGTGATGGCTGATTGGAAAGTTTATTTTTTCTAATTTGTAAAGAGTCCGTCATTTGCAGTTTCTCCGTTTTGTTTCCTGCTCGTACCTGTACCTGCTTTAATGTATTTTTGTTAAATTTAACTGTAGCTTACTGGTAAGATTATAAAAGTCCAGCTTGATTTATGGATAAGTGTGTTTAGAGGTCAGGGCCTAAACTACTGTAAAACTAGATTGTTACACCTTTGCTAGGAAGCATTTTCATAATTTGTCATAAATGTAAAACCAAATTTTCTTGGTGTTTACCAAGATTGTTTACATTAGAACAATGTAGCTTGAGTCATGAATGGACTTTAGTCCAAAAAAGAAAGATTTCATCCCTTCTTAGATCTGCAAACATTCCATTGCTGTCTGCTCAATGGTCAGTCATGTACCTCCATATTTTGGAGTTCTGCCTCTTTAAAAATGAGTTATAGATTAATGTATATCCACACTCAGACTGAAATACAACCCCCCTCCCCCCCTTCCCCTTGTGAATGGCTACACCAGCAGCTGCAACTTCCACTAGCCATAATTGCATCCAACAGCTACTGTCGCATGTACAATAGTGGAATAAACTCCCACCAGCATAATGGTGCTTCTCCCTGCTCAGCTCTCAGCCAGTCGGGGAGCAGTGTTGTCCTGGGCGGCAGCTGCAGCAGCCGAGCATACAAGGACGGTAAAACACGCTGCAAAATGTCAAAATTCAATGCCGTTATGATTGTCTTCCTTCACCAGCCTCACTGCAGCCACTTAAAATGCTGTACTGACTACCTGACTTCATGGCCTTCAATGTCCTCGCTGTCACATTACTTGAACACTGTACCTTAATGTAGTTATATATTGTTGGTTCCTACTGTTTCAATATCCATCTGTGGGTATCCTGAAGTTAGGCATCACTTTTGACCTGTGTATGTAGTCAGCGTCTACATTATGCCCTCTCTTCCCTATCATTTACCGTGTTCTCTGCAAGTCTCTTGGTTTCTGCTCTTTTAACCCTTTAACTGCGCGGCCTATAAATATGACACCTCCCCAGTGCGCAGGAAATGAAACCTCGGGAAAAAATTCTTTTTTTCTTCTGAAAGTGTCAAAAACCCCTCTCTGTATATGGGTATAGCAACGGAAGTTCGAAATTGTACTTACTTTGGCTGCTATGGGGTCCGAAAGATGGGGCGTGATGTCATCATTCCCAGTGCGCCAGAGCAGTATGCTCTCGGGGCCAGTGGGGCGCCCGGGGCAGGGCGTGCGAGTTGCCGTGAATATATTTTTGTTCATTTTTTGCGCACAGTTCCAAATACATTTTATTTGTTTTTACGTGCTAATCCTATGTATAATGAACACGTACACTACATTATGGCAGTAAAACATCCGTACTGTCCAAGGACACTGTTACGTGCATGACACTTGTGTACACATATCTTGCACATATTTACCATGTATGAAGCTAATTTATGTATATATACAATCTATTTACAGACTATACACTGTCAAACACTATATACATTCACCATCAACACATTCAGAACACCGCGAGTGTGAGCAGCCACACCAAGCCAGCCCTCCCTCACTTCTCCAACATTGCCCCTCCCATTATACAGTTATTCACACCAATGTTTCTTGTTCATTTATATATATTTACAACATATGTACACACTATACACTGTCTCACACTATATACATTTACCATCAACACATTCAGAACATCACGAGTGTGAGCAGCCACACCCACACAGGCCCTCCCTCACTCCAACATCTTACTCGCCAACTTAGCTCCTCCCACCATACTGTCATTGTTTTTATTACACTATTTACACATGTTATATATAGTTATCAACATGTTTTATTTACTAGAACTATGCAAGTAAGCCGGTATTGTGTCCAAACAGTACAGTGGCCATCATACACTGCATGACAAATCACACAGCAGACGATGCTACAATTACGACGTCACATCCCTCACCAATATAGCTCATATGGGCCAATAGCAGGTGCCTCCTATGGGCCAATAGCAGCTGCCTCGTATGGGGCCAATAGCAGCTGCCTCCTATGGGCCAATAGCAGCTGCCTCGTATGGGGCCAATAGCAGCTGCCTCCTATGGGCCAATAGCAGCTGCCTCGTATGGGGCCAATAGCAGCTGCCTCGTATGGGGCCAATCGCAGCTGCCTCGTATGGGGCCAATCGCAGCTGCCTCGTATGGGGCCAATCGCAGCTGCCTCGTATGGGGCCAATCGCAGCTGCCTCGTATGGGGCCAATAGCAGCTGCCTCGTATGGGGCCAATAGCAGCTGCCTCGTATGGGGCCAATCGCAGCTGCCTCGTATGGGGCCAATCGCAGCTGCCTCGTATGGGGCCAATAGCAGCTGCCTCGTATGGGGCCAATAGCAGCTGACTCGTATGGGGCCAATAGCAGCTGCCTCGTATGGGGCCAATAGTAGCTGCCTCGTATGGGGCCAATAGCAGCTGCCTCGTATGGGGCCAATAGCAGCTGCCTCGTATGGGGCCAATAGCAGCTGCCTCGTATGGG
This sequence comes from Procambarus clarkii, assembly GCF_040958095.1. Classification (NCBI taxonomy): domain Eukaryota; kingdom Metazoa; phylum Arthropoda; class Malacostraca; order Decapoda; family Cambaridae; genus Procambarus; species Procambarus clarkii. The sequence goes on along the minus strand of NC_091197.1, from coordinate 34,287,025 downwards.
GCCAATAGCAGCTGCCTCGTATGGGGCCAATAGCAGCTGCCTCGTATGGGGCCAATAGCAGCTGCCTCGTATGGGGCCAATAGCAGCTGCCTCGTATGGGGCCAATAGCAGCTGCCTCGTATGGGGCCAATAGCAGCTGCCTCGTATGGGGCCAATAGCAGCTGCCTCGTATGGGGCCAATAGCAGCTGCCTCGTATGGGGCCAATAGCAGCTGCCTCGTATGGGGCCAATAGCAGCTGCCTCGTATGGGGCCAATAGCAGCTGCCTCGTATGGGGCCAATAGCAGCTGCCTCGTATGGGGCCAATAGCAGCTGCCTCGTATGGGGCCAATAGCAGCTGCCTCGTATGGGGCCAATAGCAGCTGCCTCGTATGGGGCCAATAGCAGCTGCCTCGTATGGGGCCAATAGCAGCTGCCTCGTATGGGGCCAATAGCAGCTGCCTCGTATGGGGCCAATAGCAGCTGCCTCGTATGGGGCCAATAGCAGCTGCCTCGTATGGGGCCAATAGCAGCTGCCTCGTATGGGGCCAATAGCAGCTGCCTCGTATGGGGCCAATAGCAGCTGCCTCGTATGGGGCCAATAGCAGCTGCCTCGTATGGGGCCAATCGCAGCTGCCTCGTATGGGGCCAATCGCAGCTGCCTCGTATGGGGCCAATCGCAGCTGCCTCGTATGGGGCCAATCGCAGCTGCCTCGTATGGGGCCAATCGCAGCTGCCTCGTATGGGGCCAATAGCAGCTGCCTCGTATGGGGCCAATAGCAGCTGCCTCGTATGGGGCCAATAGCAGCTGCCTCGTATGGGGCCAATAGCAGCTGCCTCGTATGGGGCCAATAGCAGCTGCCTCGTATGGGGCCAATAGCAGCTGCCTCGTATGGGGCCAATAGCAGCTGCCTCGTATGGGGCCAATAGCGGCTGCCTCGTATGGGGCCAATAGCGGCTGCCTCGTATGGGGCCAATAGCGGCTGCCTCGTATGGGGCCAATAGCGGCTGCCTCGTATGGGGCCAATAGCAGCTGCCTCGTATGGGGCCAATAGCAGCTGCCTCGTATGGGGCCAATAGCAGCTGCCTCGTATGGGGCCAATAGCAGCTGCCTCGTATGGGGCCAATAGCAGCTGCCTCGTATGGGGCCAATAGCAGCTGCCTCGTATGGGGCCAATAGCAGCTGCCTCGTATGGGGCCAATAGCAGCTGCCTCGTATGGGGCCAATAGCAGCTGCCTCGTATGGGGCCAATAGCAGCTGCCTCGTATGGGGCCAATAGCAGCTGCCTCGTATGGGGCCAATAGCAGCTGCCTCGTATGGGGCCAATAGCAGCTGCCTCGTATGGGGCCAATAGCAGCTGCCTCGTATGGGGCCAATAGCAGCTGCCTCGTATGGGGCCAATCCTGGTTACTAATTTCTGTAAGTGAATAATTGACCACAAGTTTATTTTGAAAAGGAACCTAAGATGTCGTTTGAAGATTCCTAGATGGAAGAAATAATGCTGTGGTGCTGTGGCTAGCGCTGTGAACATCGTGAACAGCATTGAATCACTGATATTTGAACATTGTACCCAGTCATTACCCCACTCAGGTTCTTCTATAATACTATCACGGCTAAATAATACAGGTTATATATATATTTTGACATTATTAGGCGATGCTGTGGTCACACGCTGAACAGCAGTGCTGTGCGCTCATGCTGCGAGTGTCAGCCTTGGTTGCTCATAAGAACATAAGAACAAAGGTAACTGCAGAAGGCCTATTGGCCCATACGAGGCAGCTCCTATCTATAACCACCCAATCCCACTCATATACTTGTCCAACCTGCGCTTGAAACAATCGAGGGACCCCACCTCCACCACGTTACGCGGCAATTGGTTCCACAAATCAATAACCCTGTTACTGAACCAGTATTTACCCAAGTCTTTCCTAAATCTAAACTTATCCAATTTATACCCATTGTTTCGTGTTCTGTCTTGTGTTGATATTTTTAATACCCTAGTAATATCCCCCCTGTAATGTCCATTCATCCACTTGTAAACCTCTATCATGTCACCCCTAACTCTTCGCCTTTCCAGTGAATGCAACTTAAGCTTTGTTAATCTTTCTTCATATGAAAGATTTCTAATTTGGGGAATTAACTTAGTCATCCTACGTTGGACACGTTCAAGTGAATTTATATCCATTCCATAAGACGACCAAAACTGAACTGCATAATCTAAATGGGGCCTAACCAGAGCAAGATATAGCTTAAGAACCACACCAGGTGTCTTGTTACTAACGCTTCGATTAATAAATCCCAGTGTCCTATTCACCTTATTACGAACATTCATGCATTGATCCTTTTGTTTTAAATTCTTACTAATCATAACTCCCAGATCCCTTTCGCAATCCGACTTCGCAATCTCAACACCATCTAGCTCATATCTTGTAACTCTATCATCATTACCTAGCCTCAGAACTTTACATTTATCAGCATTAAACTGCATTTTCCAATCCTTTGACCATTTCAAAACCCTATTTAGATCAACTTAAAGTGATAGCGAGTCCTCCTCCGAATTAATTTCCCTACCGATTTTCGTATCTTCGGCAAATTTGCAAATGTTGCTACTCAAACCTGAATCTAAATCATTTATATATATTATAAACAACAGGGGTACCAGGACAGAGCCCTGAGGTACTCCACTAACAACATTATCCCACTCCGACTGAACCCCATTTATACTAACTCTGTTTCCTTTGGAATAGCCATGCCCTAATCCAACTTAATATAGCACCCCCAATACCATGAGCTTTTATTTTTTTAATTAGTCTTTCATGTGGCACTGTATCAAAAGCTTTGCTAAAGTCAAGGTACACAACATCACAATCCTTACCACTATCAACTGCCTCAACTATGCTGGAATAAAAAGTTAGCAAATTTGTTAAACATGAACGGCCATTTGTAAAACCATGTTGCGACTCATTTATTAATTTGTTTTTCAAGATGGAGACGAATTGTATTTGCAATTATTGATTCAAGTAACTTTCCCACAATAGACGTTAGGCTAATTGGCCGATAGTTTGACGCAAGTGATCTATCTCCTTTCTTAAAAATTGGTACCACATTAGCTACCTTCCATGACTGGCACTCTGCCTGACTCTATTGATTTATTAAATATGGTAGACAGTGGCTCGGAAAGCTCCTCTTTGCATTCTTTAAGCACCCTGGCAAACACTTCATCCGGCCCTGGGGATTTGTTTGGTTTTAGTTTTACTATTTGTTTAAGAACCTCCTCCCTGGTAACTGCTAAACTCGTCAACCTGTCCTCATCCCCACCCACATAGACTTGTTCGGCTGAAGGCATATTGTTAAGTTCTTCTTTAGTAAATACAGATATAAAATATTTGTTAAAAATACTACTCATCTCCTTGTCACTATCCGTTATTTGACCTGTCTCAGATTTTAATGGACCTATCCTTTCCCTAGTCTTAGTTCGATATAACTGAAAAAACCCTTTAGGATTTGTCTTTGCTTGCTCTGCTATGCGAACTTCATAGTTTCTTTTTGCTTTCCTAATCTCTCTTTTAACATTTCTAACCAGTTGTATGAATTCCTGTTCTAACCTGACTTCCCCATTCTTAATCCTTTTGTACCAAGCTCTCTTTTTACCTATAAGGTTCTTTAAATTATGTTATCCACTTTGGGTCATTAGTATTCGATCTATTCAATTTGTATGGTATACTACGTTCCTGTGCTTTGTTTAGAATATTCTTAAATAAGTTATATATTAAATCCACATCGAAATCCCCTTTTACGTCACCTATCGCTGGGTTCATGTCTCGGTCTAAGACCGGCCCACACCCCATACCCAAGACTTTCCAATCTATTTAACCCAAAAAATTTCTTAGGCTATTAAAATCAGCTTTTCAAAAATCTGGCACTTTAACAGAATTTTCTCCTACAGGTCTATTCCATTCTATGCTAAATCTGATTACTTTGTGATCACTGTTCCCTAGCTCACTCCCTATTTCGATGTCATTAATTTGTGTTTCCCTGTTAGTTAACACTTTCCTGGATTTTCGACTTGGACTTACGGGCGGTTTGCTTAACCGCTTGTCGGATCACCACGTAAATTTACAGACCGTGTTATATTGGGTATTTACTACTCGATCGACTTGGGGTTTGTATGAATGTTTGCCATTAAATTTTTGTTTTCTCTAATAGGCACTGTGCCTATTTGAGAAAACGGAAATGTATTGTAACTTAGAGGAGAGACTATTGAATTGGTGACACAACGAGGGTAATCGCGCACTCCACACACTCTTGTGTTGGCCGCGATCATGATTCTACATTTATATGCATATGTCTGTGTAGAGAATTTTATTCCGAACACTATACAAACAAAACAAACGGAGTGAATCAAGTATAAACTTGAAAAAACATGAGCAAAGTAAAAACTTTTTACGCTCACGGGTACAAACACGCGTAAGATTCACGTAAGATTTTATTCGCCGCAAATTTATTTGACGCTCTGTTGGCCAATTCTACCTATGTTCTTATAGAACTTTCTATTGTGAACACATTGCTATAAAAATGAAATACGTAGCTCGAGAAATAATGTCATGACAGTGAAATAAGTATAAACTTTCAAAGCGCTGCATCACAACAGTGTCGTCGCTGCTGAAATCACGGCTAACGCTTCGAACAGTTCCCACACTCGTGCGGAACATAATTAGACATTGATAGGCATATGTCTGGGTGGGGAATTTTATTGCGAGTTCAGTGATATCAAAATAAGCGTTGTAGGATGACTGTGAGACTGGCAACAAACGAAAGAGTATGAACATTTACTTCCTGTTTGGGTGTCACGGCGAGTCATCTTCGTGTTTATTTACTTCGTGGTGGGATAGCAAATGCTTGGGTGACATTTTATGCATATGATCTTGTAGAGAATTTTATTGCCAACGCATTGATACCAAAATGAAAAACGTAGCTCGAGAATTGATGTTAGGAGCGTGAAAAGATTATAAACTTTTTTGTGTTTACGCTTGCGCGCCCAGAACGCCGCGCGCACAACCCGCTTTTTTTTTCAGGGAGTGCCGCGTGCACTAAAGTGTTAACACTAAATCTAAAATATTATTTTCCCGCGTTGGTTCCTTAATGTGTTGCGTAAGAAAGCAATCGTCAATTAATTCTAGAAAATCTTCTGCTTCACTATTCCCTGTTTTGTTCACCCAGTTTATTCCACTAAAATTAAAGTCACCCATGCCATAAATACTGTTAGATCTAGATGCTCTAGATATTTCATCCCATAGATGCTTTGCTTCCATTCTGTCTAAATTTGGTGGCCTATATATATCTCCTATTATAATATTATTTGCTTTTTCGTTTAATTCTATCCAAATAGTTTGTGTGTGGCTCAGTTTTGATTCCCTCTTTGAGACTACATTTCAAATTGTCCCTAACATATATGGGTACTCCCCCTCCTCGTCTAATATATCTATCTGTGTGAAATAGTTTAAATCCATTTATCTGATATTCAGCTAATAGTTCTCCATTTTCTACATTCATCCATGTTTCGGTATGTGCAATAATATCTCTTTTTTCTGTGCAGACCAGAGCATTTAATTCATTAATTTTATTTCTTAGATTTCTACTGTTAGTGTAATATATCCTAAGTGAATTGTTATTTTGAGGCCCTTTTCTTTCCCTGATCATTTTGCCAATTCTTTTCTCCCATGAACACATACTTTTATTACCTCCTTCCTCCAAATCAATTCCCATACCACTATCTACTAACAGTTTAAACCCAAACAAACACCTCTAACCACTGGTATCAACGAGTTCGCAACAGCAACAACCCCAGCCCTCGATAGATGCACTCCATCACGAGTATACATTTCATTTCTTCCATAGAAGTGTTCCCAGTTGTCTATGAAAGATATTGCATTTGATTTGCAATATCTTTCCAGCCGGCAATTGACACCAAGTGCCCTTGACATCCATTCATTTCCCACTCCCTTTCTTGGAAGAATGCCACATATGATCGGGATTCCTCCCTTGCTCCTAACTAATTCAATGGCTGTCCCGAATCTCTGTATTAGTTCCTCACTCCTAACTCACCCAACATCATTACCCCCTGCACTAATACAAATAATGGGTTTGTTCCCATTTCCCGTCATAATATCATTCATGTTTCTAACAATATCACCAATTCCAGCTCCCGGATATCAAACCCTTAATCTGCAAACCCGGATAGCAAACCCTCACTCACTACTGAGACTCTGACACCCGGCAATGTGGACCATGGTTTTTTTTTAAAGATGGCGTCTGTTTACAAGAGCCCTGAGGAAGCTGATGTGAACCCCATGTATCCGCGGGAGTTTTGAATGGAACGTGAAAAATATAAACACCTGGAGGCGCGTTGCGCAGTTAAAGGGTTAAATCTCTAAGTCTGTCAGTAATTGCAGTATTTAGGGTTTATTTTAAGTATCCATTAAACCCTGAATAAATTTATAACATTGTGTGTAAAGAGTAGATATGTGATTTACAGACCTTGTGCAGTATTTCATGCTGTAACTCTGACCAGAGACCCATTGACAAACTGTAAATGTTTGTAAACATTGTTACAGGTAGATGAACAAGCACCAAAGATTCCCAAGTTTGATGCCATGATGTTGTTTGGAGAACCTGTAAGGTGGGAAACATCACTTCAGCTGATGATTGATATTTTAATGACTGGAGGCGATCTTTCAGCGAGTCCTACTGCTCCTTACCCCCACCTCCCCATCCTAGCCTGCAACATGGATCTTCAGTGGATGGCTGAAGCACACATGCCTAGGTAACTAACAGATGAGCTCGTCTTACATTACTATATATTGGAAAATATTATAGGTCTTTGGTTTTTCACTTGATTAGGGGATGCTGAGCCAACCTGTCCTCTTACAAATCAAGTCTGAAATTGCTCATTTGCTCGTAACCAAAAATGGATGTAATTTGAAAATGAAAAAATGAAAATAAATTTGGATTTTTTTTTTTTTTTTTTCAAAACAATAAGTTTAGGGTCCTCTGGTAGGTCAAGAGTGCAGGAAATTCTCCTGAAGTTTCAAAATGTTTCAAAACGGGACAATACGTCACTTTCGTGAGCCGATTTCCTTTCAAATTACCTGTACTGTACGCGCATGTGAGCGAAAAGCGACAGTGTTTTTAAGAGGATGGGTTGGCTGAGCAGCTGCACCCTTGTGTAAAGGTTGGGCCATTTATAGCACATCCCTGCATGTGCATTACACTTTTAAAATGTCATGTCCAATAAAGCAAATGATTCTCATTTTTGTTAGTAACCCCTGAATTATGGCACATAATGTGGTGCATTGTATAAAAGTGGTCATTGACACGGCAGTCGAGTGGTGACTTATTTTTTTATGCTGGGGGCCAGATTTACGAAGCAGTTACGCGAGTACTTACGAACGTGTACATCTTTCCTCAATCTTTGGCGACTTTGGTTACAATTATTTAACAGTTAATGAGCTCCGAAGCACCAGGAGGCTGTTTATAACAATAACAGATGATTGGGAAGTTTTCATGCTTGTAAACTGTTTAATAAATGTAACCAAAGCCGTCAAAGATTGAGGAAAGATGTACACATTCGTAAGTGCTTGCGTAAGTTCGTGAATCTGGTCCCTGGAGTTTAAATAGCAATTGTTGCAAGATGTTTCCAACTGTAGTTGCTAGATATCGATGCATTGCCCAACACCCTGAAAAGCAGCAGCTTGCCCCCCTTCTGTACCTTGACAGCCACACTGGGAGGGTGTATTTCCTTTGGTGTCCATTCTTGATTGAATATTGGTTTATAGTGAACACTTGAAACTGACACATTCTCATATGACTTGGGTATTTTGCTTCTTTTCAAACAAATCTACAATTTCATTAAAAACTGTAAATATTTTTTTGAGAAGGGAGCCGTCAGTTGCGATAAAGACAGTTATCAGACACCCATAGTTAGGTTGCCTAACCAGTTAGTTGAATAATGCTATTAAAATGAATAGCATTGTGTGTCCTTTAAAAAACACAAAAAATTGTGTCCTTTACAATATGTATGCAGTAGAACATTCATAATGTTCCATGGAACTGTGATACACATGTCAGTAATGTGTCCACAATAAATGTTTATTGTCGCAATATTACTTGTTAAAAAATTCACTAAAATTACAATATGTACAGTTTCACACACTATTTACACAGTAACACACTGTATTACACACTCAGTACTTCGGAAGCGAGTAATAATCAATGAAGTAGTCCATGGTACACAGCATAACTTTGCTCTCGTTGCACCAGGTAGAGATAGATTTTCGCTTCCTGTTTCTTCGTTCTGTGTGCTTGCAAATAACACACTCACGTACACCCTTGGCATTAGTACCTGTAGGTGGTATGTAGCCAAACTTGTAAAATGTAAGGTAGTCTTGAAAAGATTACAGGAAAAGATCAATTTGTAAGGTAGTCGTGAAAAGATCGCTTTGTATGGTCCCACACAAGAAGAGATTCAGCCAGCCTCAAAGAGTATCTGTCAGTCAAGAAAAGATTCGGCTATTCTTGAAAATGTCTATGGAAAACACCACCATGGAAGCCACTAACACTGTTCATTTATACTACTGGTATCAGATGCATCATCACTGACCACAGAAAACGATTCATCTATGTATCATCTAATTAAATTGGAGATAACATAGGTGGGCAAGGGTGGCGCTCAGAGCTACAACTGGATACGCTACAGGTACCCATTGTATCCTTCTCATAGGTGCTGTATCACTTGCATCCAGCCTTTGTGTTAGGTCCTTATTGTGCCTAGCTTCACCAATATTATGACCCTTATGTTCTTCAAACAATAAGGTTTGAATTTCACCGACAGAGCATGATCTTTCAACACCACGTCGGACAGGTGTTTGGGAGCTAGAGGCGCATGTGCCACCCATGGTTACTCACTCAGTACTAACCCAGCCAGCAGCCCTAGGGCATTCTGGGTATTTTTTCAAAGATGGCTGCCTCTCACTGGAGGACCTAAGAGTCCATTTCGTACACAACCAACCTCGCACACACATTTAGAATGGGTACGAAAAAATCAGAGTTTTCTCGGTTGGCGCAGTTTTCCACCAACCGAGAATACTTGGTGCAGTTCAGTGGTTAATCCTAAAGATTTTTTGTGTTGATTTTTAAATTCATGGAAAATTCAAATGAAATGTGCAAAACATTAAATGAACAGTTCTAAAGTGTTTGTGCAAAATGTAATTGCCAAAACCAGACACAATGAGAATTCCAGAGAGCAACATAGAGCACAAGATGTGTTTAGAGATGAAGTGGGGGGAAAAATGCTCAAGGAGCTAAGTAACAACAAAGCAGTTGGCCCAGGTGGAGTTTCACCATGGGTTATGAGAATGTGCACCTGAGCTCAGCACTCCACTTAAACTGATTTTTCAGGCATATCTGTGTAAAGGAGTTGTAGCTGATGTGTGAAAAAAGGCTAACATTGTTCCAATCTACAAAAGTGGCAGCAGGGAAGACCCCCCTCAATTATAGACCTGTATCATTGACAAGTGTAATAATCAAAATATTGGAAAAAATAATTAAAACTGAGTAAACACTTGGAGAAAATAAATATAATACACAGTATGGGTTTTGATCTGGAAGATCCTGTGTAATGAATTTACTTAGTTTGTATGATCACCACAGAGATTTTACAGGAAAGAGATGGTAGGGTTGACTGCATATATCTGGACCTTAAAAAAAAAAAGTTTTCGATAGAATTCCACAGAAGAGGTTGTTGTGGAATCAAATATACTGGAGGAGTGACAGGGAGGCTTCTAATATGGATGAAAAATTTTCACATAAAATTTGGACATCAGAGGCAATGTATTGGACTGGAGAAATGTAATGAATCGAATACCACAGGATTTAATTCTTGTAGTGATAATGTTCATTGTCTACATAAATGACCTACCAGATGGAATACAGAATTATATGAAAATGTTTGCCGATGATGCTAAGATGATAGGAAGGATAAGAAACTTAGATGATTGTCATGCCCTCCAAGGCCATGTTATGAATGTGGGATAGAACAGATCCCACACAACCTACAAATTATGTGAAAAATCTTGTTAAAATTCTGATAGAGATCTAAGGGCAGTTCTAGATAATTTTCTATCACCTGAGGACCACATAAAGAACATAGTGCATAGAGCCTATGCTACACTTTTTAATTTCAGAATTGCTTTTAAATACATGGATGGTGAAATACTAAGGAAATTGTTCAAGACCTTTGTTAGGCAGGATGTGCAGAATACCCATGTTAAAAAGTAGAGGTGCAATAGGTACTCTGAGAGAGAACTGTCAACATCAGAGGCAGGAGACTGTTCAACGCGGTTCCGCTTCACATAAGGGGCATAGCTGGCTGACTGACCCCTCGCAGTGTTCAGGAGAGAACTCGATAAACACCTCCAAAGGATACCTGATAAACCAGGCTGTGATTCATACGTCGGGTTTCGAGCAGCTGCGTCCAACAGCCTGGTTGACAAGTCTAGCAATGAGGAGGCCTGGGCAAGGACTGGGCTGCGGAGATGCTAAGCCCAGAAACCATCACCAGGTACCCACAAGGTAAGGTAAAGGTGACCAAAGCAGGAATATGCAGTGTGGTATGGTGCCCATATCTTAAGAAGCACATCAACAAACTTGAAAAGGTGCAAAGACATGCAACTAAATGGCTCACAGAACTGAAAGACAAGGTCTAATGAGGAAAGGTTAGAGGCATTAAATATGCCAAAACTAGAAGAAGAAAAAAAGTGATATGATCCCTACGTACAAAATAGTAATGGGAATCTACAAAATTGATAGGGAAGAATTCCCGAGACCTGGAACTTTAAGATCAAGGGGGTCATAAATTTAAACATAAAAAGCTGCTGAAGAAATATAAGAAAATTTACTTTCGCAGAGTGGTAGACGGTTGGAACAAGTGAGAAAGTGGTGGTCAAAATGGCCAGTAGTTTTAAAGCATTATACGAGTGCTGGGGAGACGGGACACCATGAGCGTAGCTCTCAACCTGTAACTACTCGGGTAATTACAATAAAACATTGGTACATGGAAATATTGCTAGTCTTAAAACTTGTAAAAATTGCATAAGTTTCCATAGCTACTAGGCTGTGGAGGGTGGGATGGATGGATGGATGGATGGATGGAGTACTGTACATAAAAATTTGTCGGAGAAATAATGAAGTAACCAACGCCATCTACAAGTGTTGATCCCATCGGTAAAGAGGGTGGTAGTGCAGGAAGGGGCATTTCATTACACTTAATATATTCTAATACTAATATTAATGATTGTTGATCTTGCAGGTTTGGACATGGAGCCTTCTTGCTGTGCTTAGAAGCTTTATATAAGAAAGTGACTGGAAATGACTTGATCTACACAGCCTTGGTTGGCAAACCATCGGAAATTACCTATTACCATGCAGAGACCATGGTGCAGCACCATGCAAGGTTAATAGGAATCAATCACCCTATAACTAAGCTCTATGCAATTGGGTGAGTATTTTGTTCAAGCTAGAATTTTTCCTACTAACATTAGTAGGAAAAGCCTTCACAAAGTATAATAATTTGTTAATTAGGTTGGATGTTGGTAAAAAACTTGATTATTATTTATTAAAAGTTTATTTTGAACTTTGGAAGCTGGAACTGCATTTTTTCCATAGTTATCTTAGCAACATGGGGATCTATAATTTTATTGAATAATAATTTGTGTTGTTAGTTGGTGTTCCCCTAAATAATTATGTGGGTCTTTTTATAAGGGAGCACTTTGGTGACTCCCTGTAGCCATGTTGCCGAGATGGATCCCCACTACTTTGTCACATCAGCAAAAAGACCTGCTTGGCCGTTCATTGCCCAGAGCCAGAACCTGGCCTCGCGACTGTCTCGAGACTGCCTCGCGACTTGGAGTTGCCATGACTGGCTAACAGGGTGGCGTTTCAGTTGTGGCACACCATCCTACAGCTGTGGTTTGTTGTTAGCCACTCTGCATATGGGGGCTTTCCATTTGCATATGTTTGAAAGTTTATCATTCTTTTCCCACTTTTTGGGGCATTTTTTATTTAGCAAATGTGTTCTTGTTCTTACCGGTAACTCAGTCATTCACTTTTGTGTGACACATCTCAGGTGTGGGTCATGTTTGCTATGAAATTGGTGGAGTGGTACAAGAATTGGCATTTCCTTCATCACTGCCGAGGTGTTGTCTGTAGTTTTGGTAAGTTTGTACTCTCCTCGTTGTACTCTTCTAGTTGTACTTGCAGGGGCTGCGCTTCGGTTCTTTGGGCCCGCCTCTCTCCCGTCATTCAACTGGTGTAGTCTACCCAAGTGTAGTTACAGGATGAGAGCTACCCTCGTGGTGTCCCGTCTTCCCAGCACTGTCATATAACGCTTTGAAACTACTGACGGTTTTGGCCTCCACCACCACCTCGCCTAACTTGTTCCAACCGTGTGTGCACATTCCTGAGCTTCTTGGGCTCCTGTGTTTGCAGCCTTCTCATCACTGTCTCCTGCATTCCTTTTCGTTACTACTCTGCCTCTGGATAAATTTTTTCATGTATGTGGCTCCTTTGGGTACTCGGTTAAAACCTGTTTCATTTTGGGTGTACCAAGCGTATTGAGTCGTCCATCTTTTTCTGTCCTGTCCGTTTCCCTGAGGACTTGTGGGTAGTGGTCATGTCTCCCAGTCTTGTTCCCAGAGCACTCTTGTCTTGTGTACAAGACTGGTACTTCTGTATGTTATTACCTCAGTCTTGCGTTCAGATTGTGGTTCTTGGCTTGTTTTCATTATTATATTGTGGGCACTAATTTTGTGCCTAGCGACCTTGCCCTGTATGCTTGTCTGGCTCCTAAGTCTACGGCCCTCAGTATCCTGTCCGTATTACAGCCATTTTAGCTATGGGGTTCTTGTATAATAAAAAAAATAAAAAATAAATAACATTGTGCGTTATCTGCCGGCAAATGCGGTAGGTAGGGATCCCCCCAGATCCATTTCTGGGTGTTTTAGGGTGTCCTTGCGTTGGTTACCATCTCCAGTTTCCTCTTCAGGTTTTCTCTCGCTCGATGTGTTCATGGCCACCTCATCTCTCGGTTGGGGCTTTGTGACCAGTGCTCACCAGTTCAGCCAGGGTCATTGGAGGGCTGTCCTACATCGGGCTCGCAGCATGGTGGAAGAATTTGTGGCAGGTGCTGTGCCAGATTTTGCTTTCTCGGGGCTCGGTGATCCGGCTCTATTTGAACTGCTACCCTGTGGCTCATTGTTTCGACCGGGGGGGTGGGGGATACCTTCGATCCGTGGCTCTTTGGAGCTGGTCACTACGGATGGCTCTCTTGCTGAGTTCTCTCTGCGCTGTTCACATTCAGGGAGTGTCCAACAGCTGTTATTCTTCATTCCTCTTTCCACGGAGTGGACGGTTAATGCTGCCACCTTCCTTTGGCTTTGTTGGCCATACGGGCGCTCAGAGGTAAACCTCCCCACATTGGAGTGCTGCATTTTTTGGTGTTCATCATCGACTGCTTATTGTCACCATTTCGCAAGTTGTTTCGGGCATTCTTTCTCCTCTTCATGCCTTTTGATATCCAGGTCGTGTTTTGGTTTTCCTTCCTCCTTGGTTTTGTCACCCTTTCGATCCATGTCTTTTCTAACACCTTTTTGCTTGTTAGGCCCTATTGGGCAGTTCCTTCATTTGCAGCCTTCCTGTTCTTATCTGGCTATGGAGAAGTCTACAGTTTCCAGAGGGTTGCTGTAGTTGTTTTATTCTTTGCTTGTTTGGCCAGGGCTGCATCATTATTTTTATCCAGTTGTGGCTCTTGGTTGTTATTTGGACACCACTTGGGAGGCTCTCGGTGATTCTTTGTCAGTGCAGTGTCCTTAGTTCCTTTTTCCCCAAGGTCTCTTTGTCTCGGGTTATACAGTGTCATCCAGTATAGCCGACTGTGGTCTACTCAAGCCCATGATGATGATCAGTTTGCAGCTTTGCCTGAATTTTCCTCTGGGCCACTAACACTAGGGGCTTTGACGACGACAGGAAACCGGCGGCTTGTCGAGGGGTTTCCCCCATTTGCCTTCATAGCCTTTCTCAGTTGGATTTTGAATTTAAAGTCTTTGCATTTACAGCTTTGGTGGGTAGGTTGTTCCATAGATTTGTTGGCTCCTTTTTGCCTATACAGTATATCTTGGGCTGATATTGAGGCTCAATGGTTCTGAGAGCATGATCTCTGGTCAATGTACAAAGGCCACTCCAGGCTTGTGTGACGTGCGGTGGAGTTACCCACCACCGATTTCTCTCTTTTTTTTTTTTTTTTTTTTTTTTTTGGAGGGGGGGGGGGGTGTCATCAGCTGCTCGCCTCCATTCCTGGTGGAGGCTCACGATTCTATATTCCTTAGTGAGATATCAACAGGGGGCCACCTTGCTCTCTGCAGAAAGAGATTTCATTACATTCAATAATGGGTTTTATTTTTCAAATTTCACTCCAAAATTCACAAGTTTTTCCTGAAAATTATCGGCAAACTTCGATCTCACAATATTATTTTTTCTGGGGGGAGCCCCTACGGTTTCCCGGAGGTATCCATGGCTGATATGGATACCCTAACTATTTTGCATCAGTCGATGTGGGTGGAGTTCTAGGCCTACCGGGGACCACGAACCAGAACCTGGCCCTCTCAGAGAGGCACGGGGAGCAATGGCCTATAGAAATGCACATGTGATTTGGAGCATTCTATATCTGCCATCGACCGGGACAGGCACCCAGAAAGGTAAGCGCCACAAAACAAACCCCTATTCTGGTTAACAACAAAAATCGACAAACGAGTGGACAGAACTCCCCCAGGAAAATGAACTAACAAGCATGACGTCACACGAGCCACGCCGCATGTCTGCGCAGCTCCCCCCTCCCCGGGAGGGGGAAGGGGGAGCCCCAGACCCCCTGCACCGGCGATCCCCGCCCCAGTTCTGAGGCTGGATATCAAAACCATGAAAAAAAATGCCAACCGGAGGGCGGGAGGGTGCCGGGGAGCCTCTGGGACTCGCCCAGAAAATCGCTTTTCATTACATTCAATGCTGGTTTTCTGGGGGGAGCCCCTACGGCTCCCCGGAGCTACTTCACCAAAGACTACCTAAGAAAACAAGGGGACATAGCCGGGAGGCGGTCGGTGAACCACACCTCAACACGAAGTAGAGACAGCAACCCAAGGACCCCTCCGGAAAGCAGCAGGCACATCATTCGCCAGAAAAGGGAGAACGGCTGCAGACGAAGAAACCTATGACCACGACCACAGGAGCCAAAAACCACTGCGCCTGAGAAGAGCATGAAGCTCTGCAACACGACCCCCAGAGGCCAATGCCAACATAAAAAGAAAGCACCCTGTCCAAAGACCAGAACGGCACAGGTAGTGCATGAGCGGGCCGGAGGTGAAACAACGCACGAGACAGCCTGCAAAACGGCGCAGAAGGAAAATCAATACCGATAGCTAGCAGCAGAAACCAAGGTGCCAGACCCAGGACCGGCCCCAAGCGCCTCTACATCCTCCACAAGCCAATCCTATGACAGCCCCAGGAGGGAAAAGAAAACGCAGGACCAAAACCAAAATGCCACAAGCATGCAAGTCCACCTCCACAAGTGCAGCCGACAGGGAAGGAACCCGCATAAGGAGCTGCCCCGCACCAACATCCCGCAGAAGGGCAGGAGCGAAAAGACTCATTAAGAGGAGCAAAATCGCCCCCAGGAAAATGAGTAGCGCCGAGACAGCGCTAAGAGAAGAGATATGCACAAAAGAACAAGGCCAAACACCCAGAAGCTGCCTGGAAGAGGACCCACAAGCCCTAGAAAGGACCGGAGGGAAGCTCAACCGAATGACGAAAGACGTACCAGAAAACGGGAAGGAGCAAAACCGTCCCGAACCTTCGAGAACAAAAAGAAGCCAACAAAGGACGAAGGCACGAAAACCCCGTCGCACCCGAGACCAAAAGTCATGCAGAAACCCCAAGAAGAGGGGGACATGACGGAGAAGGCCTGTCACGGAAAAAAGGGGCAAAGACTGTAGAAAAGCACCCACCGACAGGACGGAAGCAACGGGCACAATGGACAAGGAAATCGAGCCCAGGGAGGGGCCGACGCCTACAAAGCACGTGAGGAGAGGGGGAACGGAAAAAACCCCACACACTACAAAACTGCAAGCCCCGCCCAGAGGGGTAGAAATACCCCGGCGGGGACCAATGTGAGGGGCCTCAGGCCCCATTAGCCCCACCCCAGCCCCGGGAACCCACTCTGCAGGCCCCGGGGCCGAGCTGACCCCCCAAAGCCCCAGTGTCAAGAAAAACCCCGGGGCAGCCGTGAAAAACACCAAGGAAGGGAGCCCACCAGGCTCTGGAACTTGAACCGAAACCGGAGGATAGGCGAGGGGCGAGACAAAGACCCCAAGCTCATCCCCAGCCAGCACAATGAGGCGAGGACAACGAGGACAGGACAACGAGGACAGGACAACGAGGACAGGACAACGAGGACAGGACAACGAGGACAGGACAGAGAATCCAAGGAACATGAAAAAACCAGGCCCGGCACAGCAAGACCGGCAAGGAAGGAGGGCCCCAGAGGGAGCACGGAAGGGCCGAACAAAATGCCACAATCAACCCCAACACGCAGCTGCAGTACCAAAACCGCAGCAAAACGTCGCCACACTCCCCGAGGAAGCGACAGAGGAGATAAAGATAAATCGTAACACAAGAGGCACACAAGGGCACACAGGTGGAAACCGAGCACCAACTGAGCCACAGGGACGGTAGAAGAAACGTGCGCAGTGTAACAGGCAATCGAAGGAACACATTAGGCAGCCCACTTGGGCTGTCTCCATACACAGCCCCAAGAGCAGAGACGAGAGCGCCCATGAAGTACAGAATCCGCTCGACAGGCGAACGACAGGGGAGAGGCAGAACCAAAGAGCCAGAACCCAATCCTGGAAGCACAAGGAGGCAAGCACAAAACACCCTCGACACAGGAAAACGTACCACTGAACAGGCACCCCCCCCCCACCTTTGCACCGTGGAACAAGGCGGAGGCGAGGCCCCGAACTCAAGCAAGGTTAGACGAGCATAGGAGAGGGGCAGGAGGAGCACAGGCAGGAGCCATCTCAGAAGGGCCAAGAGGCCACCCGCAGACACCCGTGAACCGAGGAAGGAATCAGGTGGAGAGAACAAGAGCTGCCCTGTATGGGCTAATAGCCCTTCAGTAGGCACCTCGGGTGGTACGGTCCACGTTCTCAAGTACGTAAGTACACCCATTCCTAGTTCCAAAAACAGACAGGGTCAGGACGAAGGAGACGCCAAACCGCACCAACTCGCCTGCAGAACATAGGCGCTCAAGGGCCATGACGCAAGCCTATGAGTCCGTAGCCGCCAGAGGCGGCCAGGGCGCCCAAGCTGGAGAGGAGGAGGGGAGCGGCGAAGGAGGCTCCCCACCCTAGAATGCAGGGAAAAACTTTGACTTCCCCACAGCGACACTCCAGAACACCCCCAAAGCAACGGGGCACGGATTGGATTAAGAAAAGAGTGAGAGGCGAAGCTCCTCCAAGAGAAAATGGATGCAGAACACCACGTGTGCACACCGCCCGGAACCAAAACAAACTCCCACGGCGCATGCGCAGGCGCGAAAGGAAAGTAGCCCAACAAGGCGAGAAGGAGCCCAACAAGGCGAGAAGGAGCCCAACAAGGCGAGAAGGAGCCCAACAAGGCGAGAAGGAGCCCAACAAGGCGAGAAGGAGCCCAACAAGGCGAGAAGGAGCCCAACAAGGCGAAGGAGCCCAACAAGGCGAGAAGGAGCCCAACAAGGCGAGAAGGAGCCCAACAAGGCGAGAAGGAGCCCAACAAGGCGACAAAGGGGCCCAACAAGGCGACAAAGGGGCCCAACAAGGCGACAAAGGGGCCCAACAAGGCGACAAAGGGGCCCAACAAGGCGACAAAGGGGCCCAACAAGGCGACAAAGGGGCCCAACAAGGCGACAAAGGGGCCCAACAAGGCGACAAAGGGGCCCAACAAGGCGACAAAGGGGCCCAACCGGCGACAAAGGAGCCCAACCGGCGACAAAGGAGCCCAACCGGCGACAAAGGAGCCCAACCTGTCCAGAACAGAAGGAACCAGTATGGAGGCAAACTCCGGGACACGCAGGAGGTAAGCCGCAAAGGCCAACTGCACCGCAAGCGAAGAGATGCGGGTAGCAGAAAACCTCCGGAAGACGGAACCGAAGCACCACAGGGATACGGAACCGAATCCGGGGAGGAGCAGAACCCAAGCCCAAATCGTACGCAGAGGGGGGAAAGAAAACCCCACTCCTCGCAACAGTAAGCCCCGCTCAGAAGGATGGAAATCCAGGCGGGGCGCAATGGAGCCCAAGGCCCCCAGGCCGCTCCTCCCCAACCCCAGGAGCCTCTACACCAGGCCCCGGGGCCGAGTCGAGCTCCAAAGTCCCGGCCCCACAAGAAAAAGCCGGGGCAGCCGAGAGAGCTGGAAGAGAAGGGGCCCACTGGTCAGACCCCGAAGCATCAGCCGGAGGAACAGACCCGAATGCCTCCGCAGCTACCCCGGATGGGGCAACCCCCCAAACTGCCCAAGTCTCAGAACCACTAACCCCGCCCCGACCCCGAAGCCTGCAGATGCGGAGGGGCCGGAAGCAGGAGGGGGAAAAAACAAGGGGGGGCGTGGAAGGAACCAAGGCCGAAGCGACCAAAACCCCCAAGTCTGGGTCCCTACACAAAGCAGGGCAGCATCGGGGCATCCGGGGAAGCGACAAACCCAAGCGCGTTGCAACAACCTACCTGGCAACGCGCGAGCTGCCTGTATCCACGGGAATTCATCAGCAGACTGGGTGAATGGAGTCACGAACAAGCAACAAAGCTCGCAGGACTCAGGGTCGAATGTGTCACCGACCCAACAGGCAGCATGACAGAGGCAAAAACAAGGAGTCACCCTGAGACAAAGGGACAGAGCAACCCTCAAATCGCACAAAGCGAGAGGGGGATGCGAGGGTCTCCACTATTGGACCCGAGAGCCCCCGGGGGGTTTCCCAGGGCTCCTAGACTGGGTCTGCTAAGGGTTATCCCAGGCAGGGCACTGCTAACCGGCGTCCCAAACTACCAAGCAAACTGCTAAAGCTGAACCCACGGGACGTGTCCACCTGTGAGGGCGAAGCAGGGGGTGCCACCACAAAACGAACCTAATATAAGGGGGAGGGGGGAACGCAAAGCAGCCCCCCTACCAGGCAAAAACAAATATAAAAGAAAAACCACACAAATGGACAACTTACCCAGAGGGAACAGGGCCGGCCGCTGTCATAGGTGAAAACTAGTTACGCAGTACCCTGCGCCCCACCAGTGCTATAACTCTCTTACCCCAAGGCAAACAAGGGAGGAAAACCCCCCAAACACTCGGGGCGGCCAAACGCCAACAGAGGTAGACCCAAGGTGACTTGTGGAAGGCAACCCCAAGCCCCAAGGGCAGTACTTACAGGGCACTCAGGGAAGGTGACCCTAAGCACATGCAGCCCAAATACCTGAGAATACTACTCCCAGCTCACACGACCACCGTAAGAGCAGCACTGCAAACAAGTCACAGCACTGAGACAAGACCGGAGCTGGAGCCACACGACCATGCACTATCCCATCAGCCAAGGAACTGCGGCGGAGAACGCTGGCGCGGGGGTCTGGGGCTCCCCCTTCCCCCTCCCGGGGAGGGGGGAGCTGCGCAGACATGCGGCGCGGCTCGTGTGACACCATGCTTGTTAGTTCGTTTTCCTGGGGGAGTTCTGTCCACTCGTTTGTCGATTTTTGTTGTTAACCAGAATAGGGGTTTGTTTTGTGGTGCTTACCTTTCTGGGTGCCTGTCCCGGTCGATAGCAGATATAGAATACTCCAAATCACATGTGCCATTCTATGGGCAATTGCTCCCCGTGCCTCTCTGAGGGGGCCAAGTTCTGGCTCATGGTCCCCGGTAGGCCTAGAACGCCACATACATCGACTGATGCAAAATAGTTAGGGTATCCATATCAGCCATGGATAGCTCCGGGGAGCCTCCGGGACTCGCCCAGAAAATGGCGTTTCATTACATTCAATGCTGTTTTTTTTTTTTGTTTTTTTTGTTTTTTTAAATTCTCTCTGGGGCTAGCCAGCCATCTCAAGGACACCCTGTATTTTTTCCCGTAGATTAAGCCAATAGATAGATCTATTTTCGAAGCAGGGAGCCGAGCGGACAGCACGCGGGACTTGTGATCCTGTGGTCCCGGGTTCGATCCCGGGCGCCGGCGAGAAACAATGGGCAGAGTTTCTTTCACCCTATGCCCCTGTTACCTAGCAGTAAATAGGTACCTGGGTGTTGGTCAGCTGTCACGGGCTGCTTCCTAGGGTTGGAGGCCTGGTCGAGGACCGAGCCGCGGGGACACTAAAAGCCCTGAAATCATCTCAAGATAACCTCAAGATACCTCTTCATTCATATTAAGTACTGACTGGTTCTGGCTTGACAGATATAAAGTCAAACTTTTGATGAAAATTACATTGGAGATTAGCACAAGCTAATTTTAGATTAGATTAATAATTTGTTGGAATTGGAAAATTATCAAGAGTTTTGATTATTTTCCAATTTTTCTAAGTTTGGGAAACACTTAAACTTGCTGAGGCCAGTAACAGTTTTTGGCTTCTCCCACTTTAGGTGTGTTCTAGGGAGGATTCTGTTTTCACTGGCGGCAGTATCTTGAGTGAGATGTATTGAAGGTGGATATGATGTACACAACACAAGGGTGATTTAGCTTTGAACAGGCCTGCCACCTCTTGATGGCACATTGTAGCCTTTTGTTGAGTAGTCAATTAATTTTCCGAGATTTGTTTTTGGTTTGTTCAGAACGTTTTCCAAATAGTTCAGGTATATTTTGGGCATTTTGTGACTTCGTTATAGGGCATTATGCCTGGGTTTGTCTCCAAGCCTCAATTGCTTCCCACCTCTTGGTGGAAACAAGAAATACTGTAACCCTGCGATTATCCGGGATTCGAACATCCGGAAAGCGCCCTTATACGGCCAAAATCGTGATCGGATAAAGTTATCACAATATCCGGCCAAAATGGCCACAGGAACCGGATAAAAGCTGGTTTGGCTGGATGAAAATTTGGCCATACCGTATTAATCCCGTCTGTGGCTCTAGACGCATGGTGGAAGAGGGGGTGGGGTGGGTGGGTGGTGGTGGGAGGGGAGCATCGGGAGGGACCACCTGAGTACAGGAATTACCATTAATTTTATAACAATTAATCATAGCCAAAAACAAATGAAATAAGTACTAGTAATTATGTAATAACAAATAAATAAGTTTCCTAAAAATAATGTGCACAGGCTGAAGTTTCCTTAAAAAATATTGTGAGTTTTTTTCTCCTGGCGGCCTACGTAATGTGCTATAGCTGTCCCACCCTAAGTGGACCCGTCCAACACTGGTCAACCCATGTGCGTCCGTCCCTCGTGTCATACACAGTGCTGCGCCATTAGTGAAATATTTTTTTAAATAACTTTTTTATTTTCATAGTAACCTTGAACATTTTAGGCCAAGACTATGTCTGGCAGCAGCATCAATTGTTCTGGAGGTGTTAAGAGGAAGAAGGTTGTCCTGCAATTAAAGACAAGTTATGTGTTGTTCAACCAGTGAGGCGTCACAGGCAGCCAAATGCCTTCAACAAGTGAGGTGCCACAGGCAAGCCAAGCGCCTTCAACAAGTGAGGGACAACAATACTGGAGGGCCAGGTCCCAAATCTGCACAGTAAAATAACAACGTACTGGAGTGATTGACATGGAAGAAACTGCAGAATAGAACCATTGAAGAGCAGAGGTGCCATGGGCACAATCAGAGAACACTGTATGAACATCAGAGGTCCACGGTTGTTCAATGTCCTACCAGCGAGCATCAGAAATATTACAGGAACAACCATGGACATCTTCAAGAGGAAATTAGATTGTTTCCTTCAAGGAGTGCCGGACCAGCCAGGCTGTGGTGGGTATGTGGGCCTGCGGGCCGCTCCAAGCAACAGCCTGGTGGACCAAACTCTCACAAGTCAAGTCTGGCCTCGGGCCGGGCTTGGGGAGTAGAACTCCTCCCAGAACCCCATCAACCAGGTAAGTGAGGTGCAAGCAAGAGCCTTTAACAAGCGAGGCGTCACAGGCAAGCCAAGCGCCTTCAACAAGTGAGGCCTCACAGGCAACCCAAATGCCTTCAACCAGTGAGGCTTCAGCAGCTGGCAGTCAAAACTAACTTTGCTTAATGAACTGTACAGTAATTTTAAGTGTTATTTTAGTGTTGTGTTAGTATAGGTTATGTAAATTGTTAAGAATTCTTAACTTCAAGATGTGTGGCATCAATCAAGAAGACGAACACCAACAAGGTAAGTTGAGGTTTCTAGTTGAATATTTAATAATTATATGTGGCAAGGCAATTCAAATTATGTTGTTTGTAATATAAAAATAGTTGGAAATGGTCACTTTTGGACTCGTAGGTGAAAAAGTACCATTAACCGAAAAATGTGATAATCCGGCTGGGGGGCCTTCCCATATAGTCCGGATGATCGAGTGGAGACAGTAATTGTAAAGACCCTTGTTTCCAGTAGGCAGTCAAGTTAGAACACCTGAAGTATCAATAGTCTCCCTAAATAGGCAGTGTGTAAGCTAGGATAAACACTGAATTAAACTAAAATAATTTAGTCTATTTAACACAAGGGGAACACGCACAAGGGGACACAGGTGGAAACTGAGTGCCCAAATGAGCCACAGAGATATTAGAAAGAACTTTTTTAGTGTCAGAGTGGTTGACAAATGGAATGCATTAGGGGGTGATGTGGTGGAGGCTGACTCCATACACAGTTTCAAGTGTAGATATGATAGAGCCTGATAGGCTCAGGAATCTGTACACCTGTTGATTGACGGTTGAGAGGCGGGACCAAAGAGCCAGAGCTCAACCCCCGCAAACACAACTAGGCGAGTACTGAAGGGAGGGCTAAGAAATGTGTGTTTTGCAAGAACTATGTTCAGAATATTTTTTCAAAGGTAAATTTTTCTCTTTGCAGTGACAATGTGCATACGGACATTTTTGGAATGAATCTTTACCAAGAGTATGTGCGAAGACATCGTAGGAGCAAGAAGCATGTAGCTATGCAAGGGGCACGAGGGCTTGACCTTTCCACTCATGATTTTAAGGGCCTTATGGCAGATCAATGCTATTCTGTGTTAGTTAAGGTGAGTTCAATTAATATCTAAGTACCAAACCATTGATCTTGGTTGTCTGTGGAAGCCTTTTTCTATAGGAAGCATAGTGCGAACTCCCATTGATGGTTCTTTGGCTGTGATTACTGTACAGCACTATTTAGTTACCTGATTTGGGAACTACCTTACATACTAGATGCATATGCCATTTTCCATTGTAGATTATTTTACCCACTAAAGTGCAAAGGGGGTTAAGGTGTTCTGAAGGTTGTACAATGTTTTTTAATTAGGCCATATTTTAATGGTTGTTAATGTTTTCATCACTTTGATTTGAAATGAAAATGGTTGAGTTTGGAAACATTTTGATGTTAACATTAACTGAACATTTATAAAAACAACAAAAATATGTCCTTAACAACTGCACCATGGAAATTTTTGCCAAAAAAGGTGTGAAGAATAGGAGTGC
The DNA here is from genome assembly GCF_040958095.1 of Procambarus clarkii. NCBI lineage: Eukaryota > Metazoa > Arthropoda > Malacostraca > Decapoda > Cambaridae > Procambarus > Procambarus clarkii. Next base: position 34,263,315 of record NC_091197.1, on the reverse strand, counting down.
AATAGGCAAAATTAGAGAATGGTATATGAACATGAGAGCTTCACAGCTATACAGTATCCTCCCAGCTAACATAAGACATATCATATCGCCAGTGCAAAAGTGGATGTGTTTTGAGAGAACATTCCGCAATCCAGCAAGAAGTAGTGAACCATCCAGATTGTAGTGGGTATGTGTAGGCTTGCAGGCTCCTCTATAAGCAACAGCCTGTTGGACTAAGTTACTACAAGTCAAGCCTGGCCCCCTCCCCCCCCCCAAGCGAGGGTTGTAGAAAAACTCCCAGAACCCGCCTGGGTATGCTCCAGGCCTGGCCCACTCAATTTACCAGTGCCTCCCGCCTAGTGACTATCCCACCTGAATTCTTTGCAAGGATTTACAGTTTTTCAGCTATTTGAACATAAAAGTTATTACAGTATATATCTCGCCATGGGTCCCAAGAAAGCCAGTGGTAACATTCAAGGCAAGAAAACATACGTGAGAATGACCATAAAGGAAAAAGAAGAGATCATTTGTAAACATGAAAATGGTACACGTATTGTTGAACTAACTAGGCAGTACAACAAATCTTCAGGGGGGATGGGGAAGGGGGAGGAGGAGGCAGTAGAGGATGTCCCTTCCCCATTAATTAAGAAAATGTGTGCAGTATGGGAAGAACTGCTAAAGAGTTTTCATTACAAACAAAATACCATAAATACAGGGGACTTAAGTACACCTATAGTACATTTGACTGTACTCCTGTTGTAATGATGTATATAATTACTGCAAACAATGTCCATTGCTGCTTACCTGAAAAACAAAATTTATGATTCTCTTATCTTTTTGGACGAGTCGCCTGTTTTTTTAATGATGAACTCACCTAGTGGACCGCTCTCATGCTATGGTCATCCAAACAGTTGTCTTGTTTGAAATGCTCCACACAGTTACATTATAATTCTTTTACTAGGCTCTCCACTGTTGTCTTGTACAGTACTGTACTCATAAGACTATCTGCTGCACCCAATTGTTTATTATAAGAACCACTCCTCTTATTTATACAGTGTGTGTTGACAGTAATTATCCTACTAACCCATTTTTGTTTCTCATCTGCAGACGGGGGTGTTTAATGGCCAGCAACTTCTTGAGCACTCGCCTCGAGACTTTCTTCCTGTGGAGTCCAAACTTCAGGAACCATCAATTACAGTAAAGTGTGTGTTGGAAGCAATCACTAATATATTTAAAAAGGAAAAGTTTTCTTGAAACCAATCTCGGCCTTAGTTAATACCAAAACATAACTAATTTATTCTTGGTTCTATTCCTCTATGTTTACCGTCTTCTGGACTCGACAAATATTAACGTCAACACTGCAGACAATAATGTTTCTAAGGGAAAGTGACAGTGTCAGACCACGGAAGAAGAATTGAAACAGGAATTTCCTTAAGTACTTTCGTATATTAATACATCTTCAGAAGGAGTCATTAATATACGAAAGTACTTAAGGAAATTCCTATTTCAATTCTTCCTCCGTGGTCTGACACTGACACATTTTTAATCACGTGTTTATTTTTCGTGATTTACACACCTAAGGGAAAGTGTGTGGTATAAATGGATAAAACACAATGATGTGTAATTGTTTGTCATGTACATACAATATGTGATCATTTTGATCACATATTGACAATACCATGGCGGCAAACCCCTAACTTGTGGTCATATTTGAACTTTCCAGTAGTCATAAACAATGGAGTGTGTCAGCTTTGAGTAATATTGTGTTCTGAAATTGTGCTAATGAGTTAAATAGTGTACTTTGGATAAAGTTGATCAAGTACTAGACTTGACCAGTCATTTATAGTTGGGTGCATTACATGTACCTCTACTCAAGTCTTGCCTACAAGCTTAACATCTTTATTTGCTCTGTGCACACATGATTCTTCCTGGAATATGTTTTGTATTTTTTCCACACCAATTTTTATGGCTAAACAGAATTACGTCATAAAAATTAATGAGCAGTAAATTAGGAGCTTCTTAATACAAAACCAGTAATGACTTTTCAGAACACTAATGTATTTTTCATTAATATTTGGTTACCAGTAATTGATAATACTCAAGTAATTTGCAGACGAGGAGTCAATAACGTGGCTGAAATATGTTGACCAAAACCACACACTAGAAAGTGAAGGGACGACGACGTTGAGACTGTCGACTTGAGACATGGTCACACAATCGACTTGTTTCGGTCCGTCCTGGACCATTCTCGTTGTCGTCCCTTCACTTTCCAGTGTGTGGTTTTGGTCAACTCAAGTAATTTGCTTAGTTTAGTTGTGGAGTATGTATACCAGCACATGTAAACACTGAAAACGCCTAACAAAAAACACTTAAACACCTTCCTATATGTTCTTGAGTAACAAATTGTGAAAAGTTGCTTTCTTTACAAGCTGTAACAATTTTATAAAGCATTCATTTTATGAATAGATTTTTTCCACTGTTTCTCCATATTAATATATTTTCAAAGTACAGGCAGTCCCGTAACTACGAAAGAGTTATGTTCCGAGAATGTATTCGTAAAGCAGTTGATCGGAATGTGAAGCGAGATTTTTCATAGGCGCATGCTATAAATGGGAGGTGCGTTCCCAGGCCACCAAAAATCCTCACAAAAGCAATATTTTTGGACATACAATATAAAATACATAATGTATTATCTATCTTGAATTATGTTGTCCTGCTTGTCAAAGTTAGCTGTTTTTGAGGAGTGAAGAGATATGTGACAGAAGATGGAGATGCATGGGTGGCAGCGGGAGGCAGTGCGGCTCGGTGGAGAGTGGCAATGCTTCAGTGGCAGTGAGAATTTTCAATTTCACTGGCTACATTTGATGTGGGAGGTGATAGGTTGGTGGCAAACATCTGTGGGTCATCATCACTGTCACAAGCTGCTGTAGAAGTCGTTTTGGGTCGGACATTTTCTTAGATTGTTGAGGCAATTGATAGTGACTTTTTAAGGTGATTGCTGGGCTAGAGACTTTGTGGGGAAATATTTTCTCAAAGAACTTTGCTCAGCTATCTTCTTTTCCTAGTATATTTGCTTGTAGGGTGCAAGGCCGTGAAATATCATTTTTGAGGCATTTTGATATCTCAGCATCGTCATCTTGGTCTTCCAAAATTGCCAAGGCATTATCTACAGCTTAAATGCCTCTGCTAGTCTCTTGGCTGTGAATAGTTTCACTGGCGGAGTCTCAACAACCAACTCCTCCGGAGAAGCTTAATCTTCAATCCTTGCTACTTCCAGCTCCATAAGGTCTTCATTTGTGAGTGCCCCTGAATGGATTACAACAACTCTTCCACATCTTCTTCAAGGTGCAGATCCCTTGCAATTTCAACAATGTGTTTAGTCGGCTCTTGCAACAGTCGTCTTGGGCCATCAATCATGGCTTAAAGTTCTCTGCAACTAAGACTTGTACTATGACTTTTACTCAAAAGCATATCGTCCTTCATCCTTCTTTGTCACTTTATGGTCATCACCTTGTGTACAAAGATTCCGTGAAGCTTTTGGGGTTAAGCACGCGATGAGTCACAATAACGTGGCTGAAGTATGTTGACCAGACCACACACTAGAAAATGAAGGGACGACGACGTTTCGGTCCGTCCTGGAGCATTTTCAAGTCGATTGTGGAGTTAATCTTTGACACTCGTTTGTCTTTGTTGCCCCATATCTCTTACCTCAGAGTTGAATGCTCTAAGGCTCTCAACCTACTTAAGGTTTTGTCCCATACGTTTTGGGGAGCGGATAGGCGCATGCTCCTCTATTTGCACTCCTCTCTTGTCCTGTCTAAACTCAATTGTGGTTGTCTTGCATACTCTTCTGCTTCTCCTTCTACTCTTTGGTGTCTTTGTAATAACTCGACCACGCACCCCGTTACTTCCACTGAAATAATCATGTAATCTCCGCTCCTTCTATGGTAATAACAGATGCTATACCGATCATGTAAGATGTTAACACTCGGGCCGTCATACGAGGACGTAAACCAGTAAACAGAGGAGAGAGAGAGTTCAAGTTCAAGTATGTTTATTGAGATAAGCAATAAATACATCTCAAAGGGATAGAGTAGCTTAGGCTATTTCTACCCCCTCTACTTCAAGTCCCTCAAGGGGCGCACAAATTCAGTGAGTACAAATAGACAAATAACATTACAAGAATCCCATTTAACATTGCAGGTTTATATAGTAAGTATAGCATATAATTGTTACACTCTAGGGGCAAAATTCTTAGAGAGAGAGAGAGAGAGAGAGAGAGAGAGAGAGAGAGAGAGATAGTGAGGCAGAGCGAGAACGAGAGCAAGTGAGACAAAAGGGAGAGGGAGAAACTAGTGAGGGAGGGGGAGACAAAGATAGAGGTATTACAGCCACAGCCTTCGTATGAGTTACTGAGGAACGCTGCCACCACCCTGAATTACTGGACAGAGGACCGGAGTGAGATTTGTAGGTCTTGCAGATGGAATAAACCTACCAGGACAGGTGTAGGGGACAATTGAACGGTACAAGGATCCTGGCCTGACACTCGAATAATCCTGACCACTTGGGAACTATAGAGTACACAAGAATAAGGCGGGACACACCCACTACTAACACCTCAACACGGGACGGACGGAGGGAGGAGTACTGGATAATTACGGACACTAGGTCACTAGGGCAAAGGGGACGGTAGGCCCGATATCACTAAGACAAATAACCATTAATACACATTTACTAACACTTGACAATATATGACTTTATTTGAAATAGTTAAATAAGACACTCCCTAACTATATTCCCTACTAGAGGCCAAGAGTACTGAATGAGGTGCTTTAGTACAAGAGCCGTACTTACTCTTATAATGTTCCACCGTTTTCCTGGAGATGATGTTCCATCCCTGAGTCCACTCACACTGTCCTACTGGGCTGCACCCACTCTGTCTCTCCCATGATCTCCTGCTCCCCAGCTGAACATGAGGGTTTGCATTTGGTGTTTAGGGGTTAATCCCTGAAGATTATCATGACGGCATCAACTCTGACCTCTTCGTGACTCGGTGACCATTGACCTGTACTCCCGGTTAACGGTACCGAGGTGTAACTTTTTCCATTGTCTGCCGCCGCCTGACAGGCGCCACGCCTGTGGCTTGTTCATGCTGTTATGATGTAGGTTGTACTACTATGTACTACTCTCTTGTTACATATCCCCCAATGTCCCGGTTTAAGAAAAACCGTGGGCGAGGAACTCGAACATGGCTTTTCTTATCCCAGACCATAAAGGAACTAGCACATGCCTGGAAAAAAATAGCTACTCTATCTTAATATACACATCTCACAGTCGAGAAATATTTATAAAAAACTCTACACAATAACAGTTACCATGGTAACTCAAAATTCAGGCTGACCATACCCGCAATGGCAGCCCAGCAATCCTCTTGGATGACAAATCAACATTAATTTGAAAAAAAAAACACACACACAATTTATGATGAACAATTAAATTTATATTGGAACCATCTTTCCGCTGGTTCCCCAGTTCACCAGAGTCTACTCAAAATTTGTCATTCATAACTTATTTTCTCTATAACGGTGAACACCAAGTTTTCTGAACTTTAAAAAAAACTACATACATTGTATATACAAATTAACAAATAGTCTTTATTCCTGACTAGTCCGTTGTCCCGATGTTGTTGACTCGCCCATTGCTGTATTCTCGCTGTAGTACTGCAATGATGCGTCGTGTTCTTCACCAACGATGTTCTTCAGCTGGCCTCAGTTGTTGTGAGAAGAGATCCACTCCCCTCCTGACTAGAGTCTTCCACTGATCTAGTCCACAATCCGCAGTACATCCGCGCTGCTGGTCCATCCTTCTGGGTCGTCGACGAGGCGATGATGTCGGTGTTGACAGTGATGATTGACTTGCTGTCCAGTCACAGGAGGAACTCTGGCGTACCTGGGTTCCATCATCTTGTAAGATGTTGTCGCCTGCTGAACGTCTCCTGGCGATGTTCTATCTGCCGCAAACATATTATCTTCCTGGAAGTACTGAGACGTTGACACCAGACGAGGTCTTGCTTGATGAGTGAACAGCTCCAGTTTGTTGAGGCGGGGTGGGCGTGGCGGCAGAACCCTTGGGTCCCGGCTCCAGCTCTTGGGTTCCATCCACGTACAGGTGTTTCTTCTGCTACGTCATACTAGGCCTTTCCGACTTTCCTCGTTATCCCATTATGCACATGACTGTAGGCCCAAGATGCAAATCGAGCATCCGCGTTGGCGTATCATGCACACTCTAGAGGGAACGTGCTGTTCTTACGTAGCCACCAAGTTTCACATCTTGTTGCTCGGCGTATCAGAAACCTCAGGATTGGGCAAGACTGTTACGGCCCTCTCGGGTCGCAACCGGGTTCTTTCTCAGATGTTAGAGGTAGGGTATCCGGCCCCAAGCTAGTAGTGGCTTTCAAGGGATGTGATCCGTAACGCAAGAAAAATAAAAGGGGAAGGGAAATAACCTTCATCAAAAAATCAAAAACTTAATAATATAATTACCACCATCACCATAAATAATATATAAAAGGTTACACAGGGGGGGGTTAGACACTATAATACACAACGTAGTCTTCCTCTGAAGACTCTGGACGTTCACGGTGCTCACGATGCTAAGCTCTTGCTCTTGTGGCCTCACTATGAATCCTTCGATCCTCTTGAGTCTACCCTGGCCACAGGCCAGCCAAATCACAGTTCCACTGGGGGCACCGTCGTGGAGGCCATCAACCACAAGTCCAGCCGGTAGCTGGCAGGTTCCAATCAGCGACGCTGGTTAGGCCACTCCACGATCGATACTAAGGTCGCGAACCCTAGTCAGGAGCCTCGTGTGATCCCACAGACCACTCTCCTTGCCACAACACCCCAGTGGTTAAGCGTCTCCACCAGTCAATCCCAGGTATGACAATCTCTCAACTGCCACTTCACAGGCAGGCAAACACCACAGTGTTCATCCGGGGGGCGACTCACAGCTGCTGCAGCAAACACTTGGAGACAAGACGACTGCCTTGGGTAGACTGATCCAACGTTCGTTACAGCAGTCCCAGGTCGACTCTGTAATCAGACACGTCATCAGTACTAGGGACACTCTAGGGCCCGACACTTACCGGCTTAGACACAAACGCCCACCTATCCACTCCATAGATGGCGTTGCTGTCCAATCGCCACCTCACCAGAGGTCAGCAGCGGCTGTGTTATGAGCTGATCAGGACGGGAAACTAGCCCTTGTGGCTGGTATGTCCTGTCCTCACTTGATGGCGCCGTCCATTTGGAGGGGGTTTCGGGAGCTGACCCTCGGATGGCGTGGTCGTCACTGCTCCGGGCTCGGACGCTGGGCTCAGGTCCGTAACACCTCCCCACCAAAAGGAATTTGGTTTGGGGTTCTATAAAGAGAGGCACAAACCAAATTAGTACGGGGACACAACTCCAAATGGACTCACGTACACTAAGAACTGGAATGGCGAGGCTGTCTTGTCCACAGAACTGTCCCAAGGAGAAACCCTGGCACAAAGGAAACTTGAAGATGGAAGACGATGACCTGCCTGATGTAATTTTCCACACCTCCACTGCGATACCAAGCCGGGGCATCATCTCACATCTCTCGAGTAAGGATCGGTGTAGACACGATCTGGGGCGATTCGACACCTCCCTGTGTCGTGGCACCGATGATGGCTGGTTACAGACGGCATTTCTAGTACCGGTCCGGTAGTCCTTCAGGGAGACGGGAACTTGGAATACGGGGTTGGATTATTTAGAATGACAGCGACAGTTAAATCAGTACTCACAGCATACGCCTCTACTAGGCTCACACCTAGCTCCAACAGGGCTGTTCGTACATCGATGGTGTTCACTCTACCACCGTCAGGTCGACCAACGTTCCGCATAATGCAGCATCCAGGCTCGGCAATCACACGGGGGGTGTCAACCTGTCGGAAACAGTCGCTCATAATCTCACATCTCGTACCTCCTGTATCTACCATCACCTCCCAGGTCCCTTCTTCGACTGCACTACTCACAGTGCACGTCTCCAATCCCTGGGGTCTTTTCACGATGTTCAAGGGAGCCATCATCTGTCGGGTCGTCCACTGGTCCTTACCGAGAACACACATAAGAACAAAAAATACCGCTATGAAACATTTGGTTAACTTGGGGACAAGTTTCCTGAGCTTGAAATGTCCATAGCTGGCTATAACCTTTAGCCTGGTTTGGACCGAAGAGGGCACTAGACCTTTCGAACATACTTCACATACCTCCGACGTCTGGGAAATCTCTGGCCGGTTCAATGAACGCTGTACCTTGCCATACCACAAGTACTCGTCCGCCTTTACTCCAGACTCTTTGGTATCCGTGAGTGCTTGCACACGAGGCCCCTCTTCTCGCTCAGTCGCTTCTGCCATCATAACCTCATGCTTCTTGTCGGGAAACGATTCAGGAGACTCTGCTAGGATGTTGTAGACTCTGTCGTTAATCTGTAGGCGAGAGGACAAATTAAACATAGTATTTAATTCCGGGTCCGTCTGTACCTGGACATTACCACTGCCTGCTGTTACCTCAGACCTTGCTGTCCCGGCCGACTCGTCCACAATCTTGGGATGATTGGTGCTCCAATCTGTTACCAAATCGTTGGCTAGTATCACGTCAATCCCAGCTATAGGTAGGGTATCGACTACTGCCAACGCACCTGTGCCGCTGAAGTAAGGCGAGTCGAGATGTACCGGCACTAAGGGGGCGATGTACTGCGTCCTAGGAAACCCAACCAGGATAACCTCTTGTCTCCCATCTACACTTACTCCCTCGGGTAACGAGCTTCTCACGATCAGGGACTGGGCTGCTCCACTATCTCTGAGCACTACAACTGACCTACCCGTATGATCACTCGTTACATACCCGCCTGAAGTGTGAGGGGCGAACAAACTTGGTTCTTCCTGAGTAGTCGTAGACTGGCTTCCTGCTGGTGGTGTCACACAGCTCATCAACATCACCTCCCTACGTGGGCCGCTACCTCTTCTGCCTCGGCACATAGCAGCTACATGCCCTTTCTGCCCACAAGTCCAGCACACCATATTCCTCCTCGGACTCCGACGTTTCGGACTGTTAGGACTAGTCCTTTGAGGGCTACTTGGGGGCGTTTTCTCAGCGCTTCGTGGGACGGGTCTCTCCTCTTCCTGATGAGGTTTGTCAAACCGGCGGGGGTAATTCCTCGGGACGTACTTAGCAGAAGGCCTATGCGTCAGGATGTATTCCTCAGCCATGGTGGCTGCCGCACTTAAGGTCTCCACCTGCTGTTCCTCTAAGTACGTCTTCAGGTCTCCAGACAAACAATCCTTGAAGTCCTCTAACAGTACGAGCTGCTCGAGGTCTTCTTTGGTCTCCACCTTCCGAGAGGCACACCATTCCTGGAAAAGTCGCTCCTTGATTGTGGCGAATTCGGTGAAAGTGTGCTCTGAGGTCTTCTTCAGGTTTCTAAACTTTTGCCTGTACGCCTCAGGTACCAATTGGTACGCTATGAGCACCACCTTCTTCACCTTGTCGTAATCGCCAGAGTCATCAAGGGACAACGTGGAGTAGGCGACTTGGGCCTTCCCAGTCAAGACAGACTGTATCATGATGGCCCAATTCTCCTTTGGCCACTCCAAAGAGGCTGCGACTTTCTCGAAGGCTGCGAAGAACTTCGAAACTTCCTTCTCGTTGAACTTCGGGACCATTTTGATGTTCCGTACCGGATCGAAACTACTGGTTTCCGTTGTTTGTCTTCCACCACTTAATCGCAATACTTCTAGCTCATGTCGTCTCTCTTTTTCTTCCCTCGCTCGCTCTTTTTCTCTTTCTCGTTCTTCTCTCTCTCTTTCTCGTTCTAGTTCTAAACGCCTCATCGCCATTTCTTTATCCTTCATCTCCATTTCTTTATTTTTCATCTCCATTTCTTTATCTTTTAATTCTCGTTCTAATTCTAACTTCTTCCATTCTATCTCGCGATTTATTTCCAAGGCACGCATTTTGACTGTTAGCAAGCTAATATTCAGCTCACCTGCATCGCTGTCAATGTCACTGCCTTTATCTTCCTTTTCAGTGGAAGCTACTTCCTCACTTTCTTTTGTACCTTGTGCCTCACTTTCCTGTTTCTCATCGGCCTTCAAATGCCGGTGAACCTTGGACAAGATCTCCACACGGGAATCACTGGCACGTATCTTGATCTCCAGGTAGGCACTCACCAGTACGAGTTCCGGTTTGCCCAGATATTTCAATCTGGCAAGACAGTCCTCCCTGTTCAGAAAAGCCTGAACATCGTCCAGATCGTCTATGGTCGCTTTTTCCGCCATCGTCACTTGGTACACTAGCACTTAACACACCGCTTCACTTTAGCACCTAACGCACCGAGCACTGTTCTACGTCAATATTGCACTTTATCGCACCAAACACTGCACTTGCCAATATTGCACGTAATTACTCCGGGCACCGCACTGCACAATATTGCACTTAGTCACTCCGAGCACCGCACAGGACGTATAACGTCCTAATAGTTCGCTCACAGGGGGAATTATTTACAGGGATTGCGCCACTTCACCACCCCTGTCAAACATACTTGACAAGGGGTCGGATCCCGCTGGGGATGCCAATTATGTTACGGCCCTCTCGGGTCGCAACCGGGTTCTTTCTCAGATGTTGTTAGAGGTAGGGTATCCGGCCCCAAGCTAGTAGTGGCTTTCAAGGGATGTGATCCGTAACGCAAGAAAAATAAAAGGGGAAGGGAAATAACCTTCATCAAAAAATCAAAAACTTAATAATATAATTACCACCATCACCATAAATAATATATAAAAGGTTACACAGGGGGGGGGTTAGACACTATAATACACAACGTAGTCTTCCTCTGAAGACTCTGGACGTTCACGGTGCTCACGATGCTAAGCTCTTGGTGCTCTTGTGGCCTCACTATGAATCCTTCGATCCTCTTGAGTCTACCCTGGCCACAGGCCAGCCAAATCACAGTTCCACTGGGGGCACCGTCGTGGAGGCCATCAACCACAAGTCCAGCCGGTAGCTGGCAGGTTCCAATCAGCGACGCTGGTTAGGCCACTCCACGATCGATACTAAGGTCGCGAACCCTAGTCAGGAGCCTCGTGTGATCCCACAGACCACTCTCCTTGCCACAACACCCCAGTGGTTAAGCGTCTCCACCAGTCAGTCCCGGGTATGACAATCTCTCAACTGCCACTTCACAGGCAGGCAAACACCACAGTGTTCATCCGGGGGGCGACTCACAGCTGCTGCAGCAAACACTTGGAGACAAGACGACTGCCTTGGGTAGACTGATCCAACGTTCGTTACAGCAGTCCCAGGTCGACTCTGTAATCAGACACGTCATCAGTACTAGGGACACTCTAGGGCCCGACACTTACCGGCTTAGACACAAACGCCCACCTATCCACTCCATAGATGGCGTTGCTGTCCAATCGCCACCTCACCAGAGGTCAGCAGCGGCTGTGTTATGAGCTGATCAGGATGGGAAACTAGCCCTTGTGGCTGGTATTTCCTGTCCTCACTTGATGGCGCCGTCCATTTGGAGGGGGTTTCGGGAGCTGACCCACAGATGGCGTGGTCGTCACTGCTCCTGCAACCGTTGCCCAAGCCACTCCGTCGTTCTTGGCTGTTCACTTCCGGTCACCGGTGTTCTTCAGTGCAAGGCAGGTGACCTCATTAATGTCTCGTCTGATATGTTGAATTAGTCCTCCAGATGACAGCTAGTGTTGGCAGTTCCATAACCTCATTAAGTGATGAGGTGTCAGCTGTGACCTTGACTTGTAGCCGCCCCCACCATGGCAGGTACCACTAACAAGGGTGGGGGGTGAGGGATGGAGGGGGTGATGTAGTGTGACCCGTCCTGTTCCTCGGGAACTAAACCTGGTTCCCGCCAGACAATAGCGGTGACATGCTACTCTGGCCTCGGTTGTAGAGATGGGATATGGCCGACAGTGTGGCAATGTGAGCAGACCTGGGAAAAGAAACATTCATAACTCATGTCTGGTGGAGACCTGGATCTGCCCTGGAGGTTTTAAGAGAAACTCCTCCCGGGTAGGTAAAGGTACGTCACTCTTGACTAAGCACCTGCATTACCATTCTTTGCCTCTACCTATAACTCAGATGACAGCTTAACTCGGTTACTGTGTGCTCACGTGCGCGTGAGATCTGGTGACCATAGGGTGACCTGGCCTAACTTGGCTATTAAGTAAGGATGATAGAAGGTCATCATCCTCCTCTGATTGAGCATCAGAAATAACCATTCCCTCCACTCTCCCCGGGACTGGAATTACTGAAAGTAACTCCAGTTCTTCCCTTGTTACATAAAGTTTCAATTTATTTATATGGATGGTTCTTTCAACCTGGTCTTCAAATATACCCTTGATTATGAAATTTACTGGGCCTAGTTTCTTAATAACTCTATAAGGGCCTCGCCATCTAGCTGCTAACTTCCTACTCTGATTGGTGGGCGCTGGCTCATTCAACCGCATCACTAGGCTTCCCTCCTTCACTCTTAATGGTTGTACCTGCTTATCATAATAATGGGCATACCGTGTCCTTGCTTTCTTTGATGCTTCAGCTGCTATCCTCCATGCATTCTTCATCTTGGTGAGGATTTCTGAAGGATAATCCTCTCCATAACTAATAGTATGTCTGTTAAGCAGACCTGACGCAAAATTATACAAGTGTCCAGTAAACAGCAAGAGTGGTTGAGTATTTATTGACTGATGCACCGCAGTGTTTATTGCAAATTGAACAAATGGCAACTGTTCATCCCAAGTGGCCGGGTCATTCTCTGCTAAAATGGCAAGCATATCTTTCACCGTTCTATTAGTTCGTTCCACCATGCCGTTCGTCTGGGGATGGTATGCTGTTGTTGTTTCTAAGAGTTTACATACCTCCTGAAATAACGTACCAATAAGCTCCTGTCCCCTGTCAGATACTAGAATTTTCGGCAGACCGAACACAGTAACAAACCTAGCTAAAAATGCATCTGCCACTGTTTGGGGGTCTTTCCTGGGAAGGGCTACTAGAGTGGTATACCTGGACAGATGGTCCACTAGAACTAGCGCATATCTGTTGCCTGAATTGCTGCTATGTAAATCAATTAAATCAGCCCCCACCTGATCCAAGGGTTCTGCTATCTCTGAGAATTCCTGGAGTGGGGCTTGTACTTTAGGAGTACCTTTGCGTCATTGACAGTTCCCACATGACCTGGCGTACTTAATTACATGTGATAATAACCCTGGGAAATAAAATAATGACTTGGCCTTTGTGTAAGTTTTGTATACTCCCGGGTGACCTACAATCTTTGACGCATGCGTAAGTTTTAATGCTAAAGGCTTTAATGCGTCAGGGATAACAAGCTGAAACAATGCCCTGTCTTTCTGGGCATTTACATGGTACAACACTCCTTCTTTGAATGCAAAGTCATTTAAAGAGGTACTTTGTTTTCTCGAAGGATATTTTCCACCTTCCAGATGTTCAATAATTTCCTTCCATTGCTGTTCCTTCATCTGAAATTCTCTCATTTTATCGCTTGCAAACGTTTCAGTGTTTACATTCATGTTGACGGTGGCAATGTTCCTACTTAACGCATCAGGAACAACATGATGGACCAGGCTTATACAGTATCTGAAACGAGTGTGCTGACAGTTTGTGGCCCCACCTTGTCATTCTCGGGCAACGTGTCTTTTTCTTAAAAATGTGGGTCAATGCTCGATGATCAGTATAAATTATGAAGTGGCGCTGAAACAAATAAGGCTCAAAATACCTTACACTCTAATACAGCTAAAGCTTCCTTGTCAGTGGCTGAGTACCTTACTTCTGGTCCTTTCACTTTTCTACTAAAGTAAGCTACCAGGTGCGGGTTGTTCTCCGAGTCACGCTGAATTAACACTTTCCGGCTCCAGGCGAATGTAAAAAAAACAACCGTAAGTGCTCCCGGCGTTTTGCCGCGTAAGCGTAAAAACAAAAATGTGTATACTCTTTTTACTCTCCTGACCTTAGTTCTCGAGCTACGTATATCATTTTGGTACCAACGTGTTCGCAATAAAATTCTCTAGAAGAACATCAGTAAAAAAAAGTCACGAAACGTATAGGGATACCAGCCCCAAATAAATAACTACGAAGATGACTCGCCGTGAGCGCCCAACAGCAACAAAATGTTTTTACTCTTGGGATTGTTATCACCTCCACACTTGTCCTACAGCGTTAATTTTGGTATCAATGGACTCGCAATGAAATTCCCAACACGGTGATATGAATATAAGCGTAGAATAATGATTGCGGCCCGCCCGCAAGAGTGTGGGAAGTGGTGAAATTGTTACCCGGTGTCGGTGACGGGACGACGCACGGCGCTTTGAAAGTTTATACTTATTTCATTCTCATGACATTATTATTCTATGTACGTCATTCATTTTTGTGTCAATGTGTTCGCAATAGAATGTTCTATGAGCCCATAGGTAAAAAAGATAAACAAAGCGTAAGATAGAATAGCGCCAAATATAAAACAACGCTGGAACATATCAGTGAGAGTCAAACACACGAAATGTTTTTACTTTTGTTATGTTTGTGAACCTTTCATGAACTTATTGTACCATGCAGCCTATTGGTGAGAAAGAGAGCCTCATGGCGCGCAGTTTGAAACAAACCCAAATTAAATCAGATAAAAATTGAATTTTATACAAATATTTTAAAAGAGGACATAAGTTTATGTCCACATAGCGGAAGCGGGTAGGCGAAACAGGACGCCGGGAGGAGTCCTTATAGCCGGAAAGTGTTAAACAGCCACCTATGGCAATGCCGCTTGCATCAGTTATCTTTCTCAAAGTTAGGAATTGCTAAAACTGTAGTAGTACTCAATTGTGATTTTAACTTCTCAAAAGCTTCATCGTGCTCTCGCGTCCATACAAACTTAACATTTTTCTTAGTGAGGTTCGTCAGTGAAGCTGACGTTCTCGCAAAACCTTCTGTGTCGACAGAAATACCCAGCTGCACCTAGAAATCTTCTCACGTCCTTTGCTGTCTTTGGTGTTGGCATTTCAGCAATAGCGCGACAAGAGTCTGGGTCAGGGCGTATTCCATCTATGCTTACCTGAAAACCAAGAAACCTGAATTTCTGAGCCGCCAGGGTACCTCTTTCTTTTGGTACCTTTTGGGCATTCGATTTGAACCCCACCTTGTTCAACAGCGACAAGGTCTCTGTCAAATCATGGAGGTGTTCATCAAAAGTTCTAGAGTACACTACAACATCATCAAGGTACGCCAATGAGTGCCTACCAAGAACAGGGCTTAAAATATAATTTATCGCCCTCTGAAAAGATGGAGCTGTCTTTAATCCAAATGGCATACGTTTGAAATGGTGAGTTCTAACACCATCCGAAAATGCTGTTTTTTCTCTGTCTTGCTTTGCAACTGGTATGACCCAATACACTGACTTTGCGTCAAGTGTCGAGAAGTACTTAGCTGTGCCAAACTGGTCTATGATTTCTTGAATGAGAGGCAGAAGATAAGCGTCCGCTGTTGTCACTTCGTTCACTTTACGGTAATCTACACAGAACCTGTAACTGCCATAAGGTTTGCATACTAGCACTACTGGAGAAAGCCACGGTGACGTGCTTTCTTCTATAACGCCCTGTCTCACCATCTTTCTACACTCATCTCTAATAAGTTGTTTCACCTGCTCTGGGAGTCTCCATTGACGTGTTTGGACCGGAGGATTATCACCTGTTGGAATGGTGTATTCGACTTGAGGCAGGTAGCCTATTTCGTCATCCTCGGTCGCAAATAACCTAGGAAATTTACGGAGGACTTCTCGTACCTGTTTACGTTCAGCAGGTGACATACGAGTCAAATCTAGAGCAGTTATTAATTTGCCCACCATTTCCTTATCTTGAGGAGATAACGGGGTTTCTTTACCGATCTTACTGTGTGACTCCTCGTCTCTTACGTTCAATGCGCTACATTGCGCTGTTACAGTCGATGTTTGTGTGGTATCTGACTCATTTCTTTTAAATTTACCACAATTCCCTGTATCAGACTATCGCCTACCCTAAAGCGATAAGGTTTGTGAGAGGTTGACCACTGGTATTATTGCACCTTTGTCATGTACAGACACTAGAGTATATGGTATCAACAACTTATCAACCCTGCCAGCTACCTGAAGGGTACTTTCGGGTTGAACGTTTCTTCCTATGGCGACTTTAATAAACTTAAATGACCGTGGTGGACATACTTGTCTGTGTATAGCATGTAGTCTACGTGTTTTCTTGTCAGGGTCTTGAAGAGACTTGAACAATTGTTTAGGAAGGTTTACATAAGTAATCTTTGAATTGAAGCAATTATGAGAGGGTGATCAATTAACTTTACTGGGAAAGACACAGATCCCAACTGTAGCCTACTGTGTCTTGTTCCCTTCTCCAATGTCAAAGAATATGTAAATCATCTCAAAAAATCCATACCTAACAATATATCACCAGGGAATGTTACATTATCCACCACATTATCCATTCATGGATACAAGGTTTGTCTTTTTCAATGTTAAAAGTTAAAATACATTTTCCCAGAACGTCAAAATGTTGACCATTGACAGCTGTTAATTGTGCACCCCCTTCCTTAAGGCGCACCTGACTGAAGGTCCTAAATGAGTCCATCTTAATGATGGTTACCTGACTACCAGTGTCTAGGAATGCAGTCGACCTCTTCCTCCACCCTCACTTCAAAAGTGGGCCGCCCTTGCTCCTTGGGGGCCTTATCTCTTAATCCCTCCTTATTATTGGGGCAGTCATCTCGATTGTGGCCTCGTCCGCCACAACTCCAACACCTGGGGTCATAAGTGTAGTACCAGTGAGGAGGCGGACCCGCTCTATGGTGCCCTCCCCTCTGGTTGCTATGAGAGTTACCTACGCTCTCCTTAACACGATGTGAATTGGTCGTATCTACCGCTTGGACATAAGAGGATTGCCTGGTGTCAGTTGTGTCCTTATACTGCCCCTGAATATTCTTTAAGTCCGTAGCGTACTCTATTACACTATAGTAATTCATCGTTACACTTGCAGCCGAAACGTGAGCTCCAAGTGTCCCAGGGATTGACATACACAACAGTTGTTTAACCTTCCGACTAATTCTCATGTCATCGTATCCTAATTCATACCTCAAGTCACGCAAAGCTCAAAATCTTTGAGCATTTCGTTCGGGCCTCGTTTTAAATTAGCTAAATACCTATTAGCTGTTTCCTCTGTTATTTTCTCTTTATAACGTCTCTTAATTGCTAATACAAACTCTGGCCATGTTTGCAAATATTGAAACTCTTGGTCCTGCATTATTGAACCATTAGGGTCTATACAAGCTCCCGCTGCTAAATTAATTTTCACCCAGTCATCCTGGGCAGCTGACAAACATGAACCTACTTGCCCTAGCCAGTCGTCTATTTTCCGGTTACGTTTCACTATATTTGTCGGTAACTCTTTGCAGATTAGTTTGGGCAACAGTGGTCTAGGCAATGAGAATGATGAAGATGGGGGCTGATGCATACCATGAGATGCGGGGGGCATGGAGTGTAGATGTTGGCAATGGTTAGGGAAAGGCTGGTAATGGGTAGGGTAGGGTTGGTGTAAGGTAGGGTTATAGTGATGGTCAGGTGGGGGGGTAGGGTGGTGATGGTGTGAGGCAGGGGATTCTAGGGGTTGGTTCTGGGCAAGGCATAGGATGGTAGATGAGGGTTTGGTCGTCTGACCACAGTTAGGGTTGCGAGGGGGAAGAGGTGGGGTGGTATTGGTGGGGACAGTCACCTGAGTGGACCCCTGGGTAGGCGTATGTACGCGCCCTGCCAGAAGGTTCACATACAGGGGTTCAGAGAGGCGCTTCCTAATTTCTGAGGATGGGTAAGGTGGGAGAGGGGGTGGTTGGGAAGGGGTATGTGGGGAAGCTGCAGGTCGCCGCATCCCTGGGGTGTTGGTGGGTTGGAGAGTCGGTCTGCGGGTAAGTGGGGAAGGGGTGATGTCATTAGGCCGCTGAGTATCAGGGGTGGACACGGGAAGGCTACCCAGCAAGTGACCTGATGTGACCCCATCACCTGCACCTTGTGGGTCGCCTCCCGACTCCTGAACCATGCTATCCACTTGGATAGCCTGTCTGTCTCCACATTTCAACTTCCTCTTCATCAGAGGGCTTATACAGTGTCATGGCTAAGTCCCCACGTGCGGCCTCAGCCTGATCCTCTGAAAACCGTACTGCTGGAAGGTTCCGTTGGCTAAGCCCTCCCTGACTCCTTAATGTCCTATCTGAACTCATGCCAATAAACTACGTCCGAACGACTAGTTCACAGGACAAGCGCTGACCCAAAAATGTTGAAAAAAAAATAAAAATAAATCCTTGGAACTAACAATAATCCACTGAAAACATGACAAAAAACTCACGTCGTTATAAATAACCCCTTTTCTTAACAAGGATGGTACTTTCAATGACACTTCTAAACCAAAATAACGTAAATAGTTTTCAATCTGCTTGCTCTTATGACAGATAATAATTGATATTACCTTCACCGTGTTGAGACAATTACTCATACGCGATACCAGTACACAATTTCACACGCACTATTCATTAACAAAAATTCACTGATAGAAACTATTTGTACTTCCTATCGGGTAAACTGTAATTACTGCTCGTATGAGCTTAATTAATTGTTACTCTTATGCCTTAAACCTACAGCCACATCATGTGACCCAGAACAATTTCCCTCGCTACTCTCGCGGGTCCACAGCTCAAAACTTGTTGCCACCCACAGTGACCAGACTTCAAACGCCAGACGTCCCTAGACGTGAGTCAAACTGACACACTAGTCCCCACTAGCATGCTGTACAATAACAGTACAACTCAGATTATCGCGTTCAACTGGAGTAAACAGTCAATCGCGATAATATGAACAGAACCACCACTTAAAACTACTTAATAGCTACACCGAACAGCACAAGACGCATCAGACTGAACACTGTCGGGAGCCGGTCGGCCGAGCGGACAGCACACTGGACTTGTGATCCTGGGTTCGATCCCAGCCGCCGGTGAGAAACCATGGGCAGAGTTTCTTTCACCCTATGCCCCTGTTACCTAGCAGTAAAATAGGTACCTGGGTGTTAGTCAGCTGTCACGGGCTGCTTCCTGGGGGTGGAGGCCTGGTCGAGGACCGGGCCGCGGGGACACTAAAGCCCCGAAATCATCTCGAGATAACCTCAAGAAGATAACTGTAAAACAATGTTCACCACCGCTAAGCCACCATTGTAATATCTCGACCGTGCACCCCGCTACAACCACCGAAATAATCGTGTAATCTCTGCTCCTTCTATGGTAATAACAGATGCTATACCAATCATGTAAGATGTTAATACTTGGGCTGTCATACGAGGATGTAAACCAGTAAACAGGGGAGAGAGAGAGATAGTGAGGAAGAGTGAGGTAGAGCGAGAACGAGAGCAAGGGAGGGAGAACGAGAGCAAGTGAGACAAAAGGGAGAGGGAAAAACTAGTGAGGGAGGGGGAGACAAAGATAGAGATATTACAGCCACAGCCTTCGTATGAGTTACCGAGGAACGCTGCCACCACCCTGAATTACTGGACAGGGGACCAGAGTGAGATTCGTAGGTTTTGCAGATGGAATAAACCTACCAGGACAGGTGTAGGGGACAATTGAATGGTACAAGGATCCTGGCCTGACACTCGAATAATCCTGACCACTTGGGAACTATAGAGTACACAAGAATAAGGCGGGACACACCCACTACTAACACCTCAACACGGGACGGACGGGGGGAGGAGTACTGGGGCCAGATTCACGAAAGCACTTACGAATGTGTACATCTTTCCTCCATCTTTGACGGCTTCGGTTACATTTATTAAACAGTTTACAAGCATGAAAACTTCCTATTCAACTGTTGTTATTTTTATAAACAGTCTCGTGGTGCTTCGGAGCTCATTAACTGTTTAATAATTGGAAACAAAGCCGCCAAAGATTGAGAAAATATGTGCAGGTTCGTAAGTGCTTTCGTGAATCTGGCCCCTGGATAATTACGGACACTAGGTCACTAGGGCAAAGGGGACGGTAGGCCCGATATCACTAAGACAAGGAACCATTAATACACATTTACTAACACTTGACAATATATGACTTTATTTGAAATAATTAAATAAGACACTCCCTAACTATATTCCCTACTAGAGGCCATGAGTACTGAATGAGGTGCTTTAGTACAAGAGCCGTACTTACTCGTATAATGTTCCACCGTTTTCCTGGAGATGATGTTCCTTCCCTGAGTCCACTCACACCGTCCTACTGGGCTGCACCCACTCTGTCTCTCTTCCATGATCTCCTGCTCCCCAGCTGAACATGAGGGTTTGCATTTGGTGTTTAGTGGTTAATCCCTGAAGATTATCATGACGGCATCAACTCTGACCTCTTCGTGACTTGGTGACTGTTGACCTGTCCTCCTGGTTAACTGGTACCGAGGTGTAACTTTTTCCATTGTCTGCCGCCGCCTGACTGGCGCCTCGCCTGTGGCTTGTTCATGCTGTTATGATGTTCATGTTGTACTACTATGTACTGCTCTCTTGTTACATATTGATGCTTTGCACCATACTGGGTTGCACCTCAGCTCTGGTGCCTTTTGTTCAACTCCTACCCTGAGCTTGTATGCTGACACTGGCTTCCAATCTCTCCAGGACCGCTGTGATCGCTACTGTCTTCGCTATCTAGCACGGTCCTTACAGCATCCTCACTCTCGCCTCTGTTGTGCTTTGACTCTTACTCCTCCTGTAGTTCCTGTTCCTCACCACCACCACCTTCCTCTTTCTGTCCGTTTGTCTTGCTTACAAGATTCTCTTTTGGTTCGTATTACTAATGTTTCTCCTCGTATTGTTCTGTCCTTGTCCCCGTGGAGGGTTCCCCTTCCCAAATCTTGTACTTCCCTGACCAGCATCACTAAAGCTTTTACCCCTCCTACAGTTCTGAAACGCCTTTTCCTTGAGCACTTTTCTTCACACTCCCACTCCGTTTCCATCTTCACTGATGGGTCCAAGTCTGCTGACGGTGTGTGCTACTCTGTTGTTTTTCCTGACCAAACTTATGTGTCGCCTTCCTCCAGAGACTAGTATCTTCGCAGCAGAACTTTATGCTATTCGTCTCCTGCTTTCTTGTTGACTTTCGTAGTGCCCTCATGGCTTTGGGGTCCTTTAATCGGGTCCACCCGGTGATCATCAAGATTCAACATTGGCTGTTTCTTATCTCCAGTAAATTTAAGTCGATAGAGTTTTGCTGGGTTCCCAGCCATGTTGGTGTGTCATTAAATGAGTGTGCGGATCCCGCTAAGGAAGCTATCCACATTTGTCCCATCTTCCGTTAAGGTATTCCTTATTCCGACTTTTACCCATTTATTCATTCCTCCATCCTTGCCTGTTGACAGGGTTGTTGGTCTTATGTTACTGGTAACAAACTGCGTACTCTTAAGAGTCGTGTGTGTCCCTGTGGCCTTTCTCCTACCACCATAACTGGCAGTTGGAAACGGCTCTGGCTAGGTTATGTATTAGCCATACACGTTTAACTCGCAGTCACTTAGTGCCGCCCTGCTCCTTATTGTCCAAATTGCATTGTTCCTCTTACAGTCGTGCACATTCTTGTTGAATGTCCTGACTTCCAGGACGACTGTGTCTTGCTTTCCGACCATCCCTCGCGGTCAATTGTCCCCTGATAGAATTCTTGGTGAATCGGACACTTTTGATGTGGTTCACCTTATGCGTTTCTGTTCTCGTATTGGCATCCTTGGTGATATTTAGCGCCCTCTGATTACTCTGCACATTTGGTGGTGCTACATAGCCTTCCCAGTTTGGTGCCTTCCTTTGATAATTACTTACTCTTGCAACTGATTCTCAAAATCCTGAAAATTATTCACAAATTTGTGGACACATTTTTTCCCCAAACGTGTTCATATTAGTGTGTCTATCTTCATCCCATGCTTTTCCTACGTTTTTAAATGACTTATAAATGCCATAGCCTCACCAGAACTGCTTGAGAGAAATGTCCATGTCATGTGTTGCATGCAGTGCCTGGTGGAAGGTTCTACAGGTGTAATAAGCCTTGAATACTCCCTCTGCTCCATATGGTGCAGCAACGAGGTTGTGTTTAGTGGCACAAATACAACCTTGACACTTTTATTCAAATCAAGGTACAGGGGCCTGACAGCTGAGTAGATAACGCTCAGGATTCATAGTCCTAAGGTCCGAGGCAGAAACAATTGGCGCATAGTTTTCACCCTGATGCACTTGTTCACCTAGCAATAAATAGGTACCTTGGAGTTAGACAGCTGCTACGGGCTGCTGCTTTAGGGGTGTAACAAAAAATAGGGAGCCTGGTTGAGGACCGGGACGCTAAGCACCGATTTCTCTTCCCGCACAAAATATTCTAAGTGCCACTCCCTAAAAATCTCTCACCCAAGCCTTGGCAGTACTTTGCCAGTGGTGTAAAAAAGATGATTTTAGCAAATTTTTTAAAGCGCTGGGATTCTCTGAACGGTACTGAAGAGGAGGCTTCAGTTTAAAATCGCCAGTAGCATTTTCTCCAAATGACAGGGTTAAACAGTCCTTTATGGCTTTGAGGCCAGGCATTGTATTTTCTTTCTTGACAATGTATGTTTTACTAGGCATTTTGTTTCCAAAACAGGCCAGTTTTATCAACATTAAACATTTGATGAGAACTATAGTTTCCATCTTCAATAATTTTGTACAATTTTGCAACAAATTTAGCTTGTCCCTTCTCGTTTGCACTAGCAGCCTCGCTACCCACTTTTACATTGTGTAAATTTGCCCTACACTTATATCTTTCAAACCACCCATGCATGGCCAAAAAAAATTTATCGTTCAGTTTCACCTGTTGTCTGATTTAAATCGTCAAAACGACTACAGTGGTACCTTCATTTACAAATTTTATCCGTTCCCAGAGTCGGGCCGTAAACCGAAACAAATTTTTCCATAAGAAATAATGTAAATTGAATTAATCCGTTCCACACTCCCAAAAATATTAACTTCAAAATACATTTCATACATAATACCACAAATATTTTGTTCTACAGTATGTACAAGTAATATCTTACCTTTATTGATGACTTGTTGGCATAAGGAAGATGGGAAGGAGTGGTGGTGTTAGTGTTTGGAAGGGGAGTCCACTTCCAAACACTTATCAGGCAGTACTGACTTCTCTGGGGTACACTCTCTCTCCCATATTTTGCAGGCATACCACTAGGACCTGGTTGTGGCTCGCTGCTTGCTTGTCTTACTAAGAATTTGTCTAAAGACACTTTTCCCTACTTTTTAACACTTGTTTGTAGTGAGATCACATTCATTCACTATGAATGATTTCTTGTTTTTCCTCTATTGTCATCCTCACATTTTTCTTATGTTAAATCTTCCACTGACTTTCATGGGACCTATTGTGTGATATATAATAATTACTTTTATGTTCAAAAAGCAGAAAAAAATGAAATTCTTAAAACAGAATTAAGCGCGATCATCACTAGGCAGTAGGCACTAGTAAACTGAAGCACGCCTTGACTGTGCCAGAAACCACACACTCTGTCGACCCATACGTGTATCAACAAACTCGTTGCCAACCGAGTCGAATTTTACGAAGAAATTGGGATCGTAACCTGAAAAATTTGTAAAGAGTGACAGTAGTCAACTGAGGTTCCGCTGTACATGTACAGTTTTGACAATCTGAAAATAGGCTGTCAAATTCTTTGTGTAAAATTTTACAATACCCACCCACCCTTTTAGTTCACAATACTAAAGGGTGGGTTGGTATTGGCATAAAAACACAATGCTCCACCATGTAGCTGCCGCACATATATTTTAGCACTCTGCCACAAAATTCAAATTGATGCTCCGGCGAGTTTGTACAAAAATTTTATGAATGAAGTGGGTGCAGGGGAACTTAAGAATGTTTGTATGGTTGAATGTTCATAAACTGGGGACGGCCTGTATGTTAAAAAAAAAAATACTATTGTAGTACTAATGAAATAATAGAAGCAGTGCTGTATACACACACATCACTTTGTATCACACTTCCATAGATAAATTATGAGCAGGAAAGAAAGTTATTCCAATTATGATCTGATGTGTACCGTGTGTGATAGTGCATTTAGTACTGCATGTACAGTGAATTTTGACCTATTTACCTTTATAATTGCTTTGAAAAGACAGAATAATGAATCTCGGCCTCGCCACGTTCTATTTCTGGATGTCGGAGTGAAGTATAACTGGGAGGTGCATGAACTCGTACAAGACTACACACATCTGCAGTATTGCAGCTTCTTAGACATATCTTCTTATAAGTTTAACTACCTCTTATAGTCTTTTGGGAACAAATTTTATCCAGTCATGCTTGTGTTTGTCAACATTGAGAGATCATAGTAACTGATGACGAGCTCTTACTGTATGAAACTATTTATTTTATTTATAGTTGTATGCACATTATCAGATTATTGTAGTTAAGTGAGGAAGTGTAGAGTTTTATTTGTCAAATTTTATGTAGATTAGTTGCCAAAAATGTAAATAAAATTGGCTTAAGAATATTTACTAAATTCAGTACCAAAAACTTTCTGTGATTCCTTTGTTATTAAAATGTAAAATGGACAGATTGTTGTATTTTGATTTACCTTAATTGAAGTGTACTCTCCTTTATTTAATGTGGCAGTTTATTTACTGAGGAAGCCAAAGTATTAACTAATGCATGTGGTCCCCTTTGTGGTGCAAAATGTCCTAGAAAGAATGTCTCTTCACTTGTATGTGTTACATAAGACCATAAGAACACAAGAGAAGTGTTAAGTCTGTAGACACTAACAATGCTCTGTCATGTGAGGGATTCTAATCATCCCATTGATTGGTCTTCCTCCAAAATAATCTTTCCTGCCTCTACACAGATGCCGTCTTGTTGAATCTGCTTTAATACACAACATACCCAATATGAACTTGAGAGTCCTGGCTTTGTTGCTGTGGACTCTTCTCTTTCACAGTATATACTCAAATGCTCTAATCTTTTTAACAAACGTGACCTAACATGAGCTTACCCTTCCATTTATCTTTTTCTCCTTTTTCTTTCTCTCTCTTTTCTGTTGTCTTCTACGTTCCCTTGCTATCCTCTAATTATTCCTATTACTATCTCCTCTTTCAGTGGTTGTAGTAGGAGCTGCCTCGTATGGGCCAATAGGCCCTTTGCAGTTTTTTTTTCTTATTCCAACTACTATCCCCTCTACTACACTTTGCTCCTCACCTCTCTCTTGCCTATTTATTGCCTGTCTATTTCATCACAATAGACTTGAGAATGGTCCAGGATGGACCGAAACATTGTCGTCCCTTCACTTTCTGGTGTGTGGTCTGGTCAACAGACCATAATTCTTATTAGAAAATGAAAGCGACTGGCAAAAGTGATATACTGTCTTCTTGAGGTTATCTTGAGATGATTTCGGGGCTTTCGTGTCCCCGCGGCCCGGTCCTCGACCAGGCCTCCACCCGGCCTCCACCCCCAGGAAGCAGCCCGTGACAGCTGACTAACACCCAGGTACCTATTTTACTGCTTTCCTGTCTTGTTTTCTGTTTTGGGTCCTCTGGTAGATTGAGAGGACACTTTTAAATTGACACTTTTAAACCGTTTTCTTGACAGAAAACCTTAGGATGACAGGCTGCATGGTGAGGGGATTGACTGAGTGATAAAGATTAAGCCACCCAAGAGATGACACAGGCATGAATAGCCCGTAAGTGGTACAATTTTTTTTTTTTTCAGTAATTCTTTTCAGTATTCTGAGGTTGCATTTAATCATTGAGCTGTTATCGTGGGGGAGGATACTGCTTGACAGTCTTTGAGGGTGTCCAGCTGCTGGACACCTATTTTGACCAGGAGAGTGGCTGCGTTGAATGCTTCAGGGTGGCCACTGCAAGATTCAGGGACTCTTAAAGCTCTTCTAAGGTCATTTGTTGCTTCACATTCCAGAAGATAGTGAAGTAATGGCTTTTCTGTGACAAGTTAGGCAGAAGATGCACTCTGTCGGGGTTCACCAATCTCCCAGTTGCATCTGTAACCTAGACGTAGTCTATATAACCTAACTGCTATTTCCCTGTGGATTCCTTTTGGGATATTTAACCTTTCTAATTTGGTTACCTGAAGATACCATGTTGCAGAGGGCGAACCTTCAGCTATTTTCTGGTGTAGGTAGGCTTTGTTGAGATGTGAGAGTTTTTTGGTGATGTTTTTTTATGTTCTCTAGGCTGGGTTGAATTATTTTATGTATCACTGGATGACGAGTTGCCAATTTAGCAATTTCATCAGCTTTCTCACTTAATGGGATTCCAACATGGGATGGGATCCAGTTTAAGGTTATGTTGAGTCCTTTGCCTTAGCGACTGCTCCGAGATACAAAATGGTGGTAATTATTTCCACGTTATCTTTCCACTTTTTGTCCTAATATTTGAAGTGCAGCTTTTGAATCTGTGTATGATTGCATTTTGAGTTTTGTGCAATCACATATGCGAATGCCTGTTGTATGGCAAACAGCTCAGTTTGGGTTGATACTTGTCCTCCCAGTCTCCAATATGCCTGTACGCTGGCCGTGCAAAGAGCAGCGCCAGCACTCTCATATTCTGTGTCAACCGATCCGTCTGTGAAGATGTGGGTGGGTCTGGTGAGGGGGACTAGAGTGCTCTAATGACTACACTGGCTATATAATTACTTGCTTGTCTTCTGGCATAATGCAAGAAAAATATCTTGAACCCTGTTCTCCATACGAATTATGTGGAAAGGTGGCAATGTAATTATTAGATGTGAAAATGAGTTTTAATGCAGCCATTAACTAGTGGTTGAGCAGGCTGAGAGGTGATGGTATTGCCTCCTTGTGTGCTCCCAAACTCCTTGACAGGAATTCCTACGATATCCCTGAGGTTCTTAAAGTAACTTTTCAGTGTTTGGGGAAGAGTTTATGCATTAATCTGCTAGATTCAATAGACACTTGCCTAAAATTACTCAAACCATCCTTCATTTTCCCTACACACAGCATCCAAACCATCCTTCATATACCCTTCTTGAGGTTATCTTGAGATGATTTCGGGGCTTTTTTTAGTGTCCCCGCGGCCCGGTCCTCGACCAGGCCTCCACCCCCAGGAAGCAGCCCGTGACAGCTGACTAACACCCAGGTACTTATTTTTACTGCTAGGTAACAGGGGCATAGGGTGAAAGAAACTCTGCCCATTGTTTCTCGCCGGCGCCTGGGATCGAACCCGGGACCACAGGATCACAAGCCAGCATGCTGTCCGCTCGGCTGACCGGCTCAACCCTACACACAGCATAAGAATTACGATTTAAATTCAGGCAGCTCAGAATATGTTCATATCAATATGAAATGCAAATTGTAGGGAATTAAAACTATTTACATATTTAAGAGTAATTATTTTAATTTGCTACTTATAAAGCTCATGGACTCTGATCATCCATGACCATGTCCTCAATGATGAGTGCTGATGACTGGCTCTCGCTATGACTCAAGGAGTCCCCACCAACATCTGATGAATGCATCACTGGCTGACCTGAAATTTAAAGAAAAACTAGTCAATCATTGATGATTGCTTCTACTTCAGATCTAATTTCCTGATTTTACAAGCCTCTATGATTGGTTCAGTTGAGGGTGCATCATGTTTTGTGTCCAGTAATTACCCAAGTTTAGTTACAGGATGAGAGCTACAGTCTTGATGTCCTGTCTTCCCAGCACACTGTCTGCTTGATACCTACTTGATGGGGTTCTGGGAGTTGTTCTACTCCCCAAGTTTGGCCCGAAGCCGGGCTCGACTTGTGAGACATGTAAAGTGTCATATAACACTTTGAAATTATTGACAGTTTTGGACACCACTTTCTCACCTAACTTGTTGAGAGCGCCTAACACTGGCGGGTCTCTGTCGCTACCTTCATGCCAATGCTTCTCCACCGGCGGACACCTTGTGGGTTAATCATGGTGCTACATAGCACCTATTAATTAGGTGCTACTACATAGCCTTCCCAGCTTGGTGCCTTCTTTTGATAATTACTTACTGGTGGGGTTAATCCTGTATCCTTCATCCCATGTTCCAAGGCCATCCAAGGCATGTTCAGGTCGTCCACGATGTCATTAAGTCTATCCAACCTGCGGTCTACTCTCATGCCCATGACATCTGTAAGTATGCTGCTCTTTCAGCTGTTTTAGCTAATATATCCTGGGCTGATATTCGAGCACGGGTTCTGGAGGTTCTGGAGGAACAATGTGATCTCGGCCGAGACCAGCGCACCAGACCCAGGATCGGCCCTGAGTGCCTCCACGTCCTCAAGCCAGTCTGAGAAGGGCCGAAGCCAAATGGCCATGGGAGCGCAAATCTTCAGCAACCAGGGCAGCTAGAAAGTAGGGAGGGAGGGAACGTGAAGCTGTACCAGGTTGACATTCCGAAGAAGGGCAGGGGCGAAAACACACATCGAGGTGCTCAAACTCGCCCCCAGGTAAACCTGAACCATCGTAAGGGGCCTCACGCCACTCAAGCGTGCGGGACTGACAATGTATGCCATGCCCCAGTGAAAAGATAGCACAGTCTGCCAACCAGAACGACTCCAGAACCTTGTAATGCACCCAGTAAGGAAAGGAAGAACCAAACTCAAAAGAACCGGGATCCATTATTGAGGTGTAATCTGAGTCGCGCAGGAGGTAAGCCAAAGTTAACGAAAATCATAACAAATGCAGTGTTTCCACAGGGCTACTATGTAGTGAGGAAAGAGAGAGAAGGGAGAGGAGGTGGTGGTGTAGCTCTGCTACTAAAAGAAGGTTGGAGTTTCGAAGAGATGGTAATTCAGAACTGTGAAGGTTTCAGTGACTACATTTCAGGCACCATAGCAACTGGAGAACATAAAATTATAATAGTAGTCATATATAACCCCCCACCGAATGACAGAAGACCCAGACAGGATTGATAGAAACAACTTGGCCACCATCAATATAATAGAGAGCAGCTTCTGTGGCTAGCAGGAACGGATCCAGACTTCTAATCATGGGAGACTTCAACCATGGGAAGATAGATTGTGGGGAACAGAGACCCACATGGAGAGCTAAGCTGCTGGATGTGGCAATAAGAAACTTTCTAAGTCAACACGTCAAGGGACCGACAAGAATGAGAGGAGGGGATGAACCAGCCTTGCTTGATCTGATATTTACCCTAAATGAGTCGGATATAAGGGAAGTTAAGTTGGAAGCCCCCTTGGGAATGAGTGATCATAGTGTATTGAACTTTGAGTACCTGGTTGAGCTGGGAATTATCACCCCCAAAAAAGAACTGGGAACCAAAGGGCTGGCGTACCGAAAGGGAAACTATGAGGAAATGAATAAATTCCTATGGGATACACATTGGGACACAGAACTCGGAACCAAGTCCGTACAAGACATGATGGACTATGCCACCCAAAAATGTCAGGAGGCTGTAAGCAGGTTTGTCCCAGCCCGACAGGAAAAAACAGAGAAGCAAAGGAAGAATCCGTGGTTTAATAAGGAATGTATGAAAGCAAAGGAGCTGAACAAAAGGGCATGGAGGAACTTCCGTAATAACAGAACACCAGAAAGTAGAGTGAGATACCAGAGAACCAGGAACGAGTATGTCAGTGTGAGAAGAGCAGCTGAGAAAAGGTATGAAAATGATATAGCTAATAAAGCCAAGATCGAACCAAAGCTACTACACAGCCACATCAGGAGAAAGACAACAGTGAATGAACAGGTGATGAAACTTAGGGTGGGCGAGGACAGGTACACAGAAAATGACAAAGAGGTGTGTGAAGAACTCAACAAAAGGTTCCAGGAGGTCTTTACAATAGAACAGGGAGATGTCACGGCGCTAGAAGAGGTGGCAGCAAACCAGGTGACCTTGGATAGGTTCGAAATTACAAGAGATGAGGTCAAGAAGCACCTATTGGAGCTGGATGTGAGAAAAAGCTGTTGGGCCGGATGGAATCTCGCCATGGGTATTGAAAGAGTGTGCAGGAGCACTTTGCCTACCACTCTCCATAGTGTATAGTAGGTCACTGGAAACGGGGGACCTACCAGAAATATGGAAGACTGCTAATGTAGTACCAATATACAAAAAGGGTGACAGACAAGAGGCACTGAACTACAGGCCAGTGTCCTTAACTTGTATACCATGCAAGGTGATGGAGAAGATTGTGAGAAAAAACCTAGTAACACATCTGGAGAGAAGAGACTTCGTGACAACCCATCAACATGGGTTCAGGGAGGGTAAATCTTGCCTTACAGGATTGATAGAATTCTACGATCAGGTGACAAAGATTAAACAAGAAAGAGAAGGGTGGGCGGACTGCATTTTTTTGGACTGTCGGAAAGCCTTTGACACACTACCCCATAAAAGGTTGATGCATAAGCTGGAGAAACAGGCAGGAGTAACTGGTAGGGCGCTCCAGTGGATAAGGGAGTACCTAAACAATAGGAAGCAGAGAGTTACAGTGAGGGGTGAGACCTCAGACTGGCGTGAAGTCACCAGTGGAGTCCCACAGGGCTCTGTACTTGGACCTATCCTGTTTCTGATATACATAAATGATCTCCCAGAGGGTATAGACTCATTCCTCTCAATGTTTGCTGACGACGCCAAAATTATGAGAAGGATTAAGACAGAGGAGGATAGCTTGAGGCTTCAAGAAGACCTGGACAAGCTGCAGGAATGGTCGAACAAATGGCTGTTAGAGTTTAATCCAAGCAAATGTAATGTAATGAAGATAGGGGTAGGAAGCAGGAGACCAGATACAAGGTATCACTTGGGAGATGAAATACTTCAAGAGTCAGAGAGAGAGAAAGACCTGGGGGTTGATATCATGCCAGACCTGTTCCCTGAAGCTCATATCAAGAGGATAACAGCAGCAGCATATGCCAGGTTGGCTAACATAAGAACGGCCTTTAGAAACTTGTGTAAGGAATCTTTCAGAACATTATATACCACATATGTCAGACCAATCCTGGAGTATGCAGCACCAGCATGGAGTCCATATCTAGTCAAGGATAAGACTAAACTGGAAAAGGTTCAAAGGTTTGCCACCAGACTAGTACCCGAGCTGAGAGGTATGAGCTACGAGGAGAGACTACGGGAATTAAACCTCACTTCGTTGGAAGACAGAAGAGTTAGGGGGGACATGATCACCACATTCAAGATCCTCAAGGGAATCGACAGGGTTAATAAAGACAGGCTGTTTAACACAAGGGGCACACGCACTAGGGGACACAGGTGGAAACTGAGTGCCCAAATGAGCCACAGAGATATTAGAAAGAACTTTTTTTAGTGTCAGAGTGGTTGACAAATGGAATGCATTAGGAAGTGATGTGGTGGAGGCTGACTCCATACACAGTTTCAAGTGTAGATATGATAGAGCCCAATAGGCTCAGGAACCTGTACACCTGTACTGTACTGAACCTGTACTGTGAAAGGTGACACCCCTAGGGTCAACACTTGCAGCAGAGGAGCTCCAGCATATTTCAACAATCCTAAGTATTGTAGTACAGGTTGATGGTAGTGAGTGGTGTCCCAGAGAACATAAAGGTATAGTGCTCTTGAAAAATAGGTGAGATAACAGGAAAGTGCTAAGGGAAGTGAAAAATCGGATGAGAAAAAGTTGCCCTAGTGTTTACAGTGCAGAGAAGAACATTCAAGATGGCCACTGGCAAGGGGAAAAACAAAACAGAGCTTGATTTTGAGGGATTCAATGAAGAAAGCATTGATATTAGTAGTCTACATAACAAGTTGGTAAATTTAGATACTATAGTGAACTCTCATGTAGAAATAATTAGTAAATTGAACGAAAGTAATGACCATTTGAATAGCAAAGTTTTATGTCTTGAGGGTTTAGTGAAAGACTTGCGCAAGGATAAGAATCAATTGGAAACAAATTGCAAAGCCATGGAAGAAGAAAATAAACTCTTAAAAATAGCTTTGGAAGAAGTTAAAGTAAATTTAAACATAAATGACTACAATAGGTTAGGCAAGGAAATTCAACAGGAGAAACAGCTTTTGTCAGCACAGATGGAGGAAGTTACACAGGGAATAGAACAGTGCAAGAAAGATATGCAACTCACTTATGCACAAGTGGCCAAGGAGAAGGAAAAAATAGAAGAAGCAGTAAAGGAAGTCAAACACTGCAGCAACCAAGATAAAACAAACATTAGGCTAGAAGTGAGGAAAGAATTGGCATCTAACCCGAAGTTGGTGCAAAACACAGTTGATCGGAGTAAGTCCCTGATCATTTTTGGCTGCAAAGAAAAGGCGATAACATCTAGGTCAGAAAGAGCTGTAGAAGAAGCTAAAGTAGTAGATAAAATTGTTGGCCTCGTGGAAGGTCTTACAGAGAGAATGTGTGCGACTACAGGAGAATAGGCAGGTACGTAAAAGGGAAAGATCGACCTTTGAGGATCACCCTAAACGGTGCCAAACAGATGGAAGAAGTACTAAGGAATGCTAGAAAATTGCAAAGGGATGAGGATGGGAAAGGGTGGTCGTTAAGACGAGATCTTTCAAAAGAAGATAGAGAGAAGCTGAAACTGAACCTCGCCGAGGCAAAACATTTAAATGAGAGCAGGAATGAAGAAGAAATAAATTCTTTTTTCTACAAAGTGATAGGGGTAGGCAAACCAGTAAAGTGGTACATAAAGGCAAACCAACAAAATCAATAGAGAGAGGGGGAGTGAAGAATAAGGAGAGGGGGAACAAGTTCCTGAAGATTGCATACACCAACATAGATGGAGTGAGATCGAAGATACTGGAGTTAAGTGATGTAATACAGCTGCAGACACCAGACATTGTTGCACTCACGGAGACAAAACTTGAAGATGTAATTTTAAATGAGGTCATATTCCCAAGGGGCTACTCAATTTGGAGACGGGACAGAAAAATTAGGAAAGGCGGTGGCGTTGCTGTGCTGGTAAAAGAACACCTAAAGGTGAAGGAAATAATGACTGCCAATCCACAAGAAGTTGACATAATAGCACTAGAGATCTGCTATGAGGATGATAAACTAATGATGATAAATGCATATAGTCCACCGCCAAGCAGCACATGGTCAAAGGAGGAGCTAGATAGTAAACGTGAAGGTCTTATAACAATAATGAGAGAGATTATAGCGAGAGCGGATAACGATAGATCACGACTGTTGATAGTCGGTGACTTCAACTTGAAATCCATAGACTGGGAAGCATATGAAGCTAAAACAGAAGATTTTTGGACCTGTAAATTTGTAGACCTCATCCTGGAAACATTCTTGTATCAACATGTTAAACAAGCTACGAGGATGAGGGAAGGGGACGTTCCCTCCATGCTAGATTTGATATTTACCAGGAAGGAGGAAGAGATATTTGACATTCAGTACCTTCCTCCCTTGGGTAAAAGTGACCATGTCTTTTTGGGAATAAAGTATGCAATGCGTTATAAGCTGGAAGAAAATAAGGAGGTTGAAGCAGTTGAAAAACCAGACTTCAGGAGAGGACATTATGGTGACCTTAGAAATTTTTTTTAGTGAGTATAATTGGACAGACTTGATGCTAGGCAAGGAAGTGAATGAGATGTATGGCAAGTTTTGTGAAATATATGATAAAGGCACAAAAAAATTTATACCAAAACAGAGATGCAGAACTAGGAAACAGGATTGGTTCAATAGAAATTGCGAGAGGGCTAGAGACCGAAAGACACAAAAAATGGAATCAATACAGGAAGAGGCCGAACCCCCAAACATACCAGCAATACAAAGATGCGAGAAACAACTACACGGCAGTGAGGAGAGAGGCAGAAAGAAATTTTGAAAAAGGGATTGCGGACAAATGTAAAACAGAACCAGGTCTATTCTATAAATTCATAAACAACAAATTGCAGGTAAAGGATAATATTCAGAGGTTGAAAATGGGAAATAGATTCATGGAAGATGAAAAGGAAATGTGTGAAACACTAAACGAAAAGTTCCAAAGTGTGTTTGTACAAAATGAAATCTTTAGGGAACCAGATACAATAAGAATTCCAGAGAACAACATAGAACACATAGAGGTGTCTAGAGACGAAGTGGAAAAAATGCTCAAGGAGCTCGGTAAGAACAAAGCAGCTGGCCCAGATGGCGTTTCACCATGGGTTCTGAGAGAATGTGCATCTGAGCTCAGCATTCCACTTCACCTGATCTTTCAGGCATCCCTGTGTACAGGAATCGTAGCAGACGGGTGGAAACAGGCTAACATAGTTCCAATCTACAAAAGTGGCAGCAGGGAAGACCCCCTCAATTATAGACCTGTATCATTGACAAGTGTAATAGTGAAAGTATTGGTAAAACTAATCAAAACTAAATGGGTAGAACACCTAGAGAGAAATGATATAATATCAGACAGACAGTATGGTTTTCGATCTGGAAGATCCTGTGTATCGAATTTACTCAGTTTCTATGATCGAGCCACAGAGATATTACAGGAAAGAGATGGTTGGGTTGACTGCATCTATCTGGACCTAAAAAAGGCTTTCGACAGAGTTCCACATAAGAGGTTGTTCTGGAAACTGGAAAATATTGGAGGGGTGACAGGTAAGCTTCTATCATGGATGAAAAATTTTCTGACTGACAGAAAAATGAGGGCAGTAATCAGAGGCAATGTATCAGAATGGAGAAATGTCACAAGTGGAGTACCACAGGGTTCAGTTCTTGCACCAGTGATGTTTATTGTGTACATAAATGATCTACCAGTTGGTATTCAGAATTATATGAACATGTTTGCTGATGATGCTAAGATAATAGGAAGGATAAGAAATTTAGATGACTGTCATGCCCTTCAAGAAGACCTGGACAAAATAAGTATATGGAGCACCACTTGGCAAATGGAATTTAATGTTAATAAATGTCATGTTATGGAATGTGGAATAGGAGAACATAGACCCCACACAACCTATATATTATGTGAGAAATCTTTAAAGAATTCTGATAAAGAAAGAGATCTAGGAGTGGTTCTAGATAGAAAACTATCACCTGAGGACCACATAAAGAATATTGTGCAAGGAGCCTATGCTATGCTTTCTAACTTCAGAATTGCATTTAAATACATGGATGGCGATATACTAAAGAAATTGTTCATGACTTTTGTTAGGCCAAAGCTAGAATATGCAGCTGTTGTGTGGTGCCCATATCTTAAGAAGCACATCAACAAACTGGAAAAGGTGCAAAGACATGCTACTAAGTGGCTCCCAGAACTGAAGGGCAAGAGCTACGAGGAGAGGTTAGAAGCATTAAATATGCCAAAACTAGAAGACAGAAGAA
This sequence comes from Procambarus clarkii, assembly GCF_040958095.1. NCBI lineage: Eukaryota > Metazoa > Arthropoda > Malacostraca > Decapoda > Cambaridae > Procambarus > Procambarus clarkii. The sequence goes on along the minus strand of NC_091197.1, from coordinate 34,227,916 downwards.
AAAGAGGTGATATGATCACTACATACAAAATAGTAACAGGAATTGATAAAATCGACAGGGAAGACTTCCTGAGACCTGGAATTTCAAGAACAAGAGGTCATAGATTTAAACTAGCTAAACACAGATGCCGAAGAAATATAAGAAAATTCACCTTCGCAAATAGAGTGGTAGACGGTTGGAACAAGTTAAGTGAGAAGGTGGTGGAGGCCAAGACCGTCAGTAGTTTCAAAGCGTTATATGACAAAGAGTGCTGGGAAGACGGGACACCACGAGCGTAGCTCTCATCCTGTAACTACACTTAGGTAATTACACTTAGGTAATTACCTGTTGATTGACAGTTGAGAGGCGGGACCAAAGAGCCAGAGCTCAACCCCCGCAAGCACAACTTGGTGAGTACAATGGCCTCCCGCAGGTCATGAGGTGGGATGCGTACCCAGGGGACGCATACATTGGACCACTGAGCCTCAGTGGGGGTTTTCAGGTCCCTTAGACACACTGCTAAGGGAAGCCCAGGCAAGGTACTGCTAACCCGGCACCCCAAAGTACCAAACGAACAACTAACTGCTGAACCTCCTACGATGTGTACACACACTCATGGGGGTACCTAAAGGAGCACCACCAAGAATACAAATTGATAAGGGTCAACAACACCAAGGGCAAACCCTCCAGCAGGCAGAAAACAAAAAGAAAATAAAACCCGCACAAGTACAACATCACATGCAGAATAGAGTCATCCGCTATTATATGGTGAAAACTAGTTGCACAGTACCTTGGCAACTGTGATAAAGTGACCAGTGACAAAGCTACTTCCTACCCAGAGGCTAACAGGCGTGCATAAAACACCCCAGCTGACTCCAAAGGCGGCCAATAATCGACCACGGCAGAAGTAGATCCCAAGCAACTTGTCGAAAGTATCCCCAAGCCACAAGGGTAGTACTTACAGGTCACCTACGGAAGGTAACCCTAGGCACATGCAGCCAGAGTACTGGTGAAAGTACTCCTGGCTTGCACACCACCACAGGACAAGACCACACCACAAGCCACAGCAGTGGAAAATGTCTGAACCCAGAGTCACACGACTGCCAGGTCTCGCATCAGCCACAGAACTGGGGGCGCCTACCTTTCTGGGTGCCTGACCCTGTTGATGGCAGACACAGAATGCTCCCAACCACATGGGGGTTTCTATAGGCTATTGCTCCTCGTGCCTCTCTGAAGGGGCCAGGTTCTGACTCGTGGTCCCCAGTAGGAATAAGAACTCCATTCGCTCGACTGATGCCACGGTCTAATACATTCATATCAGCCCAGATAGCTCCGGGGAGCCAACAAGAAACACGGTGATAATGACAGAAGAAAATGAAAACACAGAGGCAGATGGCCATCCATGTTAGATCACACTTGCCAAGATGACTAGAGCATATGACTCTGTACTGAGAAAGGCAAGCATTAATACACAAAACCAGGATGAAGGTTTATGTTGGCCAGGTTTTGTATGAGAGCCAATTCAAAAATATGTAGAGTAATATTATCTGTAGAGTACAGGAAGGAAAGATTATTTTAGAAGACGACCAAGATATAGGGTGATAAAGAGTCCGTACACCCGACAGAAGAGAACACTGTTCACTCAACACTCGAGTAGATACGAGAGAAGACGAGAGGCACACGTTACCTATACTGGATCCTAGGAGGTTGGTATCACTGAGGGGATCTTCAGCACAGGCTGGAGTAATATCGCTGGTGTTTGTGTCAGTTCCTACCAGCTCTGATGGCAGGTCTAGTTGAGGCACATTATCATCACCTGTAAGCACATATCTTGCCATAAAATACCACCACAGGAAACCAATTAAGACCATTAAATAATATAATTCAGAATGAGATAAATAATTGTGAAATTATGGAAGAAATGTTGATGTCTGTAGATAGTAAATGAAGGAAACCCCGAGATGAAGGAAGGATGATTACAACTCTCAGCTTTACACACGCAGTAATCACACTAATGTGTTGTATCATTGAGAAAATCCGTAGGAGCCGTGATGAGGATTCGAACCTATGTGCTGAGTATTCCCAGGGGCGTATGCCTCAGCGCATAAGTTCGAATCATCATCACGGCTCCTACAGATTTTCTCACTACTGTATCAGCTTTATTATTCACAACCAATAACTTGTAGTTGTATCTGCCTGCGATAGGCAACAGCTATTTCTCTGTTGCCAAGACCATACTATTAATGACTAAAAAGCACAACATAACTGTTGGAATTACTGTAAGGATGAATGCAAGAGACTTAACGAACAACGTGAATGAATATCCCGGTGGCGAAATTTGTCTCGATGACCGTGAAGTATTGTTTGCCGAGCCTTGAAGTAAGAAGCAGTCAAGAAACTTACAACACTGAGTTGCATGTCAAGCTTGACAACACCAGTTGCTAAACTATAAATGAAACACAAATTGTCTCACTCCGAGTATGCACAGCTCTCCGCCATCCATCTCCGGACGGACGGCCCCAAACCTTTCCTTGATTTCTCGCCAACACCGAGAACTGTGCAAGCCAACTCATCTGGAGCCTTGACCCATCCTAGCTAGAGTGCCCATATAAGCAGTCTTCAACTTTTGTAGAGATGCTGACAGTCTTACTTTTATGTACAAGCCTAAAGTACATAAAAGTAACACCATTTTTGGTTGGCCGTATAGTCGAGCTTCATTGACAACAAGAAGACAACAACTTGTCCTTGCCCGAAACGCTGTGCATAATAGTGGCTTTAAGCATTGTACGTACTGTGCTCAATCTATAAATCCAACAATATATTTGTATCTCACCTTGTATGTATGTACTTTACCTGAATAAACATTTGATTTGAACTAGTGCAACAGCAGCATCACTTTAACCTCTGCAGTACTCTCTATCACAACAGTTACATGTCTGAGGAACAGTCAGTTCACCACATCCAAGTTCTGGCCAGCAAATAGCTTTAGCTTCACCCTGTAGCAGTCTGAATGTCACCTTAGACTAAAGAAAGTATGCAACAAATATTGCATCCTGACCCTATATTTAGGGTTCAAAATAAACTGATGATGGAAAACAGAGAGTGAGTGAGTGATAGGCAAGACCTAAATGTAGTTAAATTTTCATAAACTTATGGATCTCTTAAAATATAATTAATGAATGACACATAAAATTGCAAATTATAGTTGAATCTCTATTTTTTATCTTGTTACTGACAACATACATAACAATGCTTGCTCACATATGAGCCACAAGATTCCACAATAACTGTGGTTTAAAGTTAGTCTTCAAGGCTATCAAAAGTTCAAATTTACCCTGGAACGCTGGTGTCTGTGTCATAAGCTGCTCCATGACAGTTGTGAGGAGAGTGGTGGCAGTGGTGTCGTCTCGGTGCAACGAGAGGGCTTTGTGCAGCGCGACCACGGCTGCTTCATAGTCTCCCAGGAGAGACTGGACGAGACCCAAGGCTGAGTAGGTTGATGATACGCCGGGGCACAGCCGCAGTGCCTGAAAGTAAGACACCAAAAATGCATCAGAGTATGTGACTCATACACGTGCCACACTGCCGCTGGCATGAACTCTGTCAGTGCCAGAATATTGCCAGAATTCCTCGTCCCATCATGGTCAAAGTATGTTACATACAGTTTTTATTTTTTTGCCTTCTGTGACCAAAGAATGCATTTTAACAATATAAGAAGAAAAAGAATTGGGGGGATATTTTTTTTGTCTGTCCACCGAGGGCTTGCCATATTCAATAGCAGCAGACTGGTTAAGCTCAGGGCAGCTACTGAAAGGGATTCCCAAAAGTATCATGAAAAATACATATAGATATAAGATGCATGAAAAGAAAATGAAAAGAACAACATGCAAGCAGACATAAGATTCATTAAATGAACTGAGCTAGTTCACAAAACTTTAAACCATTTATATATATTACCTGTTGGTGAAAGTGAAGGGCCTCTTCATATTTCTGCAGTTTGCGGCAGATATGCGCCAAGTTATTTAACAAGACAGCCCATTTCTCTGGTACAACCACAACACCACTCTCCTCTACTAGTGCCACTGCCCGCCGCAGGTATACTTCTGCCGACGTGTATCTGTTGGCATCAAATGTTCTCTTCACACAACACCATAGTTGCCCCTTTAGTAACAATGCTTGCTCTAAAAACACTACCATCCATAAACATCATCTTTGCATACTTGTTCTATAAATATTAGTTTATGCAGAAGGACTTGATGCCACTGCCCAATCCTAGATAACATTGTGCACGAAGAAATAATTCAATACTACACAGGGTAACGCACACAGAAATCCCAATAACGTGATATATCAAATGAACAAATCCACAAGTGCCTTGAAGAGGGTTTGAACCTATGTGTTGGATGTTCCCAGACCCATAGAGGGTAATAGTACTGCTTCTAAGAGCACATGTCAGTATTAACAATTACTACCAATTTCCTAAGCTTCACTTTGAAGTTTATATTTTGAAGAAAGTTTTTCCAGCACAAGTAAGTCTTGTACAATTCTTGGGTATATACTAAATTTCATCTCGAGCCAGCTGTGCAATATTCATTACGTATTTACATTCACTAACAGTTACTGTATTTAAAGGTGAATGGAATGGGCAAGATCCCACAACACCTGTGGTGACCGTGTTCTCCGTGTAACAAGAGGGGTTATGACACCTGTGGTGACCGTGTTCTCCATGTAACAAGAGGGTTATGACACCTGTGATGACCGTGTTCTCCGTGTAACAAGAGGGGTTATGACACCTGTGGTGACCATGTTCTCCATGTAACAAGAGGGGTTATGATACCTGTGGTAACCGTGTTCTCCATGTAACAAGAGGGTTATGACACCTGTGGTGACCGTGTTCTCCATGTAACAAGAGGGGTTATGACACCTGTGGTGACCGTGTTCTCCATGTAACAAGAGGGTTATGACACCTGTGGTGACCATGTTCTCCATGTAACAAGAGGGTTATGACACCTGTGGTGATCATGTTCTCCATGTAACAAGAGGGTTATGACACCTGTGGTGACCATGTTCTCCATGTAACAAGAGGGGTTATGACACCTGTGGTGACCGTGTTCTCCATGTAACAAGAGGGGTTATGACACCTGTGGTGACCATGTTCTCCATGTAACAAGAGGGTTATGACACCTGTGGTGATCATGTTCTCCATGTAACAAGAGGGGTTATGACACCTGTGGTGATCGTGTTCTCCATGTAACAAGAGGGTTATGACACCTGTGGTGATCGTGTTCTCCATGTAACAAGAGGGGTTATGACACCTGTGGTGATCGTGTTCTCCATGTAACAAGAGGGTTATGACACCTGTGGTGATCGTGTTCTCCATGTAACAAGAGGGTTATGACACCTGTGGTGATCGTGTTCTCCATGTAACAAGAGGGTTATGACACCTGTGGTGACCATGTTCTCCATGTAACAAGAGGGTTATGACACCTGTGGTGATCGTGTTCTCCATGTAACAAGAGGGTTATGACACCTGTGGTGATCGTGTTCTCCATGTAACAAGAGGGTTATGACACCTGTGGTGATCGTGTTCTCCATGTAACAAGAGGGTTATGACACCTGTGGTGACCATGTTCTCCATGTAACAAGAGGGGTTATGACACCTGTGGTGATCGTGTTCTCCATGTAACAAGAGGGTTATGACACCTGTGGTGATCGTGTTCTCCATGTAACAAGAGGGTTATGACACCTGTGGTGATCGTGTTCTCCATGTAACAAGAGGGTTATGACACCTGTGGTGATCGTGTTCTCCATGTAACAAGAGGGTTATGACACCTGTGGTGATCGAGTTCTCCATGTAACAAGAGGGGTTATGACACCTGTGGTGATCGTGTTCTCCATGTAACAAGAGGGTTATGACACCTGTGGTGATCGTGTTCTCCATGTAACAAGAGGGTTATGACACCTGTGGTGATCGTGTTCTCCATGTAACAAGAGGGTTATGACACCTGTGGTGACCATGTTCTCCATGTAACAAGAGGGGTTATGACACCTGTGGTGATCGTGTTCTCCATGTAACAAGAGGGTTATGACACCTGTGGTGATCGTGTTCTCCATGTAACAAGAGGGTTATGACACCTGTGGTGATCGTGTTCTCCATGTAACAAGAGGGTTATGACACCTGTGGTGATCGTGTTCTCCATGTAACAAGAGGGTTATGACACCTGTGGTGATCGTGTTCTCCATGTAACAAGAGGGTTATGACACCTGTGGTGATCGTGTTCTCCATGTAACAAGAGGGTTATGACACCTGTGGTGACCGTGTTCTCCATGTAACAAGAGGGGTTATGACACCTGTGGTGACTGCATGTTCTCCATCTAAAGAGAGGGGGGTCACAGAGAGAAAGAGAGGGGTCACCACAGATGTTGCGACCTCTCTCTTTAGACTGAGAACAAACAAGAAGTATCAGTTGGTCTAGTGCTTCTTGTATGGTTCAATCCTGCATTTCCTTCTGTATCTTTCACTCCAGTATGTTGTTAACCTCTGAGGCACCTGGGGCTGATTCAACACCAACAGACACAGTACTGCAGCTTGGACAAGGCTGCCGGAGACAGGCAAAATGACGTCAACGGAGAGTCCGAATCCAGGCCGGAATCACCTAAACCGAGATTTCTGCCAACCCACAAGGAACCCCAAACTAAACAAGCTGGGAAAGAACCGGATCCCTGGCTAGCAAACATACAGACCGACTGGGAGCCCACACAAGCCAACCGACAAGGTAATCCAAAACTCGAACACTTAAGAAATGAAGACTGGTCACCATAACTCGAATCAAGCATGTGAAAACATGAGGAGCCAAAGTGAGTCCAAACAGAACCCTGAAACGGTAAGCCTGATGCCTCTCGACAAACCATACCCAATCCCTAAACCCTACACAGATTGGTAAGCACCAGTAAATATCCGGGAGGTCCAGGGACAACATCTCGGCATCCAGCTCAAGAGGAAGTCAGACCCGGAATAGAGAGTTTATCTGGAAAAAGGGGCAAGGAATAAACCAGTTCAACTGTGAAAGATCGAGAATGAGCCAGAGATTAAAAGAATTCCGTTCCGGGATAGGAAAAAAACTGGAAGCCACCGAAGAGACGTGGTCGTTCTGATTGCACCAAAGTCCCCCTGCAGATGATGACCCAATGGAGATGTGGAGAGGAGGCCACACTGGGCAGGCCCAAAACCAAGAAAGGAGGAGGGACCAATCAACTTCACCAAAGGGTAACAGAAACAACCCGAAAGGCCCAGGCAAGCCAGGTTAGCTGCCCCCCAACTGTCCCATCAATGGGGCAAACCACAAAAGGGCCAGCACAAATCCTGAGATGCTCCCTGAGAAGCAGAGTGAGGAAGCAGTCACAGGAAGCACTAGCGACCCAGCCACTGCCTCCATCGATGGCCAACTTTGACCAACACCAATTGCAGCCTGTGTCTGCCTAGACCACTTTGCGAAATACAAAGACAGTTCCGAAGAGGCAGACAAAAAGAAGCAACAGAGGACAAACTGAGTCATGCATCCTCAGGAAAGAGAAACTGAGGAAAAGGCAAGGCAGAAGGAGGGCAAGGCCCCATGCCAAGAATTTAAAGAAAGCCTGCCGACATGTGAGTTGCACAGAGAAGAACGGGGCCATTGCATCCCACAGAATATGAACATACAGCTTAGGTAGAGCAGCTGACAACACCATGGCCGAGGTCAAAACCCCAGCAAGAAGACTACTTCCAAGCACACCCATGTCCTTCATGAGTCAAGCAGAATGCAGTTCAATGAGACCAAGAAAATGCATGACACAACCCAATTGCTAACAGGCACACATATCACCTGTCACAACTGACGTCAACTGCAAAAAAAAATTGCGCATGAAGCTGAAGCACTCCAACATCCCAGGAAAGACAGGGCAAACAGGCATTAATGGACCCAAAAGGAAGGCCCCGAAACATGCTCACAATCTCGCGCCATTAAAGCGAACAGGTCTAGCAAAAACCGTGCAAGGATTCAGGAAAACAAAGGGAAGTCCACTAGCCAGGATGACACCAGAACCTTGTAACGCACCCAAAAGTGGAAAGAGGATCAGAACTGGAGAGGCTAGGCCCAGGCGACGCAAGAGCCGGGTCATGCAGGAGGTATGTACAAAGAGCCTTACAAGCCCCTGAAAGGGGGCACCCATGAAGAAGGAAGCCTCTGGAAAGATACCCCAGTGGTACCCAAAGGCACACAGAAGAGAACTCAGGGGGGGGTAGCCTCACTCAAATCCAACTCATACAGGGAAGGAGGGGAATGAAAACCTAACACCCTACAACCAAAGACCCTCCACAGAAGGCACTAGGAACCACAAAGGTTCAAAGGAGACACACGGCTCCAATTACAATTCTTTCTGCGTTTCCTTGAGGGGGGCCCAGGTTCTGGCTCGTGGTCCCCAGTAGGCATAAAGACTCCTGTGACTGATGACCCCAAACTAATATAGCACTATATCAGTGCAGATAGCTTCAGGGAGCCGACAGGGCTCCCCACAGAAACAGAATGCAGAAGTTGTATACACGGACTTTGTAAAGGTATTTGATAAATGTGACCATGGAGTGACAACCCACAAAATGAGGTCAGTAGGAATAACAGATAAAGTAGGGCGATATATATTCAATTTTCTGTCAAACCTAACGCAAAAAGTAACAGTCAACCATACAAAATTAAGTCAAAGCACAGTTAAAAGCTCTGTACCTCAAGGTACAGTCATTGCATCACTGCTTTTCCTTATTCTCATATCTGATATAGACAAAAATACAAATTAAAGCTTCGTGTCATCTTATGCAGACGATACAAAAAATTCAGCATGAAAATTACTTCTGTAGTAGACATTGAAAAATTACAGTCTGACAAACAAAAACACACAGAACTTACACTAACGTGATATATATCAGTGAGACAATCCACCAGGGCTGTGAGGTGGTGCGAACCTATGACCCCGGCATTGCCAGTCGCGTACTCTACCACTGTACCACTGATGACTAGTCAAAGTCATACAACCGGATCTCTACTGAGATCACAGGAAGTCTGGAGGCCCCTACTGAAGCCAGTCCAAGTGTTTACGTGTGACCCACAAGCAGTCGGGTGGAAGGGCAGTGGCCCTACATCACAACTTCACACACACACACAGAAATCACATTAACGTGATATATTTTGTTCACAGTCTGACCTCCTGTATTGAAAACCGCACCCAAACTTGTCCAATCATGTTGACAAAAATGAGTGCAGCTTATATTAGTACTGTGCAGTACAAATAAGTATGTAGCCCTCTAGTAATAATTCTGATAAAGATTATAGCACTCGCTCCCAATTACTAAAAACAATGAACTCAATATTTGTTTAACATTAAAAATAATGATTTTACTCACTCCTGGTTACTAGAAGCTACGACTCCAAGTTCATGTAAAACAAAGGGATCATCTGGTGCTATTTCTAAAGCCTCCTTGAAAAACTTTTCTGCAAACTTAGGGTTGTTAGTAAGTCCGTACTCCATGCCAATGTACAGTAACGGAAGATGACAGCCTTTCATAAGCTGTGCTGCCTTGAAGTATGCAGCCATTGCTTGGTCGTGCTCATTCTCTGCTGCAAATGAGTGCCCGTATGCTATCCATGCTGGACCAAACACTCTGTCCAGTGCCGTTGCCTTGCTCAAGTACCTGCGTGCCTGTTCATTTTTGCCTACAAACAAAATATAAATACATAGTGTCAAGGTTAAGGTACCAATTAATTATTAAGCATTGGTATAGGCAGTTGAGCATACTGTATAAAATATATATATATATCAGAGTAGACAAAATGATATTACTATACCTATAAGATAATAATAACAGCCAACAGCAAACCAAGCGAGTGCACTTTCGGGATACAGATCCACCAACTTATGAGCCAGCAGAAACAATGCTGCAAAACAATGAGCATGTTAATGAATAATAATACACACATACATACATAAATACATACCGTACATTCATATATACATAGGGGAGCTCGCGGCTGAGTGGATAGCGCTTGGGGCTCATAGTCCTAACAGTCTGGGTTCGATTCTTGAAGCAGGCAGAAACAGAAGGGCAGGGGTTCTTTCACCCTGATGCACCTGTTCACCTAGCAGTAAATAGGTACCTGGGAGTTAGACTGCTTCAGGCTGCTTCCTGGGGATGCGTGTGGGCCTTTGTTAGAGAGAAATATGTGTAACAGGTATAACAGGAAAAATAGAGTGGTTAGAAAAGTTAGTACAGAATCCAAGAGCAGATAGCTCGATTCTTTAGACACAAATAGTAAATACATACATACATACATATGTATGTATGTTATAGTGGGAAAATGGAATGAACTTAAGGAGCAGGTTGTGCAAGCAAACTAGTCATAATTATAAAACTAGATATGAAATGGAAATAGGACAAGTGTCATTGCTATAAACAACTGGCAGCTAGAAAGGTGGGGTCCAAGAGGCAACACTCGATCCTGCAGGCACAAATAGGCGAGTACATATATACATAAACAATCTACCAAAAGGAATACAGAATTATAAGAACATGTTTGCAGATGATGCTAAGATACTGGGGAAGACAGGAGATGCAGACGATTGTAATGCCCTTCAAACTGATCTAGATAAAATAAGTGTTTGGAGCTTCAAATGGCAAATGAAATTCAGTGTGAATTCTGCCATGTTATGGAATGCACAATAGGAGAAAATAGACCACACACAACTTACAGATTATGTGGAAAGGAATTACAGAACTTTAATAAAGAACAGGACCTAGGGTTGGTTTTGGATAGTAAACTGTCGCCAGAGGAACACAAAGAACATTGTGAGAGGAGCGTATGTGTCGCTTTCTGACTTCAGACTTGCTTTTAATTATATGGATGGTGAAATACTAAAGAAACTGTTCATGACTTTTGTGAGACAAAAATTTGGATATGCAGCAGTTGTATGATGACCAAATCTCAAGAAGCACATAAATAAACTGGAAAAGGTGCAATGGCATGCTACGAAATAGCTTCCAGAACTGAAAAACGCAAGTTACAAGGCGAGACTAAAGGCATAAAACATGCCAAAACTAGAAGATAAAAGAAAAAGAGGTGATATGATCACCACTTATAAAATATTGTCCAGTACTAACAGGAATGGATTAAAATGACAAAGAGAAACCTGAAACCTGAAAGTTGCCTGAAACCAGCAACTTTATGAACAAGAGGTCATGGATTCAAGCTGAGGAGACAAATGTGCCGAAAAAATATTAGAACGTTTTCATTTGCAAAGAGAGTGGTAGACAGTTGGAACAAGCTAAGTGAGAAGGTGGTGGAGGCCAAAACCGTCAGTAGTTTCATAAGTGTTATATGACAAAGAGTACGGGGAAGACAGAACACCACGAGCACAGCTCTCATCCTGTAACTACACATGGGTAATTACACAAATACTATAGATACATAGATACATACATACATACATACATATGTCGTACCTAGTAGCCAGAATGCACTTCTCGGCCTACTATGCAAGGCCCGTTTTGCCTAATAGGCCGAGTGATTTTCTTTATTTTCAATAAATTGTTTCCAATTAGTTTATTTGAATTATTTTTATTATATTAAGAACATTATTATATTAAGACATTATTATATTTTATTATATTAAGTCTCCGTGGTGTAGTGGTAAGACACTCGCCTGGTGTTCCGCGAGCACTATGTCATGGGTTCGTTTCCTGGCCGGGGAGGATTTACTGGGCGCAATTCCTTAACTGTAGCCTCTGTTTAACGCAATAGTAAAATGTGTACTTGGATGAAAAAACAATTCTTCGCGGCAGGGGATCGTATTCCAGGGACATGCCCGAAACGCTACACGTACTAGTGGCTGTACAAGAATGTAACAACTCTTGTATATATCTCAAAAAAAAACCCATAAATTACTGACGTAGTTGTGTTAGTTTAGGTTAGGTTTAGATAGGTTAGGTTAGGTAGGGTTGGTTAGGTTCGGTCATATATCTAACGATATACGTATATAATGAAATGGGCAGTTTTATCATTTCACAAGAAAAAAAATAGAAAAATATATATATTCAGGAAAACTTGGCTTATTAGGCAAACTGGGCCTTGCATAGTAGGCCCAGTATGACATTCTGGCTACTAGGTACAATACACACACACAAGTAAAAGTGAGTGAAAATAGCAGAGTGGAAAAGTTTGTTTTGGTCTAGAACAAAATCAAAGATGGCCGCCGCCACCACCCCCACTGAGAATGTAGACCCACCAACAGATGATGGTTTCAAAGGATTCTCACGACAAGATATAAGGAAAGGAGGTGTTCTTGGCAGGTTAGAGATAATTGAGGATATGCAAAAGAAGTATGAAGAAAAAGTGCTTAAATTAGAAGAGGACAATGGAGCTCTTTGGAGTGAGCTTTGCACTCTAAAAGGGAGTATGCTTCAACAAGGTAAGATTATTACTGCATTAACAGACAAGGTAACAAATCAGGAGGAGCAAATCAAGGAACTAGTGAAAGAAAATGAGGCATGGAAAGTGAAGTGTGGTGACTTTGAAGAAATAAACAAGAAAATAGACTCATATGGTGAACAACTCCAAGCAAGCCTAAGGGCTAACATAGAGTTAGGTAAGGATCTCCAACTGGAAACTTCACTGACAACTCACATAGAGGAGGTGAATAAAGAACTAGAAAAGTATAAAGAAGAAATAAAAGCGACATATGCTGAAGTTGTAAAAGAGAACGAGACTATCAAAGAAGTGTGTTCGGAAGTCAAAACCAGAAATGACCAACAAGAAGCAGAAATTAGGCAAGCAATTAGGAAAGAACTGGTTACCAACAGTAAACTGGTACAAAACACTGCAGATAGAACTAAGTCCATAATCATTTTTGGATGTTTAGAGAAGGAAATTTCATCTAGGGTGGACCGAGCGGCAGAAGAGATGAAAATCATAGAGAAAATAGTAGGTTTAGGAGAAGGCTCAAAGGAAAATGTCAGTGATTTTAGAAGAATAGGAAAATATGAGAAAGAAAAGAACCGCCCCTTAAGGGTGACGTTTAATGGAGTGAAAAACATGATGGAAGTGCTAAGAAATGCCAGGAAACTGCAGAGTGATGAGGTTGGCAAACTTTGGTCAATAAGACAAGACCTCTCCAAGGAAGACAGAGAAAAGCTGAAAATGAACCTAATTGAGGCAAAACGTCTAAATGGGGATAGAAATGAAGAAGACAGAAATTCTTTTTTTTACAAAGTGACAGGGACTGGAAAGCTTGTGAAATGGTACATAAAAACAAAGCAACAAGACCAGTAGTGGAAGGGGGAGTAAAGAGCAAAGGAAAAGGGAACATGTTCCTGAAAATTGTATATACCAACATAGACGGAGTGAGCTCAAAAAGTTTGGAGTTGCAAGATATAATCCAGCTTAGGGTTCCAGATATTGTTGCATTATCAGAGACGAAACTTGAAGGAAATATAATAAATGAAGTCATATTCCCAAGAGGCTATTCAGTTTGGAGACGTGACAGGAAAACTAGGAAGGGAGGAGGAGTGGCTGTACTGGTGAAAAAACACCTGAAGGTAAAAAGAGTTAATATTTGAAAACCCTCGAGATATTGACATAATGGCATTGCAGGTCTGGAATCAGCATGATAAGCTGATAATTGTAAATACCTACAGCCCACCAGCAAGCAACACATGGACAAAGGAAGAACTGGATGACAAATGAGAGGGCCTCATAATGGTCATGAGAGATATTATTGTACAAGCAGATAAAGATAAATCACGACTGTTGATACTGGGGGACTTCAACTTTAGAGCAATAGACTGGGAGGCCTATGAAGCAAGAACGGAGGACTTTTGGACATGCAGATTTGTGAACCTCATTCTGGAGACATTCTTGTATCAACACATAAAGCAAGCCACAAGAATGAGGGAAGGAGATGTACCGTCAGTACTGGATCTAGTATTCACCAGGAAAGAAGAAGAGATTTTTGACATCCAGTACCTTCCTCCCTTGGGAAAGAGTGATCACGTCCTGTTAGACATTAAATATGCTTTAAGATATCATCTAGAAGAAAATGGGGACATTGAAACAGTTGATAAACTCGATTTACGGAGAGGCAACTATGGGGAACTTCGAAATTTTTTTAATGAGTGTAATTGGACAGAATTGTTGCTAGGCAGGGAAGTAAATGAAATGTATGCCAAATTTTTAAAACTATACGAGGAAGGCACACAAACATTCATACCAAAACAGAGATGCAGGGCCAGAAAACAGGATTGGTTCGACAGAAATTGTGAGAGGGCAAGAGACCAAAAGACACAAAAATGGAATCAGTATAGGAAGAGGCCGAACCCCCAAACATACCAGCGATACAAAGATGCGAGAAACAACTATACAGCAGTAAGGAGAGAGGCAGAAAGAAATTTTGAAAAAGGGATAGCAGATAAATGTAAAACAGAACCGGGCCTATTCTACAAATTCATAAACAACAAATTGCAAGTAAAGGATAATATCCAGAGGTTGAAAATAGGAAACAGATCCACGGAAAATGAAAAGGAAATGTGTGAAACATTAAATGAAAAGTTCCAAAGTGTGTTTGTACAAAATGAAATCTTCAGAGAACCAGACGCAATAAGAATTCCAGAGAACAACATAGAGCGGATAGAGGTGTCTAGAGATGAAGTGGTAAATATGCTAAAGGAGCTCGGTAAGAACAAAGCAGCTGGCCCAGATGGCGTTTTACCATGGGTTCTGAGAGAATGTGCATCTGAGCTCAGCATTCCACTTCACCTGATCTTTCAGGCATCCCTGTGTACAGGAATCGTAGCAGACGTGTGGAAACAGGCTAACATAGTTCCAATCTACAAAAGTGGCAGCAGGGAAGACCCCCTCAATTATAGACCTGTATCATTGACGAGTGTAATAGTGAAAGTATTGGAAAAACTAATCAAAACTAAATGGGTAGAACACCTGGAGAGAAATGATATAATATCAGACAGACAGTATGGTTTTCGATCTGGAAGATCCTGTGTATCGAATTTACTCAGTTTCTATGATCGAGCCACAGAGATATTTCAGGAAAGAGATGGTTGGGTTGACTGCATCTATCTGGACCTAAAAAAGGCTTTCGACAGAGTTCCACATAAGAGGTTGTTCTGGAAACTTGAAAATATTGGAGGGGTGACAGGTAAGCTTCTATCGTGGATGAAAAATTTTCTGACTGATAGAAAAATGAGGGCAGTAATCAGAGGCAATGTATCGGAATGGAGAAATGTCACAAGTGGAGTACCACAGGGTTCAGTTCTTGCACCAGTGATGTTTATTGTGTACATAAATGATCTACCAGTTGGTATACAGAATTATATGAACATGTTTGCTGATGATGCTAAGATAATAGGAAGGATAAGAAATTTAGATGATTGTCATGCCCTTCAAGAAGACCTGGACAAAATAAGTATATGGAGCACCACCTGGCAAATGGAATTTAATGTTAATAAATGTCATGTTATGGAATGTGGAATAGGAGAACATAGACCCCATACAACCTATATATTATGTGAGAAATCTTTAAAGAATTCTGATAAAGAAAGAGATCTAGGGGTGGTTCTAGATAGAAAACTATCACCTGAGGACCACATAAAGAATATTGTGCAAGGAGCCTATGCTATGCTTTCTAACTTCAGAATTGCATTTAATTACATGGATGGCAATATACTAAAGAAATTGTTCATGACTTTTGTTAGGCCAAAGCTAGAATATGCAGCTGTTGTGTGGTGCCCATATCTTAAGAAGCACATCAACAAACTGGAAAAGGTGCAAAGACATGCTACTAAGTGGCTCCCAGAACTGAAGGGTAAGAGCTACGAGGAGAGGTTAGAAGCATTAAACATGCCAAAACTAGAAGACAGAAGAAAAAGAGGTGATATGATCACTACATACAAAATAGTAACAAGAATTGATAAAATCGACAGGGAAGATTTCCTGAGACCTGGCACTTCAAGAACAAGAGGTCATAGATTTAAACTAGCTAAACACAGATGCCGAAGAAATATAAGAAAATTCACCTTCACAAATAGAGTGGTAGACTGTTGGAACAAGTTAAGTGAGAAGGTGGTGGAGGCCAAGACCGTGAGTAGTTTCAAAGCGTTATATGACAAAGAGTGCTGGGAAGACGGGACACCACGAGCTTAGCTCTCATCCTGTAACTACACTTAGGTAATTACACACGCTCAAGGAGCTCGGTAAGAACAAAGCAGCTGGCCCAGATGGCGTTTCACCATGGGTTCTGAGAGAATGTGCATCTGAGCTCAGCATTCCACTTCACCTGATCTTTCAGGCATCCCTGTGTACAGGAATCGTAGCAGACGTGTGGAAACAGGCTAACATAGTTCCAATCTACAAAAGTGGCAGCAGGGAAGACCCCCTCAATTATAGACCTGTATCATTGACAAGTGTAATAGTGAAAGTATTGGAAAAACTAATCAAAATTAAATGGGTAGAACACCTAGAGAGAAATGATATAATATCAGACAGACAGTATGGTTTTCGATCTGGAAGATCCTGTGTATCGAATTTACTCAGTTTCTATGATCGAGCCACAGAGATATTACAGGAAAGAGATGGTTGGGTTGACTGCATCTATCTGGACCTAAAAAAGGCTTTCGACAGAGTTCCACATAAGAGGTTGTTCTGGAAACTGGAAAATATTGGAGGGGTGACAGGTAAGCTTCTATCATGGATGAAAAATTTTCTGACTGACAGAAAAATGAGGGCAGTAATCAGAGGCAATGTATCGGAATGGAGAAATGTCACAAGTGGAGTACCACAGGGTTCAGTTCTTGCACCAGTGATGTTTATTGTGTATATAAATGATCTACCAGTTGGTATACAGAATTATATGAACATGTTTGCTGATGATGCTAAGATAATAGGAAGGATAAGAAATTTAGATGATTGTCATGCCCTTCAAGAAGACCTGGACAAAATAAGTAGATGGAGCACCACTTGGCAAATGGAATTTAATGTTAATAAATGTCATGTTATGGAATGTGGAATAGGAGAACATAGACCCCACACAACCTATATATTATGTGAGAAATCTTTAAAGAATTCTGATAAAGAAAGAGATCTAGGGGTGGTACTAGATAGAAAACTATCACCTGAGGACCACATAAAGAATATTGTGCAAGGAGCCTATGCTATGCTTTCTAACTTCAGAATTGCATTTAAATACATGGATGGCGATATACTAAAGAAATTGTTCATGACTTTTGTTAGGCCAAAGCTAGAATATGCAGCTATTGTGTGGTGCCCATATCTTAAGAAGCACATCAACAAACTGGAAAAGGTGCAAAGACATGCTACTAAGTGGCTCCCAGAACTGAAGGACAAGAGCTACGAGGAGAGATTAGAGGCATTAAATATGCAAAAACTAGAAGATAGAAGAAAAAGAGGCGATATGATCACTACGTTCAAAATAGTAACAGGAATAGATAAAATTGATAGGGAAGAATTCCTGAGACTCGGAACTTCAAGAGCAAGAGTGCGATGTGAGATTTAAGATTAACGAGATTTAAGTGAGATTTAAACTAACGAAACAAAGCTGCCGGAGAAATATACGAAAATTCACTTTTGTAAACAGAGTGGTAGACGGTTAGAACAAGTTAAGTGAGAAGGTGGTGGAGGCCAAAACCGTCAGTAATTTCAAAGCATTATATGACAAAGAGTGCTGGGGAGACGGGACACCACGAGCATAGCTCTTATCCTGTAACTACACTTAGGTAATTACACTTAGGTAATTACACACACAGACAGACAGTTGGTGTGGGACTACACTTGCATTTCAACTTTAGCCAATACCTATGTTGACTTCAGTGCTACACAAGCAGGAGGAGCTGCCAATCACCGGGAAGCGACCAAATCCCATAAATACAGAGACCTTGAGCACCACTACAATTTTGTCCCCATTGCCTCAGAGACACTTGGTGCCTGGGGTAAAAGTGCTGCTAGCATTTTGAAGGAGTTGGGGTCTAAGCTAATCGAAACAACTAGAGACCCTAGAGCTGCCAGTTTTCTTTTTCAGTGCCTTAGTGTGGCAATCCAGAGAGGAAATGCTCACTGCATCCATGGTTCCTGCCCGCCATCTGAGGAGCTGGAGGAGCTATTCAACTTGTGACAAGCAGCCTTGTACCCTGCATGTAATCAATATTGTAACTTGTTCTGTGTAATGACATTTTCAAATAAAGTTAGATAAATATACACACATACCAAAAGAATAGGGGTGGTAGGAGAAGAAAATATCAAAGTGTTCAATGAGGATCCACAAGGTCTTTTCTGAGTACTCTTTATTTTCTTCTCCGAGGCTATGGGTCCCTACACTTGCACCAGAGGTGGTACCCCTTCTAGGTATATAAAACAAATAAATAAATAAATAAATAAAAAATTAAATTAAATTAAATTAAATTAAATATATATATATATATATATATATATATATATATATATATATATATATATATATATATATATATATATATATATATATATATATATATATATACATACATACATACATACATACATACATACATACATACATATATATATGTCGTACCTAGTAGCCAGAACGCACTTCTCAGCCTACTATGCAAGGCCCGATTTGCCTAATAAGCCAAGTTTTCATGAATAAATGGTTTTTCGACTACCGAACCTACCTAACCTAACCTAACTTTTTCGGCTACCGAACCATAACCTATAAAGATGGGTTAGCTTAGGTTAGGTTAGGTAGGGTTGGTTAGGTTCGGTCATATATCTACGTTAATTTTAACTCCAATAAAATAAAATTGACCTCATACATCATGAAATGGGTAGCTTTATCATTTCATAAGAAAAAAATTAGAGAAAATATATTAATTCAGGAAAACTTGGCTTATTAGGCAAATTGGGCCTTGCATAGTAGGCTGAGAAGTGCGTTCTGGCTACTAGGTACGACATATATATATATATATATATATATATATATATATATATATGTATATATATGTATATATATGTATATATATGTATATATATATATATATATGTATATATATGTATATATATGTATATATATGTATATATATATATATATATATATATATATATATATATATATATATATATATATATATGTATATATATATATATATATATATATATATATATATATATGTCGTACCTAGTAGCCAGAACTCACTTTTCAGCCTACTATTCAAGGCTCGATTTGCCTAATAAGCAAAGTTTTCCTGAATTAATATATTTACTATAATTTTTTTCTTATGAAATGATAAAGCAACCCTTTTCTCTATGTATGAGGTCAATTTATTTTTATTGGCGTTAAAATTAACGTAGATATATGACCGAACCTAACCAACCCTACCTAACCTAACCTAACCTATATTTATAGGTAAGGTTAGGTTAGGTAGCCAAAAAAAGCTAGGTTAGGTTAGGTTAGGTAGGTTAGGTAGACGAAAAAACATTAATTCATGAAAACTTGGCTTATTAGGCAAATCGGGCCTTGAATAGTAGGCTGAGAAGTGCGTTCTGGCTATTAGGTACGACATATATATATATATATATATGTATATATATGTATATATATGTATATATATGTATATATATGTATATATATGTATATTTTGGTAGCAGTCTTTCCTGTAGACATATTTTATTAAATATGACCGAAAAAGTAAGATTAATAATTCTAACACGAATTTTCTCAATCTTTCGTACATTATGCTTCACTGTTGGAGGTAAATCAAAAATCACTTCTCCAAAATTCATTTTTATTTCTAGTCTGACGCGACACGGGCGCGTTTCGTAAAACTTATTACATTTTCAAAGACTTCACAAATACACAACTGATTAGAACTTGCATTTCCCTGATTTTATATCTACTTTTGAGTGAGGTGGGAAGGGTGATGTGGCATTACATTTGAGTGAGGTGGGAAGGATGATGTGGCATTAGAGGATATTAATAGGGTATTAAAAGTATCAACACAAGACAGAACACGAAACAATGGATATTGAATAGAAGTGTTTGTAGAAAGCCTATTGGTCCATATTTCTTGATGCTTCTATATTGGAGCGGAGTCTTGAGGTGGGTAGAATATAGTTGTGCAATAATTGGCTGTTGATTGCTGGTGTTGACTTCTTGATGTGTAGTGCCTCGCAAACGTCAAGCCGCCTGCTATCGCTGTATCTATCGATGATTTCTGTGTTGTTTACTAGGATTTCTCTGGCGATGGTTTGGTTATGGGAAGAGATTATATGTTCCTTAATGGAGCCCTGTTGTTTATGCATCGTTAAACGCCTAGAAAGAGATGTTGTTGTCTTGCCTATATACTGGGTTTTTTGGAGCTTACAGTCCCCAAGTGGGCATTTGAAGGCATAGACGACGTTAGTCTCTTTTAAAGCGTTCTGTTTCGTGTCTGGAGAGTTTCTCATGAGTAGGCTGGCCGTTTTTCTGGTTTTATAGTAAATCGTCAGTTGTATCCTCTGATTTTTGTCTGTAGGGATAACGTTTCTATTAACAATATCTTTCAGGACCCTTTCCTCTGTTTTATGAGCTGTGGAAAAGAATCAACAGCCAATTATTGCACAACTATATTCTACCCACCTCAAGACTCCGCTCCAATATAGAAGCATCAAGAAATATGGACCAATAGGCTTTCTACAAACACTTCTATTCAATATCCATTGTTTCGTGTTCTGTCTTGTGTTGATACTTTTAATACCCTATTAATATCCTCTAATGCCACATCATCCTTCCCACCTCACTCAAATGTAATGCCACATCACCCTTCCCACCTCACTCAAAAGTAGATATAAAATCAGGGAAATGCAAGTTCTAATCAGTTGTGTATTTGTGAAGTCTTTGAAAATGTAATAAGTTTTACGAAACGCGCCCGTGTCGCGTCAGACTAGAAATAAAAATGAATTTTGGAGAAGTGATTTTTGATTTACCTCCAACAGTGAAGCATAATGTACGAAAGATTGAGAAAATTCGTGTTAGAATTATTAATCTTACTTTTTCGGTCATATTTAATAAAATATGTCTACAGGAAAGACTGCTACCAAAATATACTAATGTTAAAGTGCACGACCCAGCAGCAAGGAATCAAGCCTTCACGATAAAATATCGCCAGGATCTGATTCGTGATCAGATATACAAGGCAGAGAATGAAATCAAAGACAAAAAAACGCAACTACTTCATGCTACAAACGAGTGGAGAAATAGCAACATCGACCATAGTATCCGTACCCGCATTGAACAACACCTCGACATCCTCACAGACCAACATCACCTCAGCACTGAAACAAGGATTATCAAGAAACTAACAACATTATATGGAGGACCTATGGCAATTCCACGACCAAGAGATGGCTTCCTGAACCTTGCAGGAATTAACCTCACTGAGGACCAAGTCACTCTCCTAAATCTGGGCATAAACTGTCATGTTATGTCCAGACCGAGTGAAATGGCCCGGAAAGTGGAGTTGGAAATTCTGTTGGACGACATATTCGACCTCGAGACACAAAAGAAGGTCACTACCAAAGATACCTTACAAGCAGAACTTATTGCAGAAGGAGGAAAGAATCGAGGCAACTACAGAAGCACCATACTGTCCCCCGAGCTTAGAGCGGCAGCTAAAAGCCTTCGTGAGAACAAGGAGATAGTTGTCAGGAGAGGTGACAAGTCGCCAATATATGTCATTCTTAAAAAAGACGAATATCTGGCGAAAATGAACATCATACTCTCTGACCAAACTAAGTTCCAAAGGGTAACGAAGGACACTACAGCCGAATTAAAAGCAAAGGTCAACAAACTGATCGAAACTGTGAACGCCAAGAAATCCGGACTCCACCTGCCAAAGATCATTGGGGAATATAAACCTGGATATGCGTATGGAAATGTCAAGACGCACAAGCCTGGAAACCCACTTCGGCCAATCATTAGCCAGATACCCACACCCACGTACAGATTGGCAAAGCGACTCAACGGCCTGCTGACTCCTTATGTTCCTTGCGCCTTCAGCCTGAAGTCTCCAAAGGAATTTGTGGACTTACTGCGGGGCGCACGGGCCACAGGGATAAGAGCCTCGTTGGACGTAGAATCGCTGTTTACCAACGTACCTGTGGACGAGACAATCGGAATGATAGCCGACAGAGTGTATCGTGATCCAGCCTGTACTCCTCTTGACATGCCAGAAAGTATTCTGAGGAAACTACTCCAAGCTTGTACTAAAGAGGCACCCTTCTTGAGCCCGGATGGGCATATGTATAAGCAAGTAGATGGGGTCGCTATGGGTTCTCCCCTAGGTGTCCTGTTTGCAAACTTCTACATGGGTACCATCGAGCAAAAAGTCTTAGTCGACATGAACTTGAAACCGGCCATATACTGCAGGTATGTTGACGACATTTTTACACAGGTACCTGATGTCAGACATCTGCAGGAGCTGAAGGAGGCATTTGAGCAGAGTTCCGTGCTGCGTTTCACTTACGAGACGGAAAAGGATGGGAAGCTGCCTTTTCTAGATGTAACAGTCATGGAAAAGGGCGGAGGTTTCCACACTGCAGTCTACACAAAGGAAACAAACATAGGAATGTGCCTAAATGCCAACAGCGACTGCCCTGACAGGTACAAGAGGAGTGTTGTTAACGCATACGTCGACCGTGCTCTCAGCCACAGCTCAGAATGGAAGCAAGTCGACGAAGAACTCTGTAGGGTAAGGCAGGTTCTAGTCAATAACGGCTTCTCCAATGGTTTCATCGAAGACATCATAAGAAGGAAAGTGAAAAGCCATGCAACCTCTGAAGAGACAACTAACACAACACCTATACCCCCTATTAGACTATTTTACAGGAACTTCTTTTCCACAGCTCATAAAACAGAGGAAAGGGTCCTGAAAGATATTGTTAATAGAAACGTTATCCCTACAGACAAAAATCAGAGGATACAACTGACGATTTACTATAAAACCAGAAAAACGGCCAGCCTACTCATGAGAAACTCTCCAGACACGAAACAGAACGCTTTAAAAGAGACTAACGTCGTCTATGCCTTCAAATGCCCACTTGGGGACTGTAAGCTCCAAAAAACCCAGTATATAGGAAAGACAACAACATCTCTTTCTAGGCGTTTAACGATGCATAAACAACAGGGCTCCATTAAGGAACATATAATCTCTTCCCATAACCAAACCATCGCCAGAGAAATCCTAGTAAACAACACAGAAATCATCGATAGATACAGCGATAGCAGGCGGCTTGACGTTTGCGAGGCACTACACATCAAGAAGTCAACACCAGCAATCAACAGCCAATTATTGCACAACTATATTCTACCCACCTCAAGACTCCGCTCCAATATAGAAGCATCAAGAAATATGGACCAATAGGCTTTCTACAAACACTTCTATTCAATATCCATTGTTTCGTGTTCTGTCTTGTGTTGATACTTTTAATACCCTATTAATATCCTCTAATGCCACATCATCCTTCCCACCTCACTCAAATGTAATGCCACATCACCCTTCCCACCTCACTCAAAAGTAGATATAAAATCAGGGAAATGCAAGTTCTAATCAGTTGTGTATTTGTGAAGTCTTTGAAAATGTAATAAGTTTTACGAAACGCGCCCGTGTCGCGTCAGACTAGAAATAAAAATGAATTTTGGAGAAGTGATTTTTGATTTACCTCCAACAGTGAAGCATAATGTACGAAAGATTGAGAAAATTCGTGTTAGAATTATTAATCTTACTTTTTCGGTCATATTTAATAAAGTATATATATGTATATATATGTATATATGTATATATATATATATATATATATATATATGTATATATATATATATATATATATATATATATATATATATATATATATATATATATATATATATATATATATATATATATATATATATATATATATATATATTTATATGTATATATATATATATATATATATATATATATATATATATATATATATATATATATATATATATATATATATATATATATATATATATATGTCGTACCTAGTAGCCAGAACTCACTTCTATGCCTACTATGCAAGGCCCGATTTGCCTAATAAGCCAAGTTTTCTTGAATTAATTGTTTTTGGTCTACCTAACCTACCTAACCTAACCTAACCTAACTTTTTCGGCTACATAACCTAACCTAACCTATAAAGATAGGTTAGGTTAGGTTAGGTAGGGTTGGTTAGGTTCGGTCATATATCTACGTTAATTTTAACTCCAATAAAAAAAACTTGACCTCATTCGTAATGTAATGGGTAGCTTTATCATTTCATAAGAAAAAAGTTAGAGAAAATATATTAATTCAGGAAAACTTGGCTTATTAGGCAAATCGGGCCTTGCATAGTAGGCCGAGAAGTGCGTTCTGGCTATTAGGTACGACATATATATATATATATATATATATGTATATATATATATATATATATATATATATATATATGTATATATATATATATATATATATATATATATATATATATATATATATATATATATATATATATGTCGTACCTAGTAGCCAGAACTCACTTCTCAGCCTACTATGCAAGGCCCGATTTGCCTAATAAGCCAAGTTTTCATGAATTAATGTTTTTTCGTCTGCCTAACCTACCTAACCTAACCTAACCTAGCTTTTTTTGGCTACCTAACCTAACCTTACCTATATATATAGGTTAGGTTAGGTTAGGTAGGGTTGGTTAGGTTCGGTCATATATCTACGTTAATTTTAACTCCAATAAAAAAAAATTGACCTCATACATAGTGAAAAGGGTAGCTTTATCATTTCATAAGAAAAAAATTATAGTAAATATATTAATTCAGGAAAACTTGGCTTATTAGGCAAATCGGGCCTTGAATAGTAGGCTGAGAAGTGACTTCTGGCTACTAGGTACGACATATATATATATATATATGTCGTACCTAGTAGCCAGAACGCACTTCTCAGCCTACTATGCAAGGCCCGATTTGCCTAATAAGCCAAGTTTTCATGAATTAATTGTTTTTCGACTACCTAACCTATCTAACCTAACCTAACCTAACTTTTTCGGCTACCTAACCAAACCTAACCTATAAAGATAGGTTAGGTTAGGTTAGGTAGGGTTGGTTAGGTTCGGTCATATATCTACGTTAATTTTAACTCCAATAAAAAAAAATTGACCTCATACATAATGAAATGGGTTGATTTATCATTTCATAAGAAAAAAATTAGAGAAAATATATTAATTCAGGAAAACTTGGCTTATTAGGCAAATCGGGCCTTGAATAGTAGGCCAAAAAGTGAGTTCTGGCTACTAGGTACGACATATATATATATATATATATATATATATATATATATATATATATATATATATATATATATATATATATATATATATATATATATATATATATATATATATATATATATATATATATATATATATATATATATATATATATATATATATATATATATATATATATATATATATATATATATATATATATATATATATATATATATATATATATATATATATATATATATATATATATATATATATATATATATATATATATATATATATATATATATATATATATATATATATATATATATATATATATATATATATATATATATATATATATATATATATATATATATATATATATATATATATATATATATATAAATAAAATAGCTGAAAAATTGTGTGTCCAATGAGCCAGGTGACACCTAGAAATCTGACTACGTACAACAATTATTTTTCCGGCTCTAACCAGACATGCCAATTTATTTATTACTACAGTTTACTGTTTAAACAAATAATGAATCACATTTGCAGTAGCTTAAATCACTATTAACACTCAAACTTTCAATGTATTACTGTAAAAGTTTTTGCAATATAAACTCTGATTCTTCAAGTTTTCTTTTAATCTACCATATAATACTATAGCTGAAAGTGCCTGAAACATATCATTACTGTACTTTATTTTGAAAGTGGCACAGTTTAGGTTACAGATGTTCAGATTACAGACTGCACTGTGCCAACACTTGTCAAGTTTTTATAAATCCGTAAATATATTTCTGGGCGAGACCCAGTGGCTCCATGAAGTTATCTCTCTGAAAGAATGTTTAGCTTCGAACACTTACTATTGGACTGCTTGAGTTCCACCAAACAAGAAACATGGATTGGCAAACATCCCGTGTGGTATGGATCTTTCTTCAGTACTCTGAAAAGAAATGTGTAAGGTATACACATTTATACGTTACATGATCAATTACACGTGATCATATCCCTGTAGCATACTTAAAACAATTCTATGAACTGGATGCCATAAACGTCTCCTCAATCTGAATCACAAGTGCCCATGCATAATCTCTACCATCAAATACTTATTAGATTTCCTCAATTTTCTATAACAAAAAAAGTTTGAAATATCACGGGGGTTTTTCCTTCCGTTGTGACAGTGTTTTCTTCCCCATGATCACAGATGCTTTAAACAATTCCCACCTTAATGAGACGTACTGAATTCCCCCCAAGAAAAAGTGAAAAGGGAATTGAAACTTATGGTTCATCACTAATGTTTATCTAAGTGTTTAAGGCCGCTAATGATAAGAATTAGCTCTGTGGCATCCTCCACCCTACGTCACTATCATATGTAAGGTCTTGCTCCTCCTTACTGTCTTACTTGACAGCTATGATGCAAGTTCTGGTGTCTCCTGGGTTCTATTTGTAGTGTTTGATGGACATGTTGGTAACTGTGCAGTATTATGACAAGCAAGTAGGCAAGCAACTATCAAAAGAAGGCACCAAGCCGGGGAGAGCTAATGTAGCACCGTCAAAAGTGTGGAATATTCAATAGGCACTAAATATCACTAAGGATGCCAATGCGCATAAGGCGAACAACATTAAAGGCATCCATTTCACCAGGGATAGTATCGAGGGACAAGTGACCGCGAGGGACGGTCGGGAAGCAAGATGCCCGCACGTCCTGGAAGCCAGGACAATCAACAAGGGTACAATACAATTCGAACAATAATTATGACAAACAAAATAATGTGATGCATTAAATATTATCTAGTTACATGACTCAGACCTGCAAATGATTATTACCATACATTATATCCTTAGAGTGATGGTATACCAAATACAGAAATAAGTCATTAGCACTCTCTATGTTACAATGTTTAAGAGTTCCTGGATGATGCATAAGGATAGAGTACAGACAGTACTCACTTCACGATGGTGGTCCGGTGTACATAAGGATAGAGTACAGACAGTCCTCACTTCACGATGATGGTTCAGTATACCTGTACCTGGACTCTACCCGGACGGGGTTCTGGGAATTCTTCAACTCTCCAAGCCCGGCCCGAGGTCAGGCTTGACTTGTGAGAGCTTGGACTAACAGGCTGTAGCTTGGACCGGCCCACAGGTCCAAGCTGTGGTTCCACAGGACCAACTGGGATCCACTACGCCCAGTTGGTCTAGCATTTGCAAAAAACTGTGTCCACTTTTTTCTTGAAGACTTCTACCTTTGTTTTGGCAATGTTTCTTATGCATGCCGGGAGGATATTGAACAACCAGGGGGACCTCTGATATTCATAGTGTGTTCTCTGCAAAAGTCTGTGTATGGCACATCTTCATTTTGCTTTTCTTCTAATGCATCGGTGATTTTGTCTTTGTGGTCGAGTAGCTGCAAAAGGCACAATCTCCTCATTCTAAATAAATCCATGTTGGCCTGGATTGTGGAGGTCATTGGTCTCTATAAAACTGGAGATCTGACTCATAATCACTCTCTCAAAAACGTTTTAACATGTGGCACATTAGTGCTGCATGTTAATAATACTGCATAATGTATTACGGTACGCATGTAGAGAAAGGTTGCAATGCTCCGCTGTAGGGCGTGGCCCAATCCCTCGCTCCAAGTGATCCACTCCCTCACCCTGAGTGGCCCATTCCCACTAACACAGGCCTGAGTGGCCTGCTCCCTCACCCCGAGTGGCCCACTCCCTCACCCCGAGTGGCCCACTCCCTCACCACGAGTGGCCCACTCCCTCACCACGAGTGGCCCACTCCCTCACCATGAGTGGCCCACTCCCTCACCACGAGTGGCCCACTCCCTCACCACGAGTGGCCCACTCCCTCACCATGAGTGGCCCACTCCCTCACCACGAGTGGCCCACTCCCTCACCACGAGTGGCCCACTCCCTCACCACGAGTGGCCCACTCCCTCACCACGAGTGGCCCACTCCCTCACCACGAGTGGCCCACTCCCTCACCACGAGTGGCCCACTCCCTCACCACGAGTGGCCTGCTCCCTCGACATGAGAGGCCCGCTCCCTCCCCATGAGTGGCCCAGTCCCTCATCACGAGTGGCCCAGTCTGTGACCGTGACTGTATATAAAACATTCTAAGGCCTTATGAATAAATACAGGTACGTAGATGGAAATACTAACTCTTGCGTTAATCTGTAACACTGAGCAAAATTACAGTTATAGTAAAGTTTTTCGGCCTGCGCTGTGATGAAGTCTGCATTTGATGCTAAGGGACCCACAGGCTGTGGAAGTGGCTGGCTAGGGCAGCTGTACTTATTGACCCTCGTCTCGTACACGGCCATTACTACCGCACTTTCTGGGTCGCTGCATGTCCTGGATAGTGGAAGTGACGACAAGAGATCCCTTTCTGCAAAGACAATATCCACCATATGTAAATTTAGGGAATGACTTACTTTATGATAAATACTTCATAGCTCTTAACAAATGATCTATAAATAATTTAGACATCAATACACAAGAAAGAGAAATATGACTAAGAACGGAAAATCCAGACCTCAGCACAATGAAAGGTATAACAATAGTTTTGTTTCTTACAGTTCAGCATTCAATCCCCCAACCGTCTGAATGGTTGGGCAACATTCCTTCTTTCCATTCTATCCAAA
Source organism: Procambarus clarkii (assembly GCF_040958095.1). NCBI lineage: Eukaryota > Metazoa > Arthropoda > Malacostraca > Decapoda > Cambaridae > Procambarus > Procambarus clarkii. The sequence continues at coordinate 34,198,882 of NC_091197.1, read as the reverse complement.
ATCCTCATTCTCATCCCTTCCAAGTGCTGTATAGTCATATGGATTAGCACTTTCCCCTTATACAGTGGTACCTCGCATAACGATTGCCCCAAAAGACGAATATTTTGGGTAACGAACGGCCCGATCGGCGTCAAATCGTCCCGTATGACGAACGCTGGTTTGAGTAACGTCAACACCACATGGTGGGGTCGCGCTGCTGCTTGCACATTCTTAGACGCCTCCGACGATGCACATAAATTATGTTGTTCTTGTTTAAAGATGCTAATGATGCTGGGATATAAAAGGGTGACTGCTGAGATGTTGCAAAGCATTGACGTTTTTGTAGGAAAAAAGAAATGAAATATCTGATATACAACAAATGTCAAAAAAGTTCGTTCGGTGTTCGGCAGGTAGGCTGCTCCATTATAACAATCTTTCTTTGTTTCAAATGTGTTCCATTTGTTTTTTATTTGTCACGTACGTCTCAATAATGGAGAAGCCTACCTTACATACACTGAATAAACCATTATGACATTTTCCTTTCTTCAAATGTGTTCAATATTTATTTTTCATTTGTCTTATAGCAAAAGGTTCGTTCGGTGGTCGGCAGGTAGGCTGCTCCATGTTTCTTACATACAAAAAACGTAAATAATAAAAAATATGAAGAATTTTGAAAACCAGTACAAATGTCAAAAATGTTCGTTCGGTGGTCTACAGGTCGACTGCTCCATGTTTCTTAAAAAAAAAAAAAAAACGAAAAATAAAAGAACTGTTGAAACAATTTGAAAAATGGACAAATGTCATAAAGGTTCGTTCAGTGTTTGTCGGGTAGGCTGCTCCATTATTGAGACGTAAGTGATAAATACAAAACAAATGGAACACATTTGAAACAAAGAAAGATTGTCATAATGGAGCAGCCTACCCAACAAACACTGAACGAACCTTTTGCTATAACGAATATGAAAGACAAGGGCTGCTGGCTGGGTTAGTAGTGCGTGAGCAACCATTTGTAGCACACATGCCTCTGGCTCTCAAACACCTGTCCCACACGGTGTTGAAAGACTGTACTCAGTCAGTGCAATTCAGACCCTATTGTTTGAAGAACATAAGGGTCATAACATTGGTGAAGCTAGGCGCAATAAGGGCTTAACACAACGGTCGGATGCCTGTGATACAGCACCTATGAGGATGATACAGCGAGCGTATCCTGGTGTAGCTCTGAGCCCCACCCTTGCCATCTCTAATGTATATAGATGATACATAGATGAATCGTTTTCTGCGTTCAGTGATGATGCATCTGATACAAGTAGCATAGATGAACAGTGTTAGCGGCTTCCATGGTGGTGGTGTTCATTGATATTTTTAAGAATACCTGAATCTTTTTCTGACTGATGGACACTCTTTGAGGCTAGCTGAATCTCTTCCTGACTGATGGACACTCTTTGAGGCTAGCTGAATCTCTTCCTGTGTGGGACCTTACAAAGCGATCTTTTCAAGACTACCTTACAAATTGAGCTTTTCCTATAATCGTTTCAATACTACCTTATGCTTTACAAGCTTGGCTACATACCACCTACAAGTACTAAAGCCAAGGGTGCACGCGAGTGCATTATTTGCAAGCACACAGAACGATGAAACAGGAAACAAAAATCTATCTGTAGCTGGTGCAAGGAGAGCAAAGTCGCACTGTGTACCATGGACTACTTCGTTGACTATTACGCACCTCCAAAGTACTGAGTGTGTAATACAGTGTGTTACTGTGTAAATAGTATGTGAAACTGTACATATTGTAATATTAGTGCATTTTTACCACGTAATATTGTGACAATAAACATTTATTGTGGACACATTACTGACACATGTATCACAGTTTCATGGAAAATTATGAACATTCTACTGTATACATATTGTAAAGGTCACAAATATGCATCATATACGATAAAAGAAACAAATAAAACCGCATTGGAAATGCATAGGAAAAATATTTGAAAATATATTTGTGGCAACACGTGGTGCTTGAATGGCCTGCGCGACCGTGTCTGGGAGCTTCACACACGGGCGACCAGCCCCTGATGACGTCACAGCGCACCTTGTCCACGCCCTCACAGCCAAAGTAAGTGGAATTTGGTAATTATTTTTACATAGACATGTTCAGGGACGGTAATTTATCATTTTACAAAGAAAAATTATATTTTGGGGAACATTTGATGTCATGCACACTAGGGAAATTTCACAATAAACACAGTGCATCACACTGGTTACATGGGGGACACTCGTTTTGTATGACGTCCGTTTCACATGACGAACATGGAACAGATTAAATTCGTTATGGGAGGTACCACTGTATTTACCTTACCTCAGAAATCCAGAAAAGAATTTGATACCATAAAACCAGTGTTGAATGTAATGAAACGCCATTTTCTGGGTGAGACCCGGAGGCTCCTTGGAGCTATCCAGGCTGATACGGATGTACAATATAAGCTTTGGGCATCAGTCAATGTACATGGAGTTCTAGGCCTACCAGGGACCATGAGCCAGAGCCTGGCCCCCCTCAGAGAGGCATGAGGAGCAATGGCCTATAAAGACACCTTATATATAGTTTAGAGATACATACTTTGTCTTCCATCGACCAGGTCGGGCACCCAGAAAGATAGGCGCCCCAAAAACTTCCCCACCCCCCATCCCGCCGGCTACCCCAGCCTGTCAGTTCTTAGACTGGATGTCAAAACACTCAAAAAGAACCGCCGACTGGAGGGAGGGAGGGAGGGAGGGATGCCAGGGAGTCTCCGGGTCTCACCCAGAAAATGTCATTTCATTACATTCAACACTGGTTTTCTGGTGGGAGCCCCTTCGACTCCCCAGAGCAAACCACCCAAAGACAAGGACAAAAGAGGGACAACTTGGGAGGCGGAAACCAAGCACCTGAGACCCGAAGCAAGACAACTGGCAACACCAAACGACCACGTGGACGACCTGGGAGACCCGAACCCTGGAAAGGGATGAAGGAAACCCAGGCAACGCAAAGCGCATCCAGGGCCACAAGGGTCAAGGCACGCAGGCAATGGCTGAGAGCCACAGCCGGGCACAAGAAGATGCACCCCCGGTCAAACCAATCAAGGATCAACAACCCCTCTGGAAAACAGCTGGCCCAACCTCGCCAGAAAAAAAAAAAAAAGAGACGACTGCAAAGGAACAAACCGGACACCATAACCCAAAGGAGCAGAAAACTCGGATAAACAACCCTGAACCAAAGGAGCCACAGGGATGTGAGAAAGAACTTGCGCAGCGGCAGAGTAGTTAACAGATGGAATGCATTAGGCAGAAATGTGGTGAAGGCTGATTCCATACACAGTTCCAAATGTAGATACAATAGAGCCCAGTAGGCTCAGGAATCCGTACATCAGGTGAATGATGGGTGAGAGGTGGGACCAAAGAGCCAGAGCTCAACCCCCGCTGGCACAACTAGACAACTACAACTATATGAGTACAACTAGGCGAGTACAAGAAACCGAGGGGAACGAGAAGAGAGCCCCTTGGCCAAGACCAGGATGGCTCAAGCTGTGCATGAGCTGGCCGGGGGTGAAACAACACCTGAGACAGCCTGTGAAACAGTGCAGAAGAAACATCAAATCCGAAAGCAAGCCTGAGCGGCTCCTCCAGCGCCGCACGAGACATGGCGAAGCACGCAGGTGGGACACCAGCAACAAAAGTCATCTGACCACCAAACAGATGGTGAAAGACCCAAGTCAAAAGCACCAAACGTGGAGACTCAAGGAGAAAACCGAACCAGCCACGTAACGGACCGGACCGAGCATTTAAAAGAGGTGGAGTTGTGGGAAAAACCATTGGAAAAAACCCTTGGCGTAGACACTGAGCAAGCAGCGCCTGAACCAAGGTGCAGGGAACCAGATGGAACCACCACTCGGTCATCAGAAATCTGAACCCGGCGAGCTGGGATAGAACCAAATCCCTGGCGAGCAGGACAGCCCCGTCCGGGAGAAACCTCCCCCTGGAACCACCAAAGAAACAACAAGTCTGACACAGACGACAACTAGAAGCTGCTGCTTGCAGAAACTGCCCAACCGCCCAGACTCCACAAACAGCTAGGACAATGGCGACAAAAACCGAAGAGTATGGGCCCAGGCAGAAGCCAATGAGGAAACGAGCACCACTACCCAACACGCGAAACGTGAAGCGATAAATGGCGACACTGCATCCCGCAATAATGGCGGGAACAGCTCCAGCAGAGCAGACGACACATTCACCACCGATGTATGGAGAACACTAGAGGACATGTACTGCACGAAAACACAAAGATTCAGTAAGTAAAATACATACAAATAAAAGTCCGCAGCCAGGGCTGGAAACCCTGGCACTTCTCGTCCTAATGACAAAGAACAGTAGGGGGCAGGAGTAGGCGAGACGAGAACTACCTCCACCTGCTGACTGGGCGACAAAGCAGCCCATAAGATCATACAATGAAAAGATGAAAGAACACAGATCTACAACCGAACACCGGCACTGTGCAGGATCAGGAATCCGAACACATACATAGTCTAGCCTAGCACTATTATTAGTACAGCCAATATGCACACTAATAAACACAAAGTGGATAATAGAGGTAAAAAGTATGCAAATGTGCAATGAAAAGACCATAAACATGGCCCAAGAACCAGTAATGAGGGACAAGAGAGAGAGTATTCAAGAGAATGAAGCAACATGACGTAAGTAGCAAGTGGAAATGTAATGTATATGAACTAATACATATACAGAACGATGCCAAGACATATAAAAGGGGACAGTCAGGCATTGAAACAGTCAAAGAATGAGTGGCCAGAGTGCAGTGAATGAGTGCCAAATGAACAAGTGTTCAGGCAAGAAAAGATTCAGTCCCTGAACGAAAATCGGGGCCAAGTCCCACAGTGTAACGAATAAGATGGACACAGAACGGTTACGTTAACACTTCGATGCTCTGGGCACACATGCACCGCACTACTCCGGGTGGGTTTGGGCATTCTGCGGGAGCGTGCGGTAATTCTGAAAAGTGTACAGTGTGTCCTCACTTGAACGAACTATATGGGGCGAGGCCGATTCGTTCCAGTGCGGAATTCGTTCCATCCGTCTAAATCTAGCAATAAATTGTTACTGTGTCTTACTGTACTTTCCTAAACAGTCGAGTTGTGTAGTGCAGACTTTTAGCCTCAATACCCTGAGAGTGCCAGATATGATATGAATATAAAATCATTAAGGAACAGTAACTTTTCTAACAAATGTACATTATACACTACAGTCTGTACATAAAGTACAGACCATTAGAATCACACTCCAGTACTGAAGTAAACGTATACTGTACTGTATCACTTAAACTACACTTTTTACACTTTGTACATTTATGTCATTAGAACTGTGCTGTACAGCTCAACTGGCACTCCCAGGTAACTTATTGCTGGTGCTGGGTGTTGGTCCAGTTGCCTGGGCATCCTCAGGTAAGTCCTTGCTAGTGCTGGGTGGTGGTCCAGTATCCTGGGCATCCTCAGGTGAGTCCTTGCTAGTGCTGGGTGGTGGTCCAGTATGCTGGGCATCCTCAGGTGAGTCCTTGCTAGTGCTGGGTGGTGGTCCAGTATCCTGGGCATCCTCAGGTAAGTCCTTGATAGTGCTGGGTGCTGGTCCAGTATCCTGGGCATCCTCAGGTAAGTCCTTGCTAGTGCTGGGTGCTGGTCCAGTTGCCTGGGCATCCTCAGGTGAGTCCTTGCTAGTGCTGGGTGGTGGTCCAGTGGCCTGGGCATCCTCAGGTAAGTACTTGCTAGTGCTGTGTGCTGGTCCAGTGGCCTGGGCATCCTCAGGTAAGCTTGCTAGTGCTGGGTGGTGGTCCAGTGGCCTGGGCATCCTCAGGTAAGTCCTTGCTAGTGCTGGGTGCTGGTCCAGTGGCCTGGGCATCCTCAGGTAAGTACTTGCTAGTGCTGTGTGCTGGTCCAGTATCCTGAGCATCCTCAGGTAAGTCCTTGCTAGTGCTGGGTGGTGGTCCAGTATCCTGGGCATCCTCAGGTAAGTCCTTGCTAGTGCTGGGTGCTGGTCCAGTATCATGGGCATCCTCAGGTAAGTCCTTGCTAGTGCTGGGTGCTGGTCCAGTATCCTGGGCATCCTCAGGTAAGTCCTTGCTAGTGCTGGGTGCTGGTCCAGTATCATGGGCATCCTCAGGTAAGTCCTTGCTAGTGCTGGGTGCTGGTCCAGTATCCTGGGCATCCTCAGGTAAGTCCTTGCTAGTGCTGGGTGCTGGTCCAGTATCATGGGCATCCTCAGGTAAGTCCTTGCTGGTGCTGGGTGGTGGTCCAGTATCCTGGGCATCCTCAGGTAAGTCCTTGCTGGTGCTGGTCCAGTGGCCTGAGCATCCTCAGGTGAGTCCTTGCTGGTGCTGGGTGATGGTCCAGTATCCTGGGCATCCTCAGGTAAGTCCTTGCTAGTGCTGGGTGCTGGTCCAGTTGCCTGGGCATCCTCAGGTGAGTCCTTGCTGGTGCTGGTCCAGTATCCTGGGCATCCTCAGGTAAGTCCTTGCTAGTGCTGGGTGCTGGTCCAGTTGCCTGGGCATCCTCAGGTAAGTCCTTGCTGGTGCTGGGTGCTGGTCCAGTATCCTGGGCATCCTCAGGTAAGTCCTTGCTGGTGCTGGGTGCTGGTCCAGTTGCCTGGGCATCCTCAGGTAAGTCCTTGCTGGTGCTGGGTGCTGGTCCAGTATCCTGGGCATCCTCAGGTAAGTCCTTGCTGGTGCTGGGTGCTGGTCCAGTATCCTGGGCATCCTCAGGTAAGTCCTTGCTAGTGCTGGGTGCTGGTCCAGTATCCTGGGCATCCTCAGGTGAGTCCTGGCCCATACGAGGCAGCTGCTATTGGCCCATACGAGGCAGCTGCTTTGTGGCACATACGAGGCAGCTGCTAGTGGCCCGTACGAGGCAGCTGGTAGTGGCCCATACGAGGCAGCTGCTATTGGCCCATATGAGGCAGCTGCTATTGGCCCATACGAGGCATCTGCTATTGGCCCATACGAGGCAGCTGCTATTGGCCCATACGAGGCAGCTGCTATTGGCCCATACAAGGAACTGCTATTGGCCCATATGAGGCAGCTGCTATTGGCCCATACGAGGCAGCTGTTCTTGGCCCATACGAGGCAGCTGCTATTGGCTGATACGAGGCAGCTGCTACTGGCCCATACGAGGCAGCTCCTATTGGCCCATACGAGGCAGCTCCTATTGGCCAATACGAGGCAGCTGGTATTGGCCCATACGAGGCAGCTGTTATTGGCCCATATGAGGCAGCTGCTATTGGCCGATATGAGGCAGCTGCTATTAGCCCATACGAGGCAGCTCCTATTGGCCCATACGAGGCAGCTGCTATTGGCCCAAACGAGGCACCTGCTATTGGTCCATACGAGCTATTTTGGTGAGGGATGTGACGTCGTAATTGTAGCATCGTCTGCTGTGTGATTTCTCATGCAGTGTATGATGGCCACTGTACTGTTTGGACACAATACCGGCTTACTTGCATAGTTCTAGTAAATAAAACATGTAGATAAGTATATATAACATGTGTAAATAGTGTAATAAAAACAATGACAGTATGGTGGGAGGAGCTAAGTTGGCGAGTAAGATGTTGGAGTGAGGGAGGGCCTGTGTGGGTGTGGCTGCTCACACTCGCGATGTTCTGAATGTGTTGATGGTAAATGTACATAGTGTGTGACAGTGTATAGTGTGTACATATGTTGTAAATATACATAAATGAACATGAAACATTGGTGTGAATAACTGTATGATGGGAGGGGCAATGTTGGCGAAGTGAGGGAGGGCTGGCTTGGTGTGGCTGCTCACACTCGCGGTGTTCTGAATGTGTTGATGGTGAATGTATATATTGTGTGACAGTGTATAGTCTGTAAATAGATTGAATATATACATAAATTAGCTTCATACATGGTAAATATGTGCAAGATATGTGTACACAAGTGTAATGCACATAACAGTGTCCTTGGACAGTAGGGATGTTTTACTGCCATAATGTAGTGTACGTGTTCATTATACATAGGATTAGCACATAAAAACAAATAAAATGTATATGGAACTGTGCGCATAAAATGAACAAAAATATATTCGCAGCAACTCGCGCGCCCTGCCCCGGGCGCCCCACTGGCCCCGAGAGCATACTGCTCTGGCGCACTGGGAATGAAGACGTCATGCCCCACCTTTCGGACCCCATAGCAGCCAAAATACGTACAATTTCGAACTTCCGTTGCTATGCCCATATACAGAGAGGGGTTTTTGACACTTTCAGAAGAAAAAAGAATTTTTTCCCGAGGTTTCATTTCCTGCGCATTGGGGGGGGGGGTCATATTTATAGGTCGCGCAGTTAAAGGGTTAAAATTCTACTGTATCTATTGCTACCCAATCTCCCAATCTTTATGTACCCAATCTGAACATCTTTATCATTGTGATCATTGCTGTCTTCTTATATGTGCTGTCAATCTGCTGTATGGTGTCTATTAATCTTGTTTAAATTACCAATCAAGCTGTCAATGTAATCAATCAGAGCTCTAATATACCAATGTGCTTTAATATACTTACTAATCTCTCTCATCTCATTTTTTTTCTTGCAATGCATTTGTTATCATTTTATTAATTCTGAGAATTTACCTACTTAAAATTATCTGTTAGATTAAGGACCTGCCCGAAATGCTGCGGGTACTAGTGGCTTTACAAGAGTGTAATTACTGTACTATGCTATGTATTCTCACAAACCCAATGTACCTTCTTGTAAATAAATAATTAAAAAAAAATAAATAAATAAAATAAAATAAAATTTAAGGGTTAATGTGGTGACCTTCAACTTGTTCCATTGTTTGGCCCAGTTGTAAATAGCATCTTTAATTGAACATTTCTTGAAGTTTTCTAGTGTTCTACTAGCTCTTGTATCCTTATTAAGCCTCTCGTCTTCCTCAGAGAGCACAACTTCCATTATGTCTACATTCATAGCTCTCTTATAAAGCCGTTTGAGAGCATAGATAACCCCCTGATCCATGGGCTGTATTAAAGATGTAGTATTTGGTGGTAAAGCCATACATGTTATTTTACCATCAGGCAATGTTAACTTAGCAATGGGGTGAGCTGGAGCATTATCAACCAACAGCATTGCCTTTACATCAGCAGGACGAATGCCACGCTCATTGATCTGATGCTTTCTTACTTCTTGACAAAAGTGATTCTGGAACCAGTCTTCAAAAATAATCTGTGTGAACCAGGCATTTTTGGTGTTGTAGTAAACGACAGGTAATATGTTCATGCAGTTTTTCAATGCTCTGGGGTTGGCAGATTTCCCAACAATTGCCCACTTTGTTCGGTGACTGCCATCTGCATTACCGAACAATAATGCTGAAATTCTTTCCTTGCTTACCTTGCGACCAGGAATACTCTCCTCAAGCCTAGAGGCCCAAGTGTTTCTTTGAAGGCATTTCCAGTTAAAGCCTGTTTCATCTGCATTGTACACTTGAAACCAGCTTAGATTATTAGATACCATGTGCTGAGAAAGTTTATATTTAATTGTATTAACACTTCCTACATCTGCATTTAAGGCTTTGCCACAAATTTTCTTGTTAATGATGCCATGCCTCTCTTTAACCCTTAACATGCTCGGGGTCTAATATCCTGCTATCCACACAGGCGCATGTCATTTTGAAAAAAAAAAAAATTTTTTTTTTTTGCTAATCTGTTAAGTTCTGTTCACTGATCACGGGAAAAATAAAAAAAAAATTCTATTGTACTTACTTTTGTTGCAATAGAGCCGAGAAGCTCTGCGATGACGTCACAATCTGCATGGTCGCTCATGCAGTACACGCCCGGGAGATGTTGCGCGCGGTCCTCAAACAGCCAGAGTTGCCACAAATATATTTTCGCGCTATTTATTTACAATGTCTAAGCGCATTTTATCTAATTTTTTTTCACTAATTGTGTTTCAAATACTGTTTGAACATATTTTGTATCAATAATTGTTGCATATTTGAGTATACACAGGCGCACACAAATGTTTTCAATTACGGCAATATAATATGTCATTACAGTCTATTATATTATATGTTCTGCTTATATGTTTACATATTTACACACTCGCACACGCTATACACACTTTGAAGCACACTTAGAAGATTTCTAGACTGTGGTAGTCATTGAAGCAGTCGACAGCACATAATGGGATACCACACGTTTCACACCATGTTTGCACAAGCTTCCGTTTCTTGTCTCTACGTGTCGTTGTTTTACACACCAAGCAATCACGTTGGGCTATTGCACGCTTCACACCAGGTGGCAAATACTTAAGTTTGTGTGCTAGGAAGCCTTCAGTGTGAGCGAGGCGTGGAGTACCAGCATGCTGCAACAGTGGGTTTATGATGGGCCGCTGAATACCTGGGACATCTTTTGCAAACTTTCCTAATAACTGTATTGCAGCATCAAATACAAAGTCACGGAAAGTGGGCTTACGTCCAGTTCTCACAAGGTACATGTTGAAACAGTTCAGCATGCTCATGTCCACAAGATGGAAGAACACTTTTTTCGTCCACCTACATGTCTTCCGCACACACTCTGCAGTGCCAATCATCATGTCTGATTTATCAATCAACCGCATGTTAATATTATAGTCTAAAACACAGTCTGGCTTATATAGTGGTGCGTTTGTTTTATGGCTCACTTTCCCACTGTTCACCATTGTTCCATCATGAATTATTGTCAACAAGTTCACCTCTCTTTTGTCTTTCCACCGAACTGACAGAATGTTATCACTTTTCCTTCTCTGACACTCACCAACTGCAATGTCGTTGTCAAACACAGGCATTTCCCTTCGTTGTGGCTTTACTGTACCAACCAATCCGGTTCTATTTTCTAGCAAGAACCGAGCTAGCAAGGGACTTGTATAGTAATTATCTGTGTATAAAATGTGTCCCTTGTTCATCCACGGAGCCATGATGGTCTTCACTACACTCCCCGAGAATCCATGTTCGTCGTTACCGGGAATGTCTACATCACTAGCCGAGTACAGAATCATGTGTAACACGTATCCTGTCTCACAATCACAAAGAACAAAAAATTTCAGGCCAAATCGGTTTCGTTTTGAGGGAATGTACTGTTTGAATGGAACACGTCCCTTGAAAAGTATGAGAGATTCATCAACCACCAGCTTCTGTGCTGGTACGTAAAAATCTCTGAATTTTCCAATAACATCGTTCATGTAGTGCCTCACTCGCCACAGTCTATCATCAGGTGTTCGGTCCTGAACACTTCCAAAATGTAGACACCTGAGGAGTATCTGAAACCTGTCTCGTGACATATATTTCCCGAATAAAGGTGTTGGTATTGTCTTGTCCTTGCTCCAATAGTCATTTATTGCATGTTTGTGACAGTGCTTCATCAACAAACAGAGTGCCAAAAACACATACATTTCCGCCACTGTGGTATTTTTCCAACGCTGCAGCCGTGAAAATTCTGTGATTTCCCTCTCAATCAGGTAAGCAGCATGCAGGTTCGTTTGGTGTACAATGTATTCCATGAGTGGTTCATCATAGAATGCTGTAAAATATTCCATCTCAGCCATGTCCTCACCTTGATTAGGGAAAAGGTTTGTAATCCCTACATCTTTATCGTCAAAGTGAGGAATATTAGGAATAAAATCGTCACCATCACTCCACTCAAGTACACCAGGCGTCCTGCGAGATGCAGAGGAAAGACGGCGAGGAAGCGATGCATACCGGCGACCAGGAGCTGAATACCGTCTGCGAGAAGCACGGCGGCTACGTGCACGTGAGGTGGGTGCACGTGAACACGAGGGTCTTGGTGCCTCATGTGGTGCCATGCGGTGGCGCTTGGCTGGGCGAGATGCTGCTGACGCGACAATTTCTCGCCCAGTTACACCACTGGTACCAGCCACAGGCTCAATAAAACTTTGATCTGAGTCACTAAACCCAGAAAAGGAGTCACCTCCCTCTGACTCGTCACCCTCAAACAGAAAATATCCACAGGAACTGTGAGGTCGTGGTAGAATTGGGGTAGAAAATGGGCGAGGAGGCATGGGAGAGCGTATAGGCCTCGCCATGGCATGGCGGTCATTCTCACTTTCACTGCTGCTGCTACTATCTCCCGACAACTGTGTATAATCCTCATCGTTGTCTGAATCGTCAAACACACTTTCTTCACCTTCAGAGAATAATTCGTGGGCTATTTGCTCTGGGGTGAGGGACTGAGTGATGCGTGCTCGTGAGGCGTTTGACCGTGCGCTCGCCATGGTGACTCTCGCTAAACTGAGGCCTCCCATGCCATCGGAGCGTGAGCTGGATTTTTTTTCAAAATGGCCGCTGTTTACTAGAGCCCCTGGGCAGCGTATGGGACCCCCAGCTACACCGCGGGCCATTCAAATCGTGCGCGGTACCCATACACTTCATATGAAGTGAAGCGCAGTTGACTGGTAAAACGATTTACACTTCATATGAAGTGATGCGCACTTTAAGGGTTAAATCGACATACCCATCCAGTGCTAGCCTTGAAATTGTCTATGTTTAACTTTTCAGCAAGTCTTTCAGCTGCATTTCTAATAGAATCAACTGAAACAGCAATTCCTTTCGCACGATGCTGTGTAAACCATTTGAATACAGCCGAGTCCAAATCCGTATATTTAGCAGGCTTCAATGTTTTTCTGTTGCCTATTGCACGAGTTTGACTCTGAGCAACGAATTTCCTAATATTATCCTTCTGCTTTTTTATATCAATAACTGTAGCTTTACCAATGTTGAATTCTTGGGCGAGACGGGTGACAGTTTATCCACGCTCTGCTTTCTCTATTAAATCAATTTTCTGATCAATTGACAAATATTTTCTCTTTCGTTTTAAATCTTGAACACCACGAATGCTGCTCTGAGATATCTTGACAGAGTATAAGAGTTCAAACGATAAAAATTGTTCAAAATTATCCTTCGCGCGCTAGCAACACATTTTCACACTAGGAGGAGGGGAGACAAATGGTACCAGCCACATCACCAAGGCCTAACGTTCACACGACCTGTGCTTGTTTTATTGGCCTACTCAAAATTTAATCTAAATAGACTTACAAATTGTTTTCAAATAATATTGTTTGTTGTTATAATTAATAAAATATTGTCTGTTTTGAAGTTTTATTTATTTTATACAGTACAGTACTGTATTAATACCTAATGTATTACAGTACAGTACGTAGGCTGTTAAGGGGAGGGAGGGAGAAATCCAGGAAACCCCCCTCCCACCCACCCCCCCAATGGCTCAGGGAGCGACCGGCCGGCCACACAATGCCAGCTGTTATCTACACCCCAATTGAATTAAAAATTCTGTGAAAAGGAAATGTGTTCAAACTGTTTAAAATATGTATTGTATATATCACAATTTTCACCATTATTATTGCTCCAATATGACATTTTTCTAATAAAAAGGCTATTTTCAGTGTAGATAATGTGATAATTATCATTAAATTGACTTGTGGCATCTGACGACGAGAGGAGAGAGGAGAGGAGAGTTAGTGGCTGGTCTCTGGTGGTCAGGTGCAGGAAGGAGGAAAGAAAAGAAAGTCAAGAAAAAGATACAGTCATGTGACAATATGGCAGGAGGTATCCACTTAAAATAATCCACCAGATGAAGAATGTGCCTGAAACGCCATGTACACCAGTGGTCCCACAAGAATGTAACCAACAATGCTATGTACTCTCCGAACCCCCAATGTACTGCACGCGAAGTGGCCAAACAACATATCAAAAACAAAACCCAACACTCATCCAAAAGACGAGAACCGAAGCCTGGCTATCGGCGTAGCCAGACTGTATAAGCACTTGAGAGAACGTAGGCAGTACATGGAGTAGACACAGAGGTGCCGAGTAAGATGCCGGCAGCATGGCTAGGCTAGAAAATTATGACCGGAGGTGCAATTGCAAGAGTGGAGCAGAGGTGGAGGTGGCATCACTACGAGCCACACCACACCCTAATTGAGATAAAAAAGACATGGAACATACCTGACAAACACAGTCCAGAACCTCCCAGTATCCAGGGAGCCATAACTGGAGATATATGAGTACAGTAGGTAGTGCAGTGTATGTCCTGAGATAAAGGTCGCCTAGCACCAAAATGTGTTGACACTGTCCATAATAAAATGAACATTCCCAGGTCAATCTCTGGATGCCCGAGGTCCAAGCTGGTTGGTCCTCCTCACATTGAGGGAGGGGAGCCCACAATGGTCATTTATCGAGATAAAACGTGACCATAATTTAAGGAAAAATAGTACTTAAAGAAGAATAGTACCACCGAAGATGACTAATGATTCTCAAAATATTGGAGGCAATCCCCCACTGGAAGCAACAGAGGTTCCAATAATATTTTAATTAAGGAAGTCCGTCTCGAACCTTCCAGACCCCCTGAGAATCATGCACAAAGTCAAGTAGGCTCATATGGGTCCAAAGGCATATGGGACCAATGACCATGAAGGATCCAGGTGAAGTAGGATCTAAGGACCACGATATAAAACTGTGGTTTAGATGTGCCACAGGAAGGGCGGAACCGATGGACCCGAAGGGACACGGAACCGAACCCTGGGAAGGGCAGACACCAAAAACCGACTTGTACATAGAGGGGGGGGAGGAGGGGAAAAACCCCACTCCACGTAACAGTAAGCCCCACTCGGGGGTAGAAAACCCAGGAGGGGACCAATGGGGCCCCAAGGCACCCCAGTCAGCCCCTCCCCAACCCCGGGAACCACCACACCAGGACCCAGGGCCGAATCGGCCTCCAAAGCCCCGGCCTCTAAAGAAAAAACAAGGGCAGCCAGAAAAAACACTAAGGAAGGGGTCCCACTGGTCACACCCATACGCAACGGCTGGAGGAACTGACTCGAATGCCTCCGTCACCACCCCTGAAGGGGAAATTCCCCGAGACTGCCCGAAGCGAACCAGCGAAACCTCGCCCCGACCCCGAAGCCTTCAGACACCTCAGAGCCAGAAGCAGGAGGGGGTACCAGAAAGCACCACAGCAGGGGAATAACGAGTGGGAGGTGTCCATCCGGGATGGCAGCTCGTCCTCCAAAAATGGGGTGGTAAATGTAAGAAGACAAATAAGTGCAATTATGTACTATTCATAGCAGTTAGGAATTGTACTTATTTTCACTTAGTATTAAATCGTACTGTCAAATATATTGTGAATATTTGATTTTACCTGAAAAACTGAATAGAAAACCACAACCTCACCTAACCGTCTTAGTTTTTGAAGATAATAATTTTATTGCTTCTTAATTACAATTAGTAATTAACCTATAGCTATATTGATATTACAATTTTATAAAACTAATAAAACAAAACTAAAATATATCAATAAAACCAGCGTTGAATGTAATGAAACGCCATTTTCTGGGTGAGTCCCGGAGGCTCCCCGGAGCTATCCCAGGCTGATATGCTAATGTCAGACTTTGGCATCAGTCATGTGTATGGAGTTCATTGGCCTACCGGGGACCACGGCCAGAACCGGGCCCCCTCAGAGAGGCAAGGGGAGCAATGGCCTATAGAAGCCCCCGTGTAGTTGGAAGCATTCTATGTCTGCCATCGACCGGAACAGGCACCCAGAAAGGTAAGCGCCCCAAAACAAACCCCTATTCTGGTTAAAATTGCTACCTAAAACCGAACTAGTGGATAGAACTCCCCAACCGAAAACAAGCAAACTAGTGTGACGTCACACACTGCCGCGCCGCTGTCTGCGCAGCTCCCCCCTCCCCGGGAGGGGGAAGGGGGAGCCCCAGACCCCCCGCGCCGGCTACCCACACCTCAGTTCTTGAGGCTGGATGTCAAAAACGCGAAAAACCGCCGACCGGAGGGAGGGAGGGATGCCGGGGAGCCTCCGGGACTCACCCAGAAAATGGCGTTTCATTACATTCAACGCTGGTTTTCTGGGGGGAGCCCCGTCGGCTCCCCGGAGCTAACTACCCACAGACAGAAAAAGAGGGACTTACCCGGGAGGCGGTCGTCGCTCACCCCTCAACTCGAAGCCGAGACAACTGGCTGCAACCGCCGACCCAAAGCAACACAGGCCCGACGAGGCCCAGGGACATTCACAAGGTAACGAGCAGCCAGGACCCTGTTCGACCGCCAAAATCCCCGCGCCCGAATATCAGACCAAGACATATTCCCAAACACGGCAGCAAGAGCCGCGAACTTACGAACGTCATGGGCACGGGGATAGACCGCAGGCTGGCTGGACCTAATAACCCTGCGGACGACCTGAGAGACCCGAACCCGCGAACAGGGAAGAAGGGAAACCGGATCAACCCACAGCGCGTCCCCGGACACAGAAGCTGTGGCGCGCAAATAACGGCGAAGCGCCGCAACCGGACACAAAACATGATGCACCCCCGGCCTGACCAACCAAGCATCAACCACCCATGGACCCCTCCGGAACGCAGCAGTCTCATTCTTCGCCAGAAAAGGAGACGGCTGCAAACGAACAAAACTATCACCACGACCAAAAGAGCAGAAACCCCTGCGCCGGAGGAGAGCATGAAGCTCCCCTACCCGACCCCCAGAGGCCAAAGCCAACAAGAAAAGTGCCTTGGAAAAACAATCCTGGACCGAAGGGGCCACAACGAAACGAGGAGATGAAAGGAAAGCGAGCACTCTGTCCAAAGACCAGGACGGCTCAGGCGACGCATGAGCAGGCCGGAGGTGAAACAATGCACGAGACAGCTTGCGAAACGGCGCAGACATAACATCGATACCGAAAGCAAGCTGAAGCGGCTCCGCCAGCGCCGCACGATACGAAGCGACAGTGTTAGGCATAAGATGACGGTCCTGAAACAACCACGAGAGGAAGGACAAGACCACCCGAACAGACAAGGAGCTAAGACGACGAAGACGCAAAAAGAAACGGAAGGACCGCCAGGAAACTTCATACTGCCGCCGAGAAGAAGCCCTCAGGTGGGACACCAACAAGGAGGCCACCTGATCACCATAGAGATGATGATAGACTCGAGTAAAAAAAAAACCATACGCGAAGACTCGAGGAGAAGATCGAACCAGCTACGTGACGTACCGGCCCGATCTGCTGAAAGAGGCGGAGCCGCGGGAAAACCCTCGGGTTCGGACACCGAGCAACCAGCGCCTGAAACCAAGGCTGGGCCGGCCACCAAGGGGCCAGAAGGACAACTCTTCCCCGGTAAGTCTCTAAGCGAGTCACGACCTGGAGCAACAGCCGAACCGGGGGAAAGAGGTACAGGAACCCCCACCTCGACCAGTCGAGCCGAAAGGCATCGACCTCGACGGCCTCGCAATCGGGGAAGGGCGCCTTATAAACTGGAAGACGCCGCGACCACGCCGACGCGAAGAGGTCCACCTCGGGGCGCCCGAACGTCTGGCAAAGCCAACGGAAGGACTCGTCGTCGACCGTCCACTCCGTGGAGAGGGGAACGAAGCGAGACAGGGCGTCAGCCAAGACGTTGGACACGCTCCGTACGTGAACCGCCAGGAGAGCCAAACCCCGAGAACTCAGCAGACGAGTCACCCGAAGCGACCAACCCCAAAGAGACAAGGACCGCATCGAACCCCCGTGGTTCAGGCAATGAACCACCGGAGAGCAGTCCGAATGGAGCCGAATCGTCGATCCGCGGGCCACCCGAATCCTCCCCAGAGCAAACCACACTGCCGCGAACTCCCGCACCGTACTGTGAGCTCGACGGAAGGACGGATCCCAACGCCCCTGGCCGGCCTGGTGAGCACTGGTCACAAAACCCCAGCCGAGAGACGACGCATCCGTGTACACATCGAGCGAGGGCTCGGGTAGGCGCCAAGGCACTGAACCCCGAAAAACCCGAAGAGGAAGCCGGTGACGCAGCAACCGACGCAAGTCCCCCGGGGGTCGAACTCTGCGATCGCGAGAGAGGCGGAAGGGGGAACCCCGAAGGAACCAGAACAGCCGTCGAAGCCAAACCCGACCCGGCGGGTAGACCACCATCGCGAAGTTCAGGCTCCCGCACAGCCCCTCGAGCAACCGCCGGGTGACCCGAGGGCCCTCCAGAAACAGACGAAGGCGGGACCGCAGCCGCAGGAGAGACTCCGGAGGGAGAGACAAGGAGGCGGTTCGAGAGTCCCACACGAGACTCAGCCAAGTCCGAACCTGAGAGGGAACCAGATGGGACTTCCTCCAGTTCACCAAGAACCCGAACCCGGCGAGCTGGGAAAGAACCAAAACCCTGGCTAGCAAGCAAGCTGACTGGCTGGGAGCCCAAACCAGCCAGTCGTCGAGGTAGGCCAACACCCGAACACCTAGGAGACGCAAACGAGCCACCACAACCCGTGTAAGGCGTGTGAACACGCGAGGTGCCAGGTTTAACCCGAACGGGAGACAACGAAAGCGGTAACTCAGACGCCCCACTACAAAACCGAGCCAGTCCCTGAACCGCGGATGAATCGGGACATGCCAAGAAGCGTCCCGGAGGTCCAGGGACACCATCCAAGCTCCCGGCTCCAAGAGGAGCCGAACCTGAGACAGCGTAGTCATCCGAAAGGAGGGGCAATGAACCCAGGGGTTCAGACGGGACAAGTCCAGAATGAACCGCAGGTCCGCGCAGCCCCGTTTCGGAACCGGAAACAGACGGGAAACCCATCTGAGGGACGACGTCGTTTCGACGACGCCCAAGCGTACCCACTCCAAGACGACTCGACAGAGCGCAGGGGAAGAAGCCTGCCCTGCCAGCCCCGACCCCCCAAAGGGGGGAGGGGCCACCCAACGCCACCGCAGGCCGCGAGACACGACCCGAAAGGCCCACGAATCGTGGGACCAGGCGCGGGCGAACAGCGCAAGCCGCCCCCCCATCGCCCCATCAAAGGGGCAAACCGCGAAAGGGCCGGCGACCCTTACGAGACCCAGAACCCCGCACAGCGCGAACACCGCGCCGACCAGACGAGGGAGGGTCCGCAGGAGGAGCCAACCCCAAACCTGACACCAGAGGCCTACCACGACGAGAGGAACCCCGAGCCCTGGCACGACCTTTCCGGGAAGACCCACCCCGGGACCCCCGGAAAACCAACAAGTCCGACATCGGACGACAAGCCGCCGACGCAGCCTGAATAAACTGCGCCACAGCCGACTCCCCAAACAGGAGAGGACAAAAAGGTGAAGAACGCCTAAGAGCCAGAGCCCAAGCAGATTCCACGGAGGAACCCAGCACCGCCTGCCGACACGCGAGACGGGAAGCATAGAACAGGGAAACCGCATCCCGCAAAATCGGCGTGAACAGCTTCAACAAGGCAGCCGACGAACGCACAGCCGAGGACAAGGTGCCGGACCCCGGGACTGACCCAAGCGTCCCCACATCCTCCACGAGCCAATCCGAAGACAGCTCCAGGAGGGAAAAGAACCGCAAGGCCGAACACAAGGCCCCGAGCGCGCAAGTCCTCCGCCACGAGCGCCGCCGAAAGGGAGGGAACCTGCACATGGAGCTGAATAACGCCCACATCGCGGGGAAGGGCAGGGGCAAACAAGCACTCATTCAGGTACGCAAGTTCACCCCCCAGGAAAACCTGAAGCACCGTGGAAGCTTCCCGCCACTCCAGCGTGCGGGAACGACAAAGAATGCCAGGAAACCAGACCAAACAAGGGGCAGTCTGCTAGCCAGGACGACTCCGGAACCTCGTAACGGAGCCAGAAAGGGAACGAAGTCCCAAACCTGAACGTGGACGGATCCATTTCCGAGGCATAATCCGGGTCACGCAGGAGGTAAGCTGCAAAGGCCGCTCGCACCACACCAGGTTGGATGCGATAAGCCGAAAACCTCCGGAAGGACGGAACCGACGTACCCGGGGGAACACGGAACCGTACCCGGGGAGGGGCCGACACCAAATCCAACTCGTACGCAGAGGGGGGGAAAGAAAACCCCACTCCTTGTAACAATAAGCCCCGCTCAGTGGGAAGAAAAACCCAGGCGGGGTCCAGCGGGGCCCAAGGCCCCCAAGTCAGCCCCTCCCCAGCCTCGAGGTCCGTCACCACAGGACCCGAGGCCGAGTCCTCTCCCCAAGCCCCGACCCCACAAGACAAGGACGGAGCAGCCGGAAAAGCTGGAGGAAGGTGGGCCCACTGGTCAGACCCTGAAGCTTCGGCCGGGAGACAAGACTGGAATGCCTCTGCCACCCCTCCCGGAAGGGGCAACCCCCGAAGCTGCCCGAGTCTCGAGATCAAGTAACCCCTGCTCCGACCCCGAAACCCTCAGACGCTTCGGGGCCGGAAGCAGGGGCGGGGACCAGAACGAACAGAAGGGGAAGGACGAGGAGGTGCGGACTGAACCAGGATCGAAGCGACCCCCACCCCCAAGTCCGGGTCTCGAAAGGGCAAAGCGGGGCAGCCCCGGGGCATCCGGGGAAGCAACCAACCGAGCGCGTTGCAACAGACGAAACCTAGACTGCAACGCACGTGCCGCCTGTACCCGAATAGAATCATCAGAGGATTGGGTAAATTGAGGCACAAGCAAGCAGCAACACTCACAGGACTCAGGGTCGAAAGTATCACCGACCCAACAGGCAGCGTGGCAGAGGCAAAAACAATGAGGGTCACCCTGAGACAAGGGGACCGAGCAACCCTCAAACTCGCACACAGCGAGTGGGGACTCCGGGGTCACATCCATCGGACCCACGCGCCCCCTAGGGGATTCCCAGGGTCCTGAGCGTTTACTTTAAGAGGACTCGCGCTCAGGTAGTCCCAGGCAGGGTGCTGCAAACCGGCGCCCAAAACTACCAAGCAAACTTCTAAAGCTGAACCCCAGGGACGTGTACACTCACGGGGACCTAGCAGGGGGCGCCACCGAGGAGAACAGTGGAAGGGCAAAAACAAACTGAATAAAATGACAGAACCCCCCACCAGGCAAAAACAAAAAGAAAAACAAAACCCCGCAAGAGGACAGCGAACCCCAAGGAACAGAGCCGGCCGCGATGTCGGGAATTACAAGCTAAGCAGCACCCTGCGCCCCTACCAGTGCAAACTGCCTCTTACCTGCCGGTAACAAGGGAGAACAGAACACCCAAGAGCCAAACAGGCGGCCGAAAAACCGAAAGGTAAAACGGACCAGCAGAGGCAGACCCCGAGGAGCCTGTGGAAGGTGGCCCCAAGCCCCAAGGGCAGTACTTACAGGGCACCTAGGGAAGGCAGCCCTAGGCGCATGCAGCCCGAGTACTGAAGATAACTCCTGGCTCTCGCACCCACAAAACTAACACCACACTCAAAGCACAGTGCAGTAGCGACACCGGAGCCAGAGCACACGACCATCGCCTATAGCATCAGCCTCAAGAACTGAGGTGTGGGTAGCCGGCGCGGGGGGTCTGGGGCTCCCCCTTCCCCCTCCCGGGGAGGGGGGAGCTGCGCAGACAGCGGCGCGGCAGTGTGTGACGTCACACTAGTTTGCTTGTTTTCGGTTGGGGAGTTCTATC